>NC_092383.1:0-331237 GCF_030028105.1 Mobula birostris | reverse complement strand
TTCCTTGCAATTTTGAAAGGGAGGTTATTATTAATTGATACCAAATTATTTAAAGAAAATAATTCACTCTTATGTAGGTTCAATTTATATCCTGAAAACTGGCTAAAATGGGAGAGTAAAGAAAGTACACAAGGTAACAAGGTCTCAACATTAGGGCCTGTTTCTGTGCTGTAGTTTCTAGTTTTAGTTTCTATAAAAAGCAATATCTCATCAGCGTAAAGCGAGATCTTGTGAGTAATACCTCTCCTTAAAATACCACAGATATCATTAGATTCTTGAAAAGCAAAGGCTAGGGGTTCTAAAGCTAAATCAAAGAGCACTCAACGGACAACCTTGTCTAGTTCCGCAGTGAAGTTTAAATGGTTTGGAATTTTGAAAATTAGTAGGAACCTGAGCAGAAGGAGAGAGCTAAAGTAATTTAATCCATTGAATAAACAAACAATGTTAAAGGGAAAAGAAAACAGTAAACACTAGGCCAAACAGGGTTGTTAACTAAAACTCTCAAATGGAAAGTGAAGCCTACACTGTGGCTGTAAGGAACAACTAAGAATAAATGAATACTGCTAGTCTTCAGAGTCAGTTGACTCGACAGTCCAATTTCTCATGCAAGGTGGAATGCAAGAGGCAGCGAAGCGTTGCTGTGTCCAAGTCTCGACAAGTACTATGACAGAACAAATGGCGTTAAATACTGTCAAAATGAAATAATAATTAGTTGACACGTACATATTCACGAGTGCAGTTGCCGTATCTGCTGCGCTGCCAAATCCATGGTTGTGACAGGTTTAAGGTAAGAGGAGAGAGATTTAGAAACATAGAAAACCTACAGCACAATACAGGCCCTTCGGCCCACAATGTTGTGCCGAACATGTCCCTACCTCAGAAATTACTGGGCTTACCCATAGCCCTCTATTTATCTAAGCTCCATGTACCTATTGCAAAAGTCTCTTAAAAGACCCTATTGTATCTGCCTCCACCACCGTTGCCGGCAGCCCATTCCACGCACTCACCACTCTCTACGTAAAAAAACTTACCCCTGACATCTCCTCTGTACCTACTCCCAAGCACCTTAAACCTGTGCCCTCTTGTGGCAACCATTTCAGCCCTGGGAAAAAGCCTCTGACTTTCCACATAATCAATGCCTCTCATCATCTTATACACCTCTATCAGGTCACATCTCATCATCCATCACTCCAAGGAGAAAAGGCCGAGTTCACTCAACCTGTTTTCATAAGGCATGCTCCCCAATCCAGGCAATATCCTTGTAAATCTCCTCTGCACCCTTTCTATGGTTTCCACATCCTTCCTGTAGTGATGCGATCAGAACTGAGCTCAGTACTCCAAGTGGGGTATGACCAGGGCCCTATATAGTTGCAACATTACCTCTCAGCTCCTAAATTCAATTCCATGATTGATGAAGGCCAATATACCGTATGCCTTCTTAACCACAGTCAACCTGCGCAGCTGCTTTGAGTGTCCTATGGACTCGGACCCCAAGATTCCTCTGATCCTCCACACTGCCAAGAGTCTTACCATTAATACTATATTCTGCCAACATATTTGACGTACCAAAATGAACCACCTCACACTTACCTGGGTTGAACCCCATCTGCTACTTCTCTGCCCAGTTTTGCATCCTATCAATGTCCCGCTGTAACCTCTGAAAGCCCTTCAAACTATCCACAACACCTCCAACCTTTGTGTTGTGACGGGATCCTGAATTATCCCTATGAACTGTGCTTTTGAAAAGAGGGAGGGAGAGAGACTGTTTGGAGATGGTGTTATGGTTTCTCCGCAGCATGTTTACACTTCTGCAAGGACACTGGCAGCTTCTAAGTTCTTATAGAGAGAAAAGGGAGGAGCTACTTGATGGACAGCTGGTGTTCAGCACAACAGTATTTAAACCAGCATAATTACTTGTTTCGGAGGACACGCAGACACACTAAGGTGAAGTTACCACTATCCTTTTTAGGTGCCCACAAGTGTGGGACTGTGGATCAATTACAAGGTATCGATCTGTGATTGTTAGTGCGTGAAAGAGCGACCTTGTGGAGTCTACTAGTGTGTCTAACTCTCGCCTGGATTGGTAGACTATCACTCAAAGACGGTGCTCTTAAGTTGGTCAAGTTTGGCTAACTTGGAAGTTTCGGAGGACAACGGGAAGATCAACAGCATCAGCTCACCTGAAGAACCAAGCACCTCTCTCTCTCTCCATCACTACTCAACTTAATACCACGAACTGAACTGAACTTTACTCATCACTGTCAAGGCTGATTTATACTTGTGCATCAAATCGATGTCATAGGTATGGCGCAGTGCCTACACGGATCCCTACGCCGTAGCCTGACGCGCACCTCTCCCAAAATGTAACTACGCATCACTGCAATGCAGACCGCAACAACTGTGATTGGCCCGCTTGGTAGCAACTCATTTCTTCCTATGCTGCAATAGCTTCCCATTGGGCGACTGTAGGGCAAGGAAGCAACTCTGGCTGCAATGCTTTCCATAAAGCTTTACAGACCTCCGAAATTATGGAGGACACATTTCGCTTTTACGAAAAAAGAAGCTCGCTTTAAACTTGTTTACCCCGAGAAAGACTACCATGACCATGAAGCCTTGCACGGGCAGGTGTGTGCACATGCGTGACGTGTGTGAATTGCAGAGCGACGCAGACACACCAACGCACAAGTATAAATGCTCACAATGGCGTTGCTCACTTGTGTAGGCTACGGCGCAAGCTTGTCGCACAAGTATAAAGACCATAAGACCATAAGACAAAGGAGCAGAAGCCGGCCATTCGGCCCATCGAGTCTGCTCCGCCATCTTATCATGAGAGCTGATCCATTCTCCCATTTAGTCCCACTCCCCCACCTTTTCACTATAACCTTTGATGCCCTGGCTACTCAGATACCTATCAACCTCTGCCTTAAATACACCCAATGACTTGGCCTCCACTGCCGCCCGTGGCAACAAATTCCATAGATTCACCACCCTCTGGCTAAAAAAATTTCTTCGCATCTCTGTTCTGAATGGGCGCTCTTCAATCCTTAAGTCATGCCCTCTCATACTAGACTCCCACATCATGGGAAACAACTTCGCCACATCCACTCTGTCCATGCCTTTCAACATTCAAAATGTTTCTATGAGGTCCCCCCTCATTCTTCTAAACTCCAAGGAATACAGTCCAAGAGCAGACAAACGTTCCTGATATGTTAACCCTCTCATTCCCGGAATCATTCTAATGAATCTTCTCTGTACCCTCTCCAACGTCAGCACGTCCTTCCTTAAATAAGGAGACTAAAACTGCCCACAGTACTCCAAGTGAGGTCTCACCAGTGCCTTATAGAGCCTCAACTCTATTCCTCTGGAAATGAATGCCAACATTGCATTCGCCTTCTTCACCACTGACTCAACCTGGAGGTTAACCTTAAGGGTATCCTGTACGAAGACTCCAAAGTCCCGTTGCATCTCAGAACTTTGAATTCTCTCCCTATTTGAATAATAGTCTGCCCATTTATTTCTTCTGCCAAAGTGCATAACCATACACTTTCCAACATTGTATTTCATTTGCCACTTCCTTGCCCATTCTTCCAATCCATCCAAGTCTCTCTGCAGGCTTTCTGTTTCCTCAGCACTACCGGCCTCTCCACCTATCTTCATATCATCAGCAAACTTAGCCACAAAGCCATCTAATCCATAATCCAAATCGTTGATGTACAACGTAAAAAGAAGCAGCCCCAACACGGACCCCTGTGGAACACCACTGGTAACCAGCAGCCAACCAGAGTAGGATCCCTTTATTCCCACTCTCTGTTTCCTGCCAATCAGCCAACCCTCTATCCACATATGTAACTTTCCCGTAATTCCATGGGCTCTTATCTTGTTAAGTAGGCTCATGTGTGGCACCTTGTCAAAGGCCTTCTGAAAGTCCAAATTTACAACATCCACTGCATCTCCCTTGTCTAGCCTACTTGTAATTTCTTCAAAAAGTTGTAATAGGTTTGTCAGGCAGGATTTTCCTTTAAGGAAACCATGCTGAGTTCTGCCTATCTTGTCATATGCCTCCAGGTACTCCATAACCTCATCCTTGACAATCGACTCCAACAACTTCCCAACCACTGATGTCAAGCTAACAGGTCTATAATTTACTTTTTGCTTCCTTGCCCCCTTCTTAAATAGCGGAGTGACATTTGCAATCTTCCAGTCCTCCATAATCAGCCTTCAGACTGTATCCATTTACCCCCAGGCCTGAAGAAGCTTAATTTCTCTATTTAAACACACACACACACACACACACACACACACACACACACACACACACACACACACACACACACACACACATACATATATATTCATTGCTAACCTGTATGATGCATCTGCATTTATATTACTGTATTGCGTAGTTACTAATAAATACCATTAGTTAATAGCAGTACTGGACTCCAAGGTGTTTTCCATTTCTGCTGGTTCTTTAACCCATCACGGGGTACGTGACAGTGTCATCAGCAAACTTACCATCCCTCCACTTCCTCATCCAGGTCCTTCATAAAAATCACGAAGAGTAATGGTCCCAGAACAGATCCCTGAGGCACACCACTGGTCACCGACCTCCATGCAGAATATGACCCGTCTACACCACTCTTTGCCTTCTGTGGGCAAGCCAGTTCTGAAACCACAAAGCAATGTCCCCTTGGATCCCATGCCACCTTACTTTCTCAATAAGCCTTGCATGGGGTACCTTATCAATTGCCTTGCTGAAATCCATTACTGTACACTACTTCTACTGCTCTTCCTTCATCAATGTGTTTAGTCACATCCTCAAAAAATTCAATCAGCTCGTAAGGCACAACCCGCCCTTGACAAAACCATGCTGGCTATTCCTAATCATATTATACCTCTCCAAATGTTCATAAATCCTGCTTCTCAGGATCTTCTCCATCAACTTACCAACCACTGAAGTAAGACTGACTGGTCTATAATTTCCTGGGCTATCTCTACTCCCTTTCCTGAATAATGTAACAACATCTGCAACCCTCCAATCCTCCGGAACCTCTCCCGTCCCCATTGATGTTGCAAAGATCATCGCCAGAGGCTCAGCAATCTCCCCCCTCGTCTCCCACAGTAGCCTGGGGTACATCTCATCCGGTCCCGGTGACTTACCCAACTTGATGCTTTCCCAAAGCTCCAGCAGGTCCTCTTTCTTAATATCTACATGCTCAAGTTTTTCAGTCTGCTGCAAGTCATCACTACAATCACCAAGATCCTTTTCCATAGTGAATACTGAATTAAAAGTATTCAAGTACCTCTGCTATTTCCTCCGGTTCCATACACACTTTCCCACTGTCACACTTGATAGGTCCTATTCTTTCACGTCTTATTATCTTGCTCTTCACATACTTGTAGAATGCCTTGGGGTTTTCCTTAATCCTGCCCACCAAGGCCTTCTCATGGCCCCTTCTGGCTCTCCTAATTTTCTTCTTAAGCTCCTTTCTGTTAGCCTTATAATCTTCTAGATCTCTAACATAACCTAGCTCTCTGAACCTTTCATAAGCTTTTTTTTTCTTCTTGACTAGATTTACTACAGCCTTTGTACACCACGATTCCTGTACCCTCCCATAACTTCCCTGTCTCATTGGAACGTACCTATGCAGAACTCCACACAAATATCCCCTGAACATTTGCCACATTTCTTCCATACCTTTCCTTGAGAACATCTGTTCCCAATTTAAGCTTCCAAGTTCCTGCCTGATAGCCTCATAATTCCTCTTCCTCCACTTTAATAGGAAGTCGAGAAGTATCTTTTTCACTTAGACAGTGATGGATATGGGATGAGCTGCTAATGCAAGTGTTTGAAGCAGGTATATTAACAACATTTAAAAAGTACTTGAAGAGGTTCTAGGATAGGAAAGATTAGAGGGATATGGGCCAAATGTGGGTAAATGGGACTAGCTTAGATGGGAATCTTTGACAGCTGGATCAGCCCAGTCTATGACTCTCATGTCTCTTGCTCTGTTCTGGACCAGTGGAAGCTACAGAAAGAGGTAAACACTGCCCAGTTCATCACAGGCTTATCACATCCTTTCCTCCAGTCTATCTTCAGATGCATTGCTTCAGGAAAGCCAATGGTATTAGCAAAGATGCCTACCACCCTGGCCATTCCCCTTTCTGTCTTCTACTTTCTGAGAGAAGATGCAGCAGCTTGAAAGCCTGGACAGCCAGTCTCACACACAAAATGCTGGAGGAACTCAGCAGGTCAGGGAGCATCTGTGGGAAAAAAGTACAGTTGACATTTCAGCCCAAAGTGTCTACTGTATTTTTTCCCATAGATGCTGCCTGGCCTGCTGAGTTCCTCCAGCATTTTGTGTGTGTTGCTCGGATTTCCAGCATCTATAGATTTTCTCTTGTTTGTGAATAGCCAGCCTCAAGAACAGTTTCTTGACCTGTATGAACTGTATTCAAGATAAGCTTTTCACTTTATCCCTGTGCATGAGAAAATAATGAACTAACTCCAATCCCATTTCCTCTATGCTATCAGGCTTCTAAGCCAATCATCTGTTTCACATTCTCCTTCGTGGTGATGCTGTCATATTCTGGCTCTTTTAATTCTATTGTATTTTGGTTTTTCCATTGTCTGCTCTTCAGCATTTCTTTTTGCACTAAAGATTATTTAGACTTAAATAAGATCATATTTGCACCATTGTGCTGTATTACACACCATTCTGTTGTTTATTATCGTGATATGTACTGTTTAGTCTGTGAGGTTCATGTGAGAAAGGAATTTCATTGCACCCTGGTAGATATGATGTAACAGCTCAGCGTTCAACATAATCATACTCGCAGTTGTAATCAACAAACTCCAGTCTGGGCCTCTGTACCTCCCTCTGCAGATAGATCCTTAATTTACTCACTGGGAGACCACAGTCAATGCTGATGAGATGTAACATTAACTCCTAGCTGACAATCAACACTGGGGCACCTCAAGCATGTGTGCTGAGCCCACTGCTAAACTCTCTCTACACCCACGAATGTATGGCTAGGCGCAGCTAAAATGTCATTTATAAATTTGCTGATGACACAACTAATGTTGGCAGAATTTCAGATGGTGACGAGGAGGAGTACAGGAGTGAGACATAGAACATAGAATAGTACAGCACAGTACAGGCCCTTCGGCCCACAATGTTGTGCCGACCCTCAAACCCTGCCTGCCATATAAGCCCCCACCTTAAATTCCTCCATATACCTGTCTAGTAGTCTGTTAAACTTCACCAGTGTATCTGCCTCCACCACTGACTCAGGCAGTGCATTCCACGCACCAACCACTCTCTGAGTAAAAAATCTTTCTCTAATATCCCCATTGAACTTCCCACCCCTTACCTTAAAGCCATGTCCTCTTGTATTGAGCAGTGGTGCCCGGGGGAAGAGGCGCTGGCTATCCACTCTATCTATTCCTCTTATCAGATCAGCTGGTTGAGTGGTGTCGCAAAAACAATCTTGCACTCAACGTCAATATGACCAAGGAATAGATTCTGGACTTCAGAAGTCATGGGAACACACACAAATCCTCATTGAGGTATCAACAGTGGAAAGGATGAGCAGTTTCAAGTTCTTGGGTGTCAACATCTCTGATGAAGATCTATCCTGAGCCCAACAATTACATCCATAAGGCCAGTGATGTTGTGGGGATGGAACTGGACTCTCTCATGGTGGTGTCTGAAAAGAGTATGCTGTCAAAGTTGCATGCCATCTTGGTCAATGTCTCCTATCCACTACATAATGTACTGGGTGGGCACAGGAGTACATTCAGCCAGAGACTCATTCCTCCGAGATGCAGCACAGATTGTCAT
The DNA here is from genome assembly GCF_030028105.1 of Mobula birostris. Classification (NCBI taxonomy): domain Eukaryota; kingdom Metazoa; phylum Chordata; class Chondrichthyes; order Myliobatiformes; family Myliobatidae; genus Mobula; species Mobula birostris. The sequence continues at coordinate 323,393 of NC_092383.1, read as the reverse complement.
AGGAAGTCATTCCTGCCTGTGGCCATCAAACTTTACAACTCCTCCCTTGGAGGGTCAGACACCCTGAGCCAATAGGCTGGTCCTGGACTTATTTCATAATTTACTGGCATATTTTACATATTACTATTTAACTATTTATGGTCCTATTACTATTTATTATTTATGGTGCAACTGTAACAAAAAACAATTTCCCCCAGGATCAATAAAGTATGACTATGACTCTGACTACAAAAAAGGTACAACATATTTCATCAGGGGTTTGAGGAGATTTGGTTTGTCACCAAAGACTTGTAAATTTTTAGAAGTACTGTGGAGATAATTTAATCTCTGTCAGTTGCATCACCATCTAGTATGGAGGGGCCAATGCACTGGATTGGAAAAAGCAGCAGAAAGTTGTAAACTCAGCCAGCTCCATCAGAGGCACTAGCCAAAAAGTTGGCATCCATCATTAAGGACTCCCATCACCCAGGATATACCTCTTCTCATTGTTACCATCGAGGAGATACAGGACCCTGAAGACACACACTCAATGTTTCAGGAACAGCTTCTTCCCCTGGCCATCAGATTTCTTAATTAACAATAGACCCATGAACTCTACCTAAGTATTTCTTTTTTTTTCTCTCTTTTTACATACAATTAAATTTTGTATATAGCTCTTATTGTGAATTATATGTAAGAATAGTATGCATTCCAAAGTACTGCTGCTGCAAAACAACAAATTCCACGACATATGCCAATAATAAGAAACTTGATTTTGATCTGATCTAATGTTTGTTGACCGGCTAATATTCATCCCATGGCCTGTGTCACTATAAGTAGATTATCTGTTCATTACCGCTGCCAGCTTGCTATGCACAGAACAACAGGAATTCTGCAGATGCTGGAAATTCAAGCAACACACATCAAAGTTGCTGGTGAACGCAGCAGGCCAGGCAACATCTGTAGGAAGAGGTGCAGTCCCTTACTCACTCTTCCTTCAGTTAGTCCTGACGAAGGGTCTCGGCCTGAAACGTCGACTGCACCTCTTCCTAGAGATGCTGCCTGGCCTGCTGCGTTCACCAGCGACTTTGATGTGTGTTGCTATGCACAGATTGGTTGCTATTTTGTTCCGTTTCAACATTGACTAAAACGAAAGCTTTTTCTCCCGGAAGGAACTTACTGCAGCGTCCTGGAGCGTGCGCGCACCCACCCCGTGCGACGCGCACGTCAGTCGTTCCGATTGTTCCAGTAAAATAGCAGCGGCGCGGCGAGGACGCTGAGCAATCGGACACGGATCCCTGTTGGTCACCGTGCGCTCTTGCTGTGGTGCGAGATGCCGGGCCAGGGTCACGGCCAGAGCCTGACTCCGCACGTCTATTGGGCGCAGAGGCACGGCGAGCTGTTCCTCAGGGTGGACCTGAGTGATGTGCAGGTGAAGCGAACGGGCGGGCGGACTGGGGGAGGGGTTATCGGCGCGCGTGCACGGTGTACGGCCGTGGTGTGCGACCGCGCGCGGAAGAGGTGGGGGTCGGCGGGGAAAGGGTCCGGTGATGATTAACTTGGGGATGACTGGCACCGGGTGAGGTGGTGGGAAGGATGGTGTGGGGAGGTGGTCGTTCTGATCGGGGTAAATGGGAAGGCAGATGTGGGTCGGTGTGTGGGGTGGATAGTGTGGATGAGATGGACGGGACGGTGAAGGTGAGACATGATGGGCATTCTGACTGAGGTGGTTGGGGTGGGTCAGGATGGACATTCTGATTGAGCTAGGTGGAGTGGGAGGGGTGGATGGGAAGGTAGAGCTGTTTGGGTTAGATGGGACAGTACAGGTGGGACAGGATGGGCATTCTGATTGAGCTAGATGTAGTGGTTGGGTGGATGGGACAGTACAAGTGGGTCAGGATGGGCAGTCTGATTGAGCTAGGTGGAGTGGGAGGGGTGAGCTGTTTGGGTGGATGGGACAGTACAGGTGGGTCAGGATGGGCATTCTGATTGAGCTAGGTGGAGTGGAAGGGGTGGATGGGAAGGTAGAGCTGTTTGGGTTAGATGGGACAGTACAGGTGGGACAGGATGGGCATTCTGATTGAGGTAGATGGAGTGGTTGGGTGGATGGGAAGGTAGAGGTGGGTCAGGATGGACATTCTAATTGAGGTAGATGGAGTGGGGGTGGGTGGATGGGAACGTAGAGGTGGGAGAGGATGAACATTTTTATTGAGGTAGATGAAGTGGTTGGGGTGGACAGGAAGGTGGAGGTGAGTCAGAGCCCTGTGGGCAGATAATGTAATGGTTGTTGCACCAAGAACTGCTTGCATTTCGTGGGTGAATGAGCCAGAACACCTAGTACATTGCTGTAACCCTATGCTTGCAAGATGAGATAAAACTACAATGCCAGCTGCACACTCACCCATAATGATGTATAAATAATATATTCTGTTTGATGACACTAGTGACAGAGAACATTCTGGAAAGTTACTTTGTGCACAATTATATTTTAGACAAATTGGTATTGGTAAGGTCATATTTTTTGGCAGGTGTTGAATATAAATTGATAGAAGGATGAATTAAAGTTCAGGATGAGAGAAGGGTTGAGAGCTTCAAGTTCCTGGGAGTGAACATCACTGGTAGCCTGTCATGGTCCAATCGTGGGTAAGAAAGTGCACCAGCACCCTTCTTCCCTAGGAGGCTAAAGAAATTCACCATGTTCCCATTGTCCCTCACCAATTTTTTATAGATGCACTATAGAAAGCATCCTATTTGGATGCATTACAGCTTGGTGTGGCAACTACTCTTTTTGAGGCCACAAGGAACTGTAGAGAGTTGTGGACACAGTTCAGAACATCACAGAAATTAATCTCCCCTCTATATAGACCCTCTCTACACTTGTGCTGCCTCTGTAAAGAAGCCAGCATAATCAAAGACCCCAACCACCTTGGGCATTCTGTATCCATATGCCCCACCCATTGGGCAGAAGATATAAATCCTGAATGCACGGAACAGCTTCTGTCCCACAGTTAAATGGTTCCCTAGTACAATAAGATGGACTCTTAACGTCACAATTGACCTCTTCATAGCCTTCCACCTTGCTATATGCCTACATTGAACTTTCTCTGCAACTGTAACATTTTATTCTACATTCTGTTACTGCTTTTCTCTTCTAGCTCAATGTATTGATGTGATGAAATGATCTTTATGGATGGCATGCAAAACAAAGTTTTTCACTGCATATACAATCATGAAACCAATTTACCAATATATTGAATGATTGCTGGAAGTATCTAGTCAGTTTGAAACCATTATTTAGAAGCTCTGTCATAAGCCATTTTACTACATATCTAAACTATGTTCTGATCTTGTTTATCTCTGATGTGATGATATTACACTTAATGGTTGTCTGTGTCACTGTGTTCTTCTAGTTACATTTGTGTGACCTCAAAATAAAGTTGAGCAGCACATAAAAAGCTGCAGCATCTCCGCAGGTCAGGCACCAAAGAAGTCAACTGTCTATTTCCCTCCATAGGTGCTGCCTGACCTGCTGAGTTCCTGTAGGTTTTTAGGTGATGCTCCACAACTCAGATCTGCAGTCTCTTAGTCTCAAAATGATGTTGACGTATTGTGAAGGATTGTTTTGAAATGGTGTGTAAAGCATGGCTGAAAATTGCTAATTTGGAAGTAAAAACATGTTGGATAGAGGAATAGGAATAAGTGCTAGAGATTACAACCACTGCTTGTGTAGACATGATCACTAATATGGAGTTTTTTGGCTTAGTTGCCTGCTTCCAAGTTGCACATTTTAATAATAAAATGCTGGTTAGTCTCATTTTGTGAATATTTTATACAGTATTAACTTTATATGTATGATTTTCGGTTAAGTGAACAAACTGGCATTTTATATATTTTTTTGTTTTTACAAAACCAGAATTATGAAACACATCAAATGAGTGTTTAGACTAGTTTTGCAGGGGGTGGGAACCTGAATGATAGAGGATGGGGCAGTTGGTGTACAGGTAGATACAGCATATAGAGAGTCTGTGAGGAACGATAGGTAGTTGATGGGGAAAAATTGCAATAGTGGAATGGGTTGAAGTGTGCCTATTTTAATGCAAGAAGTTTGAGGAACAAGAGTTATGAACTTAGAACATGGGTCAGTACATTGATGTATGATCTTGTTGTTATTACAGATACTTGGCTGTCACAAGGGCAGGAATGGCTGCAGAATATTCTAGGGTTTAGAGTTTCAAAGTGGACAGGGAGAAAGATAAGAGGTTGGAGAGTAGCACAGCTGCACAATGGGAGGGCTCATGATTGGATTGTCTTTTGAGTCAGTGTGTGTGGAAGTTAGAAATAGGAAGGGAGTAATCACTTTATTGAGAGTATTCTGTAGATGCCTAATGACAACAGAAATGCTGAGGAACAGATCAAGAGGTGAATTTTGGAGAGATGCAAAAATAACAGGGTTGTCATGGGGGGCTTCCACTTCCCTGATGTTATTGGCAACTCTTTAGTGCAAAAGATAGGAAGAAAGAAGCTTACTTAAGGAAGGTTTAGAAAGCAAGGATCAGACAGGGGTCCGGAGAGTTGCAAGGTAGCCAGGAAAAAGCTGATGAATGGACTCCAGAGAGCTCGAATTGTGCATGGAAAGGCCTTGATGAATAGCATTAAGGAAAACCCCAAGACTTTGTCCACGTAAGTGAAGAACAGGAGGATGACGAATGAGGGTAGGACTGATCAGGGATCGAAGAGGAAACGTGCCTGGAATTGGAGGAGGTAGGGGGGGCCCTTAATATTTTGCTTCAATATTCATTAGTGAGAGAGAATATTGTAGCACCATTTGCTTTTTCTATAAAATTGCGAGAAATAGTAAACCTTAATCAATACTATCCCTTTTAATTGTTTTCTCTATCAACAGAAACCTGACATCAAGATCATTGAAAATACTCTTTTCTTTAGAGGTAAGATTTTAACCTCTAAATGGGCTTTTTCTGTGCTGTGAACAATTCCATGATAAGGCATCTGCAAACACATTTCCTTTTCTGTTACTAGAAGACAAAATCAATTCAATTCAATTCACTTTATTTTCTGTGAGGAACTTCATTTGTGCAGTGGTAAGACCATCACAGAGCTGAAGATACACAGCACCACACTACATAGAGTTAAACACAATATAAAATACCCACAATATAAAATACCCACAATAGATAATAAATACTAAAACTTAATGCATGTGATTTAAAATACAAATACACATAATAAAACTGTTTTTACTGTCAAAGGTCATCATAACTAAAATTCCTGTTACTATAAAATTCCTTGTCCTAAAATAGGCCTAGCATAACTCTTCAGGTGAGACAGAGTTTCACAATGCAGTTGAGTGGGCTGCTGTTATGATTCAGTACCCATGCCAAATAGGTTTGTACATCATCATTTCTATGCAGATCATTTAATGATATTCTTAAAAAGCGAACATAGTACAAGTTGGTAAGCAGAGGTAGTTGGATCTATTCAGTACAACTTGAGAAACAGGAGACGTGGCAGTGACAGCTTTATAAAGTCCTTGTTTTAACAGTAATTTCTGATAAATGTTGATAGGAATTTATAATTGGAAGAATTTGCTGGAAATTGCATGTAATAAGAGTTTATTTTAGGACAATCCATGCAATTGTAACATTTTTAGTATAGATTTATGAAAAGTAAGGTTTCATTATCTTAGCTGGAACATTTCAACAGTTTTTGGCAAAAGTCCAGTAATTATCTTTGGTGAAGCAACAGTCTGTTCAAGTTTGCACTTCTTTAAGTTCAAAGTACATTTATTATCAAAGTATGTATACAATATACAACTCTGAGATTCGTCTTCTCTAGACAGCCACAAATCAAAGAAAACCATGGAGGCCGTTCAAAGGAAAACATCAACCCCCCCCCCCCACGTGCAAAAACCAAGAAATTGTGCAAATGGCAACAAGAGCATCAAACCCCAAATCTCTTCACAAATATCAAACAAATTGTGCAAATGGCAACAAGCAAAAACACAGAATACAAAACATTAAACTGAAAAAGTCCAAGAGAACTACAAACTAATTCGCAAATTGCAGACCCGGAACTTTGGTATCATCTTCTGACAGCATGGGGGGTGGGGGGGGAAGGCGGGGTGGAGAGAGGGGGAGAAGGAGAGAAGGAGAGAGGCACTGAATACACGCTGACCTTCTACATTTGCCTCGATGTTTTAATTGATTTTCCTCAACGCTTTAATTGGCGAGAAATGGTGTCGGTCATGGGCTTGTGCCTTGATTCTAAGCTTCCAGGCCTCGTGGCTGCTTGCTTCCTGGAATCTTCTTTGAGACGGCGAAGCACCAGATCAGTCATTCAATCTTCAAACTGTGGACCACAGGCTCTAACAGTACCAAAAATGCATTTAAAATAAAAAGAAGACATAGAAGAAGTGAACAAAACAGTTTTGTGGACTATCTGGAAGATGTTGCCCGAGATAGCGTTGTTTGCTGGCACCCTTTTCACCAGCTGTTTAGAGATCGTGGGTGGCTTTGTCCTGTGGTTGGTCAGGGCAACAACTGTTAATGGGGAGAAGGTAGGAGAGATAATCAGCCATGATGGAATAGTGGAACAGATTTGATGGGTCAAATAGCTTAATTCTGCTCCTATGCCTTCAGCAAACCAATGCCATATTTAATTTTGCTGATGAAACTACTGTTATTGGCTGAAACAAAGGTGGTGACATATAGGAGGGAGATTGAAAATCTGGCTGAGTAGTACCACAGCAACAACCTCTCACTTGATGTCATCAAGATCAAGGAGCTGATTATTAATTTCAGGAGGACAGAACTAGAGGTCCATGAGCCAGTCCTTATTGGTGAGCAGAGGTGAGGAGAGTCAGCAACTTTAAATTCCTTGGTGTTATAATTTCAGAGGCTCTATCCCAGGTCCAGTTTGCGAAAGACATCTAAAACTTTGACAAACTTCTATAGTTGTGGTGGAGAGCACATTGACTGGTTGTATCACAGGCTGGTATAGAAACACCAATGCTCTTGAATGGAAAATCCTACAGAAAGTGGTGGATACAGCAGTGTCCATTACAACTAAAGCCCTCCCCATCATTGAACGCATCTACACAGAGCGCTGTTGTAGGAAAATAGCATCCATCATTAAGGACCCCCATCACACAGGCCATGCTGTTTTCTCGTTGCTGCCATCAGGAAGAAGATACAGGGGCCTCAGGATCCACACCACCAGCTTCAGGAACAGTTATTACCCTTCATACATCTAGCTCTTGAATCAGTGGGGATAACATCATTCAATTTCACTCACCCCATCACTGAACTGTTCCCATAATCACTTTCAAGGACTCTTCATCTCATATTCTGAATATTTATTGCTTGCTTGTTTGTTTATTTATTTTGTATTTACACAATTTGTTGTGACTTGCACATTGATTGTCCATCTTGGTGGCTGTGGTCTTCAACAATTCTATTATGTTTCTTCGATTTACTGAGAATACCTGGAAGAAAATGAATTTCAGAGTTGTATATGGAGACATATCGAAGTACATATAATGTATTTACTTTGAACCTTATGGTCTTATGAAATTAACTTGTGAATTCCAGGAATTGGATTGAAGTGAATGTATAAAGCCTTTCAGTTCCTATTGGGTTGTCCACCTAGATCAGAGGTTCCCAGAGTGGATGATATCAACCCCTGGGTTCAGTGGGAGTTTCTAAGGGGGCGATAAAGGGGATGGGGGGGGGTGCTCAGTAGAAAGGACAGGTGCTGAGAGATTACAGGCTTACTTTAAGAAATGAATGACTTATAAGCATTTGATCCTCAGTGCCTCATAATTGATTACAATGATCACGTTATTATCTCATCTCTTGCTAACCCTCCATTCTCTTAGACTTTGCTCGAAGCACGTTATAGTTTTTGAAAAGCAATGTGACATTTCTCTATTTGGCATATCATGAGAAATCTGGATTGAAGAAGTATTATTTCCGGGCCTGGCCCACGCATTATTGCCATTCACTACTGTAGTACAGTGTTAGCTAGTACAATTCCCATACTTTGATTATGCAGTGATGTAGTTCCCCTGTGAATTGGGGTATGAATTGGTTCAAAAAACTAGGTAATGATAGAGATCTAGAAGGTTATAAGGCTAGCAGGAAGGAGCTTAAGAATGAAATTAGGAGAGCCAGAAGGGGCCATGAGAAGGCCTTGGTGAGCAGGATTAAGGAAAACTCCAAGGCATTCTACAAGTATGTGAAGAGCAAGAGGGTAAGATGTGAGAGAATAGGACCAATCAAGTGTTACAGTGGAAAAGTGTGTATAGAACCAGAGGAGATTGCAGAGATACTTAATGAATACTTTGCTTCAGTATTCACTACAGAAAAGGATCTTGGCGATTGTACGGATGACTTACAGCGGATTGAAAAGATTGAGTATACAGACATTAAGAAAGAGGATGTGCTGGAGCTTTTGGAAAGCATCAAGTTGGATAAGTCTCTCAAGACCGGATGAGGTGTACCCCAGGCTACTGTGGGAGGCGAGGGAGGAGATTGCTGAGCCTCTGGCAATGATCTTTGTATCATCAATGGGGATGGGAGAGGTTCCGGAGAATTGAGGGGTTACAGTTGTTCCCTTATTCAAGAAAGGGTGTAGAGATAGCCCAGGAAATTATAGACCAGTGAGTCTTATTTCAGTGGTTGGTAAGTTGATAGAAAAGATCCTGAGAAGCAGGATTTATGAACATTTGGAGAGGCATATTATGATTAGGAATAGTCAGCATGGCTTTATCAAAGGCAGGTCGTGCCTTACGAGCCTGATTGATTTTTTTGAGGATGTGACTAAACACATTGATGAAGGTATAGCAGTAGATGTAGTGTATATGGATTTCAGCAAGGCATTTGATAAGATATCCCATGCAAGGCTTATTGAGAAAATAAGGAGGCATGGGATCCAAGGGGACCTTGCTTTGTGGATCCAGAATTAGGCTTGCTCACAGAAGGCAAAGAGTAGCTGTAGACGGGTCATACTCTGCATGGAGGTCGGTGATTAGTAGTGTGCCTCAGGGATCTGTTCTGGGACCCCTTTTCTCATTGATTTTTATAAATGACTTGGATGAAGAAGTGGTGGGAAGGGTTAGTAAATTTGCTGATGACACAAAGGTTGGGGGTGTTGTGGATTGTGTGGAGGGCTGTCAGAGGTTACAGTGGGATATTGATAAGATGCAAAACTGGGCTGAGAAGTGACAGATGGAGTTCAACCCAGATAAGTGTGAGGTGGTTCATTTTTGTAGGTCAAGTATGATGGCAGAATATAGTATTAAAGGTAAGACTCTTGGCAGTGTGGAGGATCAGAGGGATCTTGGGGTCCGAGTCCATAGGACACTCAAAGCTGTCGCGTAGGTTGACCGTGGTTAAGAAGGCATACGGTGCATTGGCCTTCATCAACTGTGGGATTGAGTTTAAGAGCCGAGAGGTAATGTTATATATAGGACCCTGGTCAGGCCCCCAAGTGGGCCTTGGGTCCACAGGTGTCCCCCGCTTTTCGAACGTTCGCTTTAAGAAACCTCACTGTTATGAAAGACCTACATTAATGACCTGTTTTCGCTAACAGAAGGTGTTTTCATTGTTACGAAAAAAGACAGCGTGCGAAAAAGAAGCAGCGCGCACCCCGAGCAGCCGCTCCTCCCCCGGATTCGGAACTGCATTCTCGCCGGCATTGCTTAAACACGTGCCTGTGAGCAGCCGTTAGCAAGATGAGTTCTAAGGTATTGGAAAAGCCTAAAAGAGCTTGTAAGGGTGTTACACTTAGCGTAAAACAAGACATAATTAAGCGTTTCGATTGTGATGAACGAAGTAAGGAAAAGTGAGTTTGGCTTGTGGAAGTTGATGAAGATGGTGTTAAAGAGGTTTTGGCATCCCATGACCAATAACTGATGGATGAAGAGCTGATGCAATTGGAAGAGGAAAGGATAACGATCGAAATTGAATGCAGTAGCGAATGGACCGAAAGTGAAATCATCCAGGAACTGAACGTGAAGCAAATGTGTGAGATTTTCGCTACAATGATAAAGTACGACTTTAATTTTGAAAGGGTATGGAGGTTTAGGGCATATTTGCAAGATGGTTTGAGTGCTTACAAAGACCTGTAGGATAGAAAAATGCGCGAGGCTAGCAGTCGAGCAAGCCTTCCACATCAGCCACAGCAGATGATGAACCTTGACCTTCGCCATCGAGGCAGGCAGTCATAGGAGAAGATGACCTGCCTGCCCTGATCGATGATGAGGTGACACCCCAGTGTCCCACCACTCCAACCCCCGGGCCGTAGACAGATACCGATTCGCGGAGAATGCAGCAGTAGCCAGGAGGCACACAGCACATCTTTAAGAAAAAAAGCCGAAATAAACATGCGTCGCCTCTGATCTGGGCTGACAATTATGAGCCGGGCGGCACCTAATTAATTAGCATGTTTATTTCAGCTTTTTTCTTAAAGATGTGCTGGGTGTGTTCTGGCTACCGCTGTACCTCTGCTTGCTTCGCAAATTGGTATCGGTCGGCGGCCTGGAGGGTGGAGGCCACTGCACCACCCCAGCCTCCGACGACTCAGCCTAACACACCATCATCAGTGTGCTCTGTGCTGAATTCCCAATTCCGGTAAGTGATACTGCACTGTACGTACATTATTTCTACTTTATATAGGCTGTGTATTTTTATGCATTATTTGGTATGATTTGGCAGCTTCATAGCTTAAAGGTTGCTGGAGAGAGTGTTTTTGCCAACAGTGCTTGCATGAGATTGTCTGCCGAGAGCGCTTGCGTGAGATTTTCGCTACGGAGAACAGTGCAGGCAATGATTGTGGAGAAGTATTTCTACTTTATATAGGCTGTGTATTTATCATATCATTCCTGCTTTTACTATATGTTATGTTAGGTTTTATGTGTTATTTGACATGATTTGGTAGGTTATTTTTGGGTCTGCGAACACTCACAAATTTTTCCCACATAAATAAATGGTAATTGCTTCTTCGCTTTACGGCATTCCGGCTTATGAACCATTTCATAGGAACGCTGTACCTTCGGATGGCGGGGGAAACCTGTACTGTGCTCTGTTCTGGTCACCTCACTACAGGAAAGATGTGGAAACTATAGATAGGGTACAGAGGAGATTTACAAGGATGTTGCCTGGATTGGGGAGCATGCCTTATGAGAATAGGTTGAGTGAACTCGGTCTTTTCTCTTGGGAGCGGCAGAGGATGAGAGGTGACCTGATAGCGGTGTATAGGATGATGAGAGGCATTGATTGAGTGAATAGTCAGAGGCTTTTTCCCAGGGCTAAAATGGCTATCATGAGAGGGCACAGTTTTAAGGTGCTTGGAAGTAGGTACAGAGGAGATGTCAGAGGTAAATTTTTTACGCAGAGAGCGATGAGTACGTGGAATGAGCTGCTGGCGACGGTGTTGGAGGCAGATACGATAGGGTCTTTTTAGAGATTCCTGGATAGGTACACGGAGCTTAGAAAAATAGAGGGCTATGTGGAAGTAAGTACATGTTTGGCACAGCATTGTAGGCTGAAGGGCCTGTATTGTGCTGTAGGTTTTCTATATTTCTAAGACGTTCAATGGGTTAAAGTTCATAATTTGACCTTTCGAATGATCTTGTCTTATCTAGCCCACAGCCCAACTAAGATATTGGCCCACTTTATGTTCTTTCAGGCAGAGAGTCAGGTATTGTCGGAGCTATGGTGACATCATGACTTTCTCCTTTGATTGCAGCGCTTGAGGTTAGACTGAAACAAAAGACAGTTGACCATGGTTATTAATCCATAATGAAAATGGCAGAAGCAGACCAGATGTAACCATAAGACATAAGAGCAGAATTAAGCCATTCAGCCCATCAAGTCTTCTCTGCCATTCCATCATGGCTGATCCTGGATCCCACTCAACACCATACATCTGTTTTCTTGCCACATTCTTTGATGCCCTGACCGATCAGGAAATGATCGACATCTGCTTTAAATATACCCACAGACTTGGCCACCACCACTGTCTGTGGCAGTCATTCCACAGGTTTACTACCATCCAGCTAAATAAAATTTCTTCTTGCCTCTGTTCTAAAAGGTCACCGCTCAATTTTCAGGCTGTGCCCTCTAGTTCTGGATACCCCCACGAGGAAACATCCTCTCTGTATCCACCCCATTTAGTCATTTCAACATTCGGTAGTTCTCTTTCTTTCTTTTTAAATCTTTTTATTGAATAAGTATACAAAAAGGTAAACCATATAGGCATTAATACACTGTTAGAATATAATAAAATTACAGGAGATATTAATACAAAAAAAATGATACAAACAATGTAATTTAAACATAACGTACCAGGGTAACATAATAGTATACTAATTTTTATATATATATCAATAGAGAAAAGGAAAAAAAAACCCAAAAAAACCCACCGTGCAACTAACTAAAAGCAAAGTAACTTAAAATCATGTCCTCAATCCCGACCTCCATTAAAAACAGTAAAAAAAAACAAGAAGGGTATATATTACATTAAATGAAAATATTGAATAAAAGATCTCCAGGTCTGTTCAAATTTAAGTGAGGAATCATAAAGATTGCTTCTAATTTTCTCCAAATTCAAGCATAATATCGTCTGAGAAAACCAAAAAAAGGTAGTTGGAGCATTAGGCTCTTTCCAATGTTGTAAGGTACATCTTTTCGCCATTAAAGTAAGAAATGCAATCATTCTACGGGCTGAAGGAGAAAGATTACTGGAAATTTTAGGTAGTCCAAAGATAGCAGTAATAGGGTGAGGAGAGATATCTATATTCAATACCTTGGAGATAATATTAAAAATGTCTCTCCCAAAAAGTTTCCAGAGTAGGACAAGACCAAAACATATGAGTTAAAGAGGCTATCTGCCCCGGACATCTATCACAAAAAGGATTAATATGAGAATAAAAGCGAGCTAATTTATCTTTGGACATATGTGCTCTATGAACAACTTTAAATTGAATTAGGGAATGTTTAGCACAGATAGAGGAAGTATTGACTAATTGTAAAATCTGCCCCCAGTCATCCACGGAAATGATAGACCCCAATTCCTGTTCCCAATCTACCCTAATCTTATCAAATGGAGCTTTCCTAAGTTTCATAATAATATTATAAATCATAGCCGATGCACCTTTCTGACATGGATTAAGGTTAATTATAGTATCTAAAATGTATGTAGGAGGAAGCATTGGAAAGGAAGAAAGTATAGTACTTAGGAAATTTCTAACTTGTAGATATCTAAAAAAATGTATTCTTGATAAATTATATTTATTAGATAATTGTTCAAAAGACATAAGGGAACCATCTAAAAATAAATCCAAAAACCGTGAAATACCCTTAGTCGGTAGTTCTCAATGAGATCCCCATGCATTCTTCTAAATTCCAGTGAGTACAGGCTCAAAGTTGCCTAGCATAGAAACATAGCACAATACAGGCCCTTTGGCCCACAAAGTTGTGCCGAACATATCCCTATCTTAGAAATTACTAGACTTACTCATAGCCCTCTATTTTTCTAAGCTCCATGTACCTATCCAAAAGTCTCATAAAAGACCCTATCGTATCTGCCTCCACCACCGTTGCAGGCAGCCCATTCCATGCACTCACCACTCTCTGCATAAAAAAAACTTACCCCTGACATCTCCTCTGTACCTACACCCCAGCACCTTAAACCTGTGCCTTCTTGTGCTAGCCATTTCAGCCCTGGGAAAAAGCCTCTGACTATCCACATGATCAATGCCTCTCATCATCTTATACACTTCTAACAGGCCACCTCTCATCTTCCATTGCTCCAAGGAGAAAAGGCCGAGTTCACTCAGCCTATTTTCATAAGGCATGCTCCCCAATCCAGGCAATGTCCTTGTAAATCTCCCCTGCACCCTTTCTATGGCTTCCAAATCCTTCCTGTAGTGAGGTGACCAGAACTGAGCACAGTACTCCAAGTGGGGTCTGACCAGGGTCCTCATATGTTAACCCCTTCATTTCCGGAATCATCTGTGAACCTCCTCTGTCCTCTCCAATGACAACACATCCTTTCATAGATATGAGGCCCAAAACTGTTGACGATACTCCGTGCAGCCTGATTAGTATCTTATAAAGGCTCAGTATTACTTCTTTGTTTTTATATTCTAATCCCCTTGAAATAAATGCCAACATTGCATTTGCCGCCTTTATCACTCTCAACCTGTAAATTAACCACCTGGGAGCCTTGCACGAGGACTCCCAGGTCCCTCTGCACCTCTGATGTCTGAACCTTCTCCCCATTTAGATAATAGTCTGCACTATTGTTCCTTTCTGGATTAGTTCCTGAGGATTGGAGGGTGGCTAATGTAACCCCACTTTTTAAAAAAGGAGGGAGAGAGAAACCGGGGAATTATAGACCAGTTAGCCTGACATCGGTGGTGGGGAAAATGCTAGAGTCAGTTATCAAAGATGTGATAACAGCACATTTGGAAAGCGGTGAAATCATCGCACAAAGTCAGCATGGATTTGTGAAAGGAAAATCATGTCTGACGAATCTCGTAGAATTTTTTGAGGATGTAACTAGTAGAGTGGATGGGGAGAACCAGTGGATGTGGTATATTTGGATTTTCAAAAGGCTTTTGACAAGGTCCCACACAGGAGATTGGTGTGCAAACTTAAAGCACACGGTATTGGGGGTAAGGTATTGATGTGGATAGAGAATTGGTTGGCAGACCGGAAGCAAAGAGTGGAGATAAACGGGACCTTTTCAGAATGGCAGGCAGTGACTAGTGGGATACCGCAAGGCTCAGTGCTGGGACCCCAGTTGTTTACAATATATATTACTGACTTAGATGAGGGAATTAAATGCAGCATCTCCAAGTTTGCGGATGACACGAAGCTGGGTGGCAGTGTTAGCTGTGAGGAGGATGCTAAGAGGATGCAGGGTGACTTGGATAGGTTAGGTGAGTGGGTAAATTCATGACAGATGCAATTTAATGTGGATAGATGTGAGGTTATCCACTTTGGTGGCAAAAACAGAAAAACAGATTATTATCTGAATGGTGGCCGATTAGGAAAAGAGGAGGTGCAACGAGACCTGGGTGTCATTATACACCAGTCATTGAAAGTGGGCATGCAGGTACAGCAGGCAGTGAAAAAGGCGAATGGTATGCTGGCATTCATAGCAAGAGGATTCAAGTACAGGAGCGGGGAGGTACTACTGCAGTTGTACAAGGCCTTGGTGAGACCACACCTGGAGTATTGTGTGCAGTTTTGGTCCCCTAATCTGAGGAAAGACATCCTTGCCATAGAGGGAGTACAAAGAAGGTTCACCAGATTGATTCCTGGGATGGCAGGACTTTCATATGAAGAAAGACTGGATTGACTAGGCTTATACTCGTTGGAATTTAGAAGATTGAGGGGGGGATCTTATTGAAACATATAAAATCCTAAAGGGATTGGACAGGCTAGATGCAGGAAGATTGTTCCCGATGTTGGGGAAGTCCAGAATGAGGGGTCACAGTTTGAGGATAAAGGGGAAGCCTTTTAGGACCGAGATTAGGAAAAACTTCTTCACACAGAGAGTGGTGAATCTGTGGAATTCTCTGCCACAGGAAACAGTTGAGGCCAGTTCATTGGCTATATTTAAGAGAGAGTTAGATATGGCCTTTGTGGCTAAAGGGATCAGGGGGTATAGGGGGAAGGCTGGTACAGGGTTCTGAGTTGAATGATCAGCCATGATCATACTGAATGGCAATGCAGCCTCGAAGGGCCGAATGGCCTACTCCATCTATCTTCTATGTTTCTATGTTTGACCAAAATGCATTATCATACGTTTCTCAACACGGTATTCCATCTGCCACTTTTTTGCCCATTCTTCCATTTTGTCAAAGTCCTGCTGCAATCAGATTGCTTCCTCAGCACTACCTTCCCCTCCACCTATCTTCATCTCATCTGCAAACTTTGTCACAAAGCCATCAATTCCATTATCCAAATTATTGACAAACAATGTGAAAAGTAACGGTCCCAAAACTGACTCCTGAGGAACTCTACTAGTCACTGGCAGCCAACCAGAAAAGGCCCCTTTTATTCCCATTTGCTGCCTCCTGCCTGTCAGCCATTCCTCTGTCCATGCCAGTATCTTTCCTAAGTGCCATAGGATTTTATCTTGTTCAGCAGCTTCATGGGTGGCACCTTATCAAATGTTGTCTGAAAATCCAAGTAAGTGACATCCAATGCTTCACCTTTGTCCACCCTGCTTGTTACTTCCGTGATGAACTCTTAACAGATTTGTCAGGCAAGATTTCCTTTTACAGAAACCACGCTGACTTTGACTTTGATTTGTTTTATCATTATTTTGTCATGAGTGTCTAAGTACCCCAAAACCTCATCCTTAATAATTGACTCCAACAATTTCCGAACCACTGAGATAGGCTAACTGGCCTATAATTTCCTTTCTTTTGCCTTCCTCCCTTCTTGAAGAGTGTAGTGAGGTTTGCAATCTTCCAGTCCTCTGGGACCATCCCAGAATCAAGTCATTCTTGAAGGATCGTGACCAATGCATTTGTTATCTCTTCAGCCACCTCTCTCAGGCCTCTGGTATGTTGTCTATCTGGTCCAGGTGATTTATCCGCCTTAAGACCTTTGAGTTTGCCTAGCATTTTTTCCTTCATAGGAGCAATGGCACTCACACCTGCTCACTGACAATCACGGACCTCTGGCACACTGCTAGTGTCATTCCATGGTGAAGGCATATGCAAAATACCTTTATCATCTGCCATTTCTTTGTCCCCCATTATTACCTCGCCAGCATTATTATTCAGTGGTCCAAAATCAACTCTCACCTCCCTTTTATATAATTGGAAAAAAACTTCTGGTATCCTGATATATTATTGGTTAGTTTGCCCTCATAACCTTTTGTTGGATTTTAAAAGCTTTCTGATTATCCAACTTCCCACTCGCTTTTGCTACCTTATGTGCCCTTTCCTTGGCTTTTATGCAGTCCTTAACTTCCTTTGTCAGCCACGGCTGCCTATCCCTGTCATTTGAGAACTTCTTCCTCTGTGGGACATATCTATCCTGTGCCTTGTGAACTATTTCTAGAAACTTCAACCATCTCTGCTCTGCCATCATCCCCGCCAGTATTCTCCTCCAATATACCAGGGCAAGCTCCTCTCCCATGCGTCTGTAATTCCCTTTATTCTTTTGTGATACCAATACTTGTGACTTGAGCTTCTCCCTCTCCAATTGCAATATGAATTCACTCATATTATGATCACTGCCTCCTATAGGTTCCTTTACATTAAGTTCCCTAATAAGGTCTGGGTTATGACACAACACCCAATCTAAGATGGCCTTTCCCCGCGTAGGCTTAATCACAAGCTGCTCTAAAAAGCCATCGCATAGGCATTCAACAAATTCTCTGTCTTGCGATCTGACAACAACTGATTTTCCCCATCCCCTTGCTTATTGAAGTCCCCAATTACAATCTTGTCATTACCCTTATTACATGCCTTTTCCAGCTCCCTTTGCAATCTCAACCCCACATCTAGGCTACTATTTGGAGGTCTATATATGATTCCCACAATGGTTTTTTTACTCTTGCAATTTCTTGACTCCACCCACAAAGATTCAACATTCTCTGATCCTATGTCATCTTTTTTCTAAAGATGTAATTCCATCTCTTACCAACAGAGCCACACCACTGCCTGTGCCTTCCTGCCTGTCCTATGGATACAAAGTATATCCTTTGTTATAAAGCTCCCAAGAATGGCCTTCATTCAGCCATGACTCAATGATACCCACAACAAGTGAAAAAGAAGATTAGACTGTATAGTGTCGAGTATCTGGAATTGGATTTATACCAGCACTAAGCAGCCAATGTGTCTGTTGTGTGAAATTGTTTTTTTTCCATTGAGGCAATAAAACCATCCAGGCTCCTTGAACATTTGAAGGGAATATACTCTGATAAAGCAAACAAGAGTTTGCTTATTTTCAGTCCATAAGACCATTAGATACAGCAGCAGAATTGGGCCATTTGGCCCATCGAGTCTGCTCCACCATTTCATCATGGTTGATATATCTTTCCTCTCAGCCCCAATCTTCTGCTTTTTCCCTGTATCCCATCCTGCCCTGGCCAATCAAGAATCTGTCAACCTTTGCTTCAAATATACATAATGACCTGGCCTCCACAGCTGTCTGTGGTAACAAATTCCACAGATTCACCATTCTCTGGCTAAAGAAATTCCTCCTCATCTCTGTTCTAAAAGGACACTCCTCTATTCTGAGGCGGTGCCCTTTTGTCTTAGACTCTCTCACCACAGGAAACATTTTCTCCATATCCACTCTATCAAGGTCTTTCACCATTCAATAGGTTACAATTTGGTCACCCCTCATTCTTCTGAATCCTAGAGCAAGGAATTTGCCAATGTATGGCCATTGCTGGAGCGGAATTGGAGCTGATTCTAAGTGGTAGATCTGAGGGGAAGCAGAGTTGAAGGGGTGGAGCCCAGACCTGAGAATGTATCAAAGTGGCAGGGCCCGGGTCCAAGAGTGAGGAGTGACCCCCTGTTTGGCCGATTTAAGTGCCGGGCCAAATTGAAAAGGTTAAGGTGTCATTGCCAGAGGAGAGGAGAGGCATGATGTTCAGCTTGCTGCTCATGAGGTTTAATCATCTTTGCACTAAACTGAGGCTGTGACCTGCAACTAACGTGCTCCTGGACTGACTGTGACTGGCTTCGTATTTTTGGACTTAACTTTCGTGAACTTCAGTTCTGAATGTTAGTTGCTTAATTTTATTGCTTACACAATTTTTTTTTTCCTGTGCATTGGGTGTTTGATGGTCTTTTATTACTGGGTTTGATTGGGTTTCTTTGTTTCATGCCTGCACCTGCCTGTCAGGAGATGAATCTCAAGTTATATATAGTATACATACTTTGAACTTTGAATTTGATCTGCAGTTGGATGAATCAACTTTGCCAGGCACCAAATCTTTCCTTCTTGGTTATGTTCGCTTCATAAAAAATGAAAGCATAGTTCAAGAGTTGTTATTTGCAAGGGGATTAGAAACATATGCAAATGGGGAGTCAATGTTTTTGGTTGTTGAGAGCAATTTTTCAAAGAGAAGAACATCCTACTTGCCGCCCTTCTTGCTTGTGCAACAGATTGGGCACCATCAATGACAGGTCACCATTGTGGAGTAATTGAACATATTTGCCATTTACTGTGTAATTCACAGACAATATCTTGTCGCAAAAAACCTAAGTGATTGGCTGCATAAATCATTAGATGGTGTTATCACAATGGTAAATAAATCAAATTCCATGCTTTTAATTCTCGACTATTTTGAGAGCTCTGTATTGAGAAAGGTTAAGTTTGAACATTTGCTGTTGCACACAGAAATAAGATAGCTCTCAAAAGGAAACTGCCTGACATGCTTTTATGTGCCTTTTGAAACTGAGAAGATGTGAGTGCTTCATTTAGTAATTAATTCAAGAATATTAGGTATTCCATTGCTTATTTGTATGAATTATTCACGAAGTTTAATGAAATAAAACTTCACTTGCAAGGAAATGTGAATCTTATCAACAGCAAATCAGTTGTCTCCACATTTCAGTCCAAGTTAACCCTATTTACGTGCAACATTGGTGGTTGCTCTTTTCCAATTTTCAAGCCTCTATCAACTATAGGTTTCCCCCGCCATCCGAAGGTAGAACATTCCTATGAAACGGTTCGTAAGCTGGAATGTTGTGAAGTGAAGAAGCAATTACCATTTATTTTATGGGAAAAATTTGTGAGTGTTCACAGACCCAAAAAATAACCTACCAAATCATGCCAAATAACACACAAAACCTAAACTAACAGTAGCATATAGTAAAAGCAGGAATGATATGATAAATACACAGCCTATATAAAGTAGAAATACTTTTTTACAATCATTGCCGCACTGTCCACTGTAGCAAAGATCTCGCGCAAGCGCTCTCAGCAGAAACACTCTCTCCAGTAACCTTTAAGCTATGAAACTGCCAAATCATACCAAATAACGCATAAAAATACACAGCCTATATAAAGTAGAAATAATGTATGTACACTGTAGTATCACTTAATGGAATCAGGAAGACAGCACCGAGCACACTGATGATGGTGTGTTAGGCTGAGTTGTTGGAGGTTGGGGTGGTGCAGTGGTCCCCAACTTCCAGGCTGCGGACCAATACTAATCCACGAAGCACGCAGTGATAGCCGGAACGCACCCAGCACATCTTTAAGAAAAAAGCGGAAATAAACAAGCTAATTAATTAGGTGCTGCCTGGCATGTAAGTGTCGGCCCAGATCAGAGACGACGCAATCGGCAATTGCCTCTGATTTGGGCCGACATTTACGTGCCAGGTGGCACCTAATTAATTAGCTTGTTTATTTCGGCTTTTTTCTTAAAGATGTGCTGGGTGTGTCCTGGCTACCGCTGCCCCGCTGCATTCTTCGTGGATCGGTATTGGTTTGCGGCCCAAAGGTTGGGGTGGTAGGATACTGGGGTGTCATCTCATTGTCGTCTGTTTCCATCAGGGCAGGCAGGTCATCTTCTTCTATGTCTACCTGCCTCGATGTCGAAGGTCAAGGTTCGTCATCTGCTGTGGCTGATGTCGAAGGCTTGAAAAACGACAGTATGCTTGACTGCTTAGCCTCGCGCATTTTTCTATCATGCAGTTCTTTGTAAGCACTCAAACCATCCTGCAAATATGCCCTAAACCTACATACCCTTTCAAAATTAAAGTCGTACTTTTCTGCAATGATTGCAGCAAAAATCTCACGCAGTTGCTTCATGTTCAGTTTCTGGACGACTTCATCTTCAGTCCGTTCGGTACTGCATTCAGATCCGATTCTTATCCTTTCCTCTTCCAATTGCATCAGCTCTTCATCTATCAGTTCTTGGTCATGGGATGCCAAAACCTCTTCAACATCATCTTCATCATCTTCCACGAGCCAAACTCACTTTGTCCTTACTTCGTTCACCACGATCGAAATGCTTCATTATGTCTAGTTTTACGCTAAGTGTAACACCCTTACGAGTTCTTTTAGGCTTTTCCGATACCTTAGAACTCATCTTGCTAATAGATGCTTAAAGTAAATGGAGATAAAGCACAGATGCTCACAGGCATGTGTTTAAGCAATGCCAGCTAGAATGCAGTTCGGGGGAGGAGCTTGGCTGCTCGGGGCACGCACTGCCTTTTTTCATAGCAGTGAAAACACCTTCTGTTAGCGAAAACAGGTACTAATGCAGGTCTTTTGTAACAGCGAGATTTTGTAAAGCGAACGTTGGAAAAGCGGGGGACACCTGTGCTTTGCTCACCTGGGTGAGCTGCATAAAGACAAGTCAGAGTTTTCAGGATCTTCTCTTGATCCAAATTGCAGATTGGATAATAAATACATTCCTGAACACTTGTAATAAGGAATTAACAGGAAGGATGGAGGAAGAACTGATCTCACAACAAAATGACTGAACTGAAACTGAAGTCATATCAAGACTTTTGGCTGCAGAAAGAAATCTCTGAGCACTATCCTGCACTGTGAAAAAGGTCAAGATGTTCTTTATTGCCTTTCCAATATCATATTTAGTGGAGAGCAGTTTCACTGTGGTCACCTAACTTCTTTCAGAGCAACAAAACTGACTGCAAATTATTGAATGTGGGGACTTGAGACTCCATCTGCATGACATTCAGCCTGATGTTGAGAAGCTGATATCACCGCACCAAACCATGCATTAACCTCAATGCATCTTATTGAAAGGTGAAAAAGCAATGAAGTAATGAATAGGTGGACTGCCAATGTATGCTCTAAAATTGTTGATGAAAATTGTTTGTACTGTAATTAAAGCAATAGCTTTATTTGTTTTATTAGATAGATTTGAATAACTTTTGCAATTATTTGCCCCTGCTTTGAATTTGTAGTTCCTACTTTCTTTCACTGTGTATCATAAATCAAAATTCTTCATAGATTTTATATAATGGCTAGAAAGGGAGTGGGGCACTAGGGATGTGGTCTAGGAGCCAAGTGGGCGGTAACTCAGAAAGGTTTGGGAACCACTAATCTAGACAAACTGGTAGTTGGCTCCCTCACCTCAAAATTGCTTTGGAGTGTGTTATAAACTCTTTCATTCTGTCTTAAGTGTTTAGAGTCATAGAGCTCTAGTAGTAATGCAATTAATCAAGCTGACTAAGGTCACTCAAATTGAGTAAGATGAGTAAAAATTATTGCGTTAATCACACTTTTTCTTAGAAACTATCTCTGCAATCAATAGCCTGTAACTTCCCTTTCACTGTTGAGCTTTTGAACCCTGTATATGACCTTGCATTTTTGCAGTGTGAACAGAAGTCCCAAGGTTTGGCTGATTTCAGTGTCTGGCCAGATTGAAAAAATCAGAGTGTTAGAGTCGAAAGAGAGGGATGGGCCAGTGTTCAGTTCACAGATCCACGAGGTTGATTTGTCTCTGCACTGAACTGAGGCTGTGGCATGCAACTAACGGGCTCCTGGGTTGGCTGCAGTGATGACTGGCTTCATAGCTGTGGACCCACTTTCATGAACTTCAGTTCTGAATGTTACTTACTTTTATTGCTTGCACAATATGGTTTTATTTTCTGAACATTGGGTTTTTAACCATCTTTCTTTAATGGGTTCTATTGGGTTTCTTTGTTTTGTGAGATGAATATCAAGGTTGTATATACAGGTCGACCTTCACTAATCTGGCACCATTGGGACATGAAGAGAGTGCCGGATTAGTGAAAATGCAGAATTACAGAAGGATCACATTAAGTATAATCAGTGCTGGATTATCGAAGGAACTGGAGTACAGGTAGTCGGATTAGTGAAGTTCGACCTGTAGTATACATACTTTGATAAATAAATCTACTTTGAAATGTTCTCCTAAGGAGGTTGTATGTTTGTGGGTCCTTGGGAGGCTATAGTGGCGGATTTGGGATCCACAGAACACTACAAGACTACAGCACAGAAACAGACCCTTTGGCCCATCTAGTCCATGCTGAATCATTATTCTGTCTAGTTCCATTGAATAGTATATTTGAAGGACAGCTTTGTGAAATCGGTTTATCTTCTGAAGGAACACTTTATGTAAATGTTCTGATTTGTGAAGGCAGTTGAGCAATATTTGGGTATAATTATCCATGCCAAGACCAATTGCTGTTCAGTTTACCTCAGGTCTGGACCAATGACATGGCATTAATATCTCTCATTTCATTTAAGATTGCTGAATTTGGTGGATGAAGAAACGTAACCTGATTTAATGCCACAGCTCAAAGAAAGTTGTTTAATTCTGCATGCTAAATAGTGTGTTAGTTGAAATTTTAAGACCATAAAGTGGAATTGTAGCAGGGAGTACATTCTCAGCATCCAGCTAATCATCATTATATTTGTGTTTCATCTGTAAGCTTTGCAATATGGATACGCTTTTCAATGAACATTTTTGTGTGTCCTGGTACCTGGTTCAAAATAGAAACTCAGAGCTGAGTGTGTTGTCGTATGTACAAGTCCACATATGCACAGTGGAAAAACTTACTTGCAGCAGCATCACAGCCATATAACATCATACTAGCATAATTTATAAGAAAAAAACATAAATATGTATTAATTTACAATAGAAATGCAATTAGAATATATAACGATGGGTTGTAAATGGAGACAGAAGAGAATATGACTGCTAAGCTGTAATAAATAGAAATGTTTATGGCTCTATCTCCATAAAAGCAGAAGGTTGCTTTACCACTACTACTATGTTGACTCAGGCCAAGGGGCCAGCGTCAGGCACGATGACGGACTCTCCATTTCTCCCTCTCCCTCATCAGTGTGTTCAGTTCATCTACATTAGCTGCGCCACTGTCTTCTAGGACTGTGTTGACCATAGTCTTGGGAGGGCGCCCACGGAATGCTTTACCAACAATTGTTAAATTTAAGGGATAAGGGCACAGACTTGTGGATAACAAAACCTTGGCCCTCTCCTGTTCACCAAAATAGCCTCCCAATAAACATTAAAATGCCTGATAATGTTTTCAAAGCTTGAGCACTGACTTGTGAATGTTTAAGTGTTTGTAGGATATTATATTAGCCCACTTTACCAGTTCTATTGAAAGTGCTGAGGGCAGTTAGTTTAACAACTGTTTGGCTGGAAAAAAACTAATATTTAGGGAAGTTGAATATCATTAAACCTAGCCAGCGTGGTTTTATTGAAGGTAAATTTGCTCGGATTCTTTGAGGATGTAACTAGAGAGAGTTCATTAAGGGAACTGTAGGTAGAGTTTAATTAG
Organism: Mobula birostris; assembly: GCF_030028105.1. Lineage (NCBI taxonomy): Eukaryota > Metazoa > Chordata > Chondrichthyes > Myliobatiformes > Myliobatidae > Mobula > Mobula birostris. The sequence continues at coordinate 299,104 of NC_092383.1, read as the reverse complement.
ATTTCCAATTTCCAAAGAGCTTTTACAGGTATATTAAGAGCAAAAGGATTGTAAGGGATAAAATTGGTCCTCTTGAAGATCAGAGTGGTCAGCTATGTGCGGAACCAAAGGAAATGGGGGAGATCTTAAATAGGTTTTTTGCCTCTGTATTTAGTAAGGAAACTGGCATGAAGTCTATGAAATTAAGGGAATCAAGTAGTGAGATCATGGAAACTGTACAGATTGAAAAGGAGGAGGTGCTTGCTGTCTTGAGGAAAATTAAAGTGGATAAATCCCCGGGACCTGACAGGGTGTTCCCTCGGACCTTGAAGGAGACTAGTGTTGAAATTGCGGGGGCCCTGGCAGAAATACTTAAAATGTCGCTGTCTACGGGTGAGGTGCTGGAGGATTGGAGAGTGGCTCCTATTGTTCCGTTGTTTAAAAAAAGATTGAAAAGTAATCCGGGAAATTATAAGCCGGTAAGTTTAACGTCGGTAGTAGGTAAGTTATTGGAGGGAGTACTAAGAGACAGAATCTACAAGCATTTGGATAGACAGGGACTTATTAGGGAGAGTCAACTTAGCTTTGTGCGTGGTAGGTCATGTTTGACCAATCTATTGGAGTTTTTCGAGGAGGTTACCAGGAAAGTGGATGAAGGGAAGGCGGTGGATATTGTCTACATGGATTTCAGTAAGGCCTTTGACAAGGTCCCGCATGGGAGGTTAGTTAGGAAAATTCAGTGGCTAGGTATACATGGAGAGGTGGTAAATTGGATTAGACATTGGCTCAATGGAAGAAGCCAAAGAGTGGTAGTAGAGAATTGCTTCTCTTGAGTGGAGGCCTGTGACTAGTGGTGTGCCACAGGGATCAGTGCTGGGTCCATTGTTATTTGTCATCTATATCAATGATCTGGATGATAATGTGGTAAATTGGATCAGCAAATTTGCTGATGATACAAAGATTGGAGGTGTAGTAGACAGTGAGGAAGGTTTTCAGAAATTGCAGAGGGACTTGGACCAGCTGGAAAAATGGGCTGAAAAATGGCAGATGGAGTTTAATACAGACAAGTGTGAGGTATTGCACGTTGGAAGGATAAACCAAGGTAGAACATACAGGGTTAATGGTAAGGCACTGAGGAGTGCAGTAGAACAGAGGGATCTGGGAATACAGATACAAAATTCACTAAAAGTGGCGTCACAGGTAGATAGGGTCGTAAAGAGAGCTTTTGGTACATTGGCCTTTATTACTCAAAGTATTGAGTATAAGAGCTGGAATGTTATGATGAGGTTGTATAAGGTATTGGTGAGGCCGAATCTGGAGTATTGTGTTCAGTTTTGGTCACTAAATTACAGGAAGGATATAAGTAAGGTTGAAAGAGTGCAGAGAAGGTTTACAAGGATGTTGCCAGGACTTGAGAAACTCAGTTACAGAGAAAGGCTGAATAGGTTAGGACTTTATTCCCTGGAGCGTAGAAGAATGAGGGGAGATTTGATAGAGGTATATAAAATTATGATGGGTATAGATAGCGTGAATGCAAGCTGGCTTTTTCCACTGAGGCAAGGGGAGAAAAAAACCAGAGGACATAGGTTAAGGGTGAGGGGGGAAAAAGTTTAAAGGGAACATTAGGGGGGGCTTCTTCACACAGAGAGTGGTGGGAGTATGGAATGAGCTGCCAGATGAGGTGGTAAATGCGGATTCTTTTTTAACATTTAAGAATAAATTGGACAGATACATGGATGGGAGGTGTATGGAGGGATATGGTCCGTGTGCAGGTCAGTGGGACTAGGCAGAAAATGGTTCGGCACAGCCAAGAAGGGCCAAAAGGCCTGTTTCTGTGCTGTAGTTTCTATGGTTCTATCCTTTCCACAAGATGTTATTTCCAAAACGTTCCTCTTTGCTTGTTCTGTCCTCTGGATATCTCACAGTTGGATCTTTAGTTCAGCTGTACTCACTAGGTGTCAATCACAAGGAAATCTGCAGATGCTGGAATTTCAAGCAACACACATAAAAGTTGCTGTTGAACGCAGCAGGCTTCTTTCTTCTGTGGTTTCTGATACCTTATCCCAGCCAGTAGCTTGTCCTCCTAGAGCCTAGCTGCTAAAGTCCTATTCAGACTGGAAGGAGGTAAATGCCAGTATAAAAACTGCCACAAAGCTATCTAAATCTACTATTTGAAAATTAATGTACCTAACGCTGACCCCTGTGAAATACCAATAGTCACCAGCAGTACCTCCCCCACTTTTCCCACTCTGTGCCTTCAGCTAGTCAGCCAATCCTCTCTCCATGCTCATATATTCCCTGTTATACTATGGGAATATACTATAAACGAAGCCTCATTTGTGACTCCTTGGATTTTCAGAAGATCTTTTACAAGAAAATAATATCCACTGACTCCCCTTTGTCTATCCTGCTTGATATTTCCTCAAAAAATTCCAACAGTTTTGTCAGGGAAGATTTTCCCTTAAGGAAACAAAGCTGAATTTGCCTATTTTATCATGTGCCTCCCAGTACCCTGAACCCTCGTCCTTGATAATTGACTCTAACATCTTCCCAACCATTGAAGTCAGGTCTTTTGGCCTATAATTTTCTTGTCTTCTGCCTCCTTTTTTTAAGAGTGGAGTGACATTTGCGATTTTTGAGTCTTCTGGGATTACTAATATCTCCATAAGCTCTTAAACTACCTCTTTCAAGTGCATGAATTGCAAAAGGCAGTTTCAACAAGTATTTAGGAAGACAAGTAACATTTTAGCCTTCAGTGCAAAGGGTTGGAGTTTTTAAAAATAGAGAAATTCTATTGCGTACAGTGAATTGGCAAGGCCTGATATGAAATTGTTGTGGGTGACTTCAGCTTCTCTGATGTACACTGGGATTTCCTTAGTACAAATGGGTTAGAGAGTAAAATTTACTTATTGCATCCAGAGGAGTTAGTCACTTTGTAGATAGGCCAACTAGAGAATGGCCATAATGGACCTGGTTTTGAGAAATGAGCATGACCAGGTGACTGACCTTTTAGTGGGGGAGCATTTTGGAAACAGTCATCACAATTCAAGTTTTAAGATGGCAATGAAAAAGGATGTACCATGGATGAAAGTATTAAATTGGGTCAGGGAAAATTACCAGATCATTATACAGAAACTAGGGAGAATTAATTAGAACAGCAGTTTTTTGCAAGTCCACAACTGTCATGGAGAGTCTTTAAAGACCAACGGAATACAGGATGAATATGCCCCAGTTAGAAGGAAGGACAAGGATGGCAAGTTAAGGGAATCTTGGATTACGAGGGAGATGGCAAATTTAATTAACGAGGAAAAGGAAACGTGTAAGGTTTAGAATCTACAAATTAACTAGAAAAGGAATTGGGAAAGCCAGGAAAAATCCTTGGCAAAGAAAATCCTAAGACATTGTATTCATATACGAAGAGTAAGAGAATAACAAGGGAGAGGGTAAGACTATTCAAGGATAAAGAAGGGAACATGTACTTGGAGGCAGAGTACGTGGGCAAGGTACTACAGATTCCCAGTTATCTTGATTCTACTTCTTCCCACCCCATTTCCTGTGAAAATGTCTCCCTTTTCTCCATCTGTGCCACAGCTGTTCCTAGGATGTGGCTTTCCTTTCCAGGGCATCAGAGGTGTCCTCCTTCAAGGAACGGGGTTTCCCTTCCTCCACCGTAGATGCCACCCTGGCCTCCATCTCTTCTATTTCCTGAACGTCTGTACTCAATCCCATTTTCCTGCCACCTTAACAGTCATAGTTCCTTTTGTCCTTACCTACCACCTCCAGCGCATCATCCTCAACAACATCTGCCATATCCAAAGGGATTCTGCTACCAAACCTCCTCCCCTCCACTTTCTTGCTGGTGAACGCAGCAGGCCAGGCAGCATCTCTAGGAAGAGGTACAGTCGAAGTTTCAGGCCGAGACCCTGCTGCCTGGCCTGCTGTGTTCACCAGCAACTTTGATGTGTGTTGCTTGAATTTCCAGCATCTGCAGAATTCCTGTTGTTTGCCCTTCCACTTTCTGCAGGGATTGTTCCCTCTGTGATTCCTTTATCCATTCATTCATCCATCCCCACTAATTTCCCTCCAGGCTCTTATCCCTGCAAGTGGCCAAAATGCCACACTTACCTGTTTGTCTCCCCTTGCCTCCATTCAGGATCCCAAACAGTTTGTCCAGGTGAGGCAACACTTCAGTTGTGAATCTGCTGGGATCATCTATTGTGTCTGGTGCTCCCAATGTGGCCTCTCCTACATTTGTGAGATCTTTTGTAAGTTTGGGGACTGTTTTGTTGAGCACCTCTGTTTCATCCACCAAAAGTGGAACTTTCCAATGGCCAAACATTTTAATTTCGATTCCTGTTCGGATATGTTGATTCATGGCCTCCTCTTGTGCCAGGAAGAGGCCACCTTCAGGGAGGAGGAGCAACACCTTATAGATTCTTGTTTGGTCAGGGCATGAAGGGATACAGGGGAGAAGGTAGGAGATGGGGACTGAGGAAAATTTGATCAGCCATGGTGAAATGGCAGAGCAGACTTGAGCCAAATGGCCTAATTCTGCTCCTATATATTATGGTCTTTTATTCCGTCTAGGTACCCTCCAACTTGATGGCATGAATATTGATTTCTCATACTGGTTTTTTAAAAAAATTCTTTTCCTTACCACCCCTTTTCTATTCCCCACTCTGGCTTCTTGCCTCTTCTCACCTACCTATCGCTTCTGGATCTCCTCCTCTTTCTCTTTCTTCTATGGTTCTCTCTCCTTTCTTATCAGATTCCTTTCTCTTCAGCCCTTTGTATTTCCCACTCACCTGGCTTCACCTATCACCTTCCAACTAGCCTGTTTCCCCTCCTACCTTTTTATTCTGGTATCTTCCCCCTTACTTTCCAGTTGTAAGGAAGGGCCTCGGCCTGAATGACGACTGTTCATTCATTTCTATAGATGCTCCATGACTTGCTGAGTTCTTCCAGCATTTTGTGTGTGTCCTAAATAAGTACTTTGTATGGTATTTACCGAGGAGGAAGATGGAGAGATCACCACTCTTAATTCCTGGGATAGAGGTAAAATAGTTTGGGCCTATATCCAGTGGAGTTTAGAAGAATGCAAGGTGATCTTGCTTTCAAATATACATGATCCTCGGGTGCTTGACAAAGTAGAAGTTGGGATGTTTTCACGAGCTGGAAGAGTTTTGAATAAGAGGACATGACTACAAGTAATGAGGCTGGTTGTTTGAAACTGAGGTTCGTAAATTTCTTTTTGCAGAGGGTGATGAATTTCTGGAATTCTCTACCCTGGCAGTGGTGGAAGTTGTGTCATTAGAAACATATAAATTGGAGGTAGATAATTATTTAATAACCAAGGAATGAATGGATGAAAGGTATGAAGAGTAGTTGAGGCCTAATGGTGTGGCAGGATCTAGGGTTTGATGGCCTACTCCTGCTTCTGTTTTCTTCCATTCCCAACTGTAGCCTTGCTTGTGAAAGGAGTTTGGGTGTAATCATTTGTTGCATAATGTCAAGTATATAATAACACTTTTCTTGTACACTTCCAGCACATGGCCATGGGGCAAAAGGAGACCATGCCTATGAATTCTGCTTGGCATTCCTAGAAGCTGTGAGTCCTGAGGTATGTCATTGATGGTTTAAAGCTTGACTGTGATTGCAATTCAGCAACAAACATAATGAAAAGTTCTTTTTACTGCTTGTGTAATTTTGCAGGGAACTATTCCAATTTTAGTCCTTGAGTTTCCAAAATGTTTCTGCACACTCCAGTGAATTTCAGTGATGAAGATTGATTTGTTGCTATTTTCTGAGGCGGTACACCAGCAGGATAACCAGTAATTCTAATGAATCTGTAAGATAACCTTGCTGATACCATAACATCCTTCAGAATGGTTGGTTTCCAGCATATGTTTGAAGGCTAAGCTGATTAGAGTATAGGTCTATAGAGGCTAATAAATGTAAAGAGCACCAAAAATAGTGCTTAGGCTGTTAAAGTAGCAATTTTAAAATGTGATAATTTTAAGATTGGATTATTTTCCTCACAAGCTGTGCATGATTCTGGAATGATCATCATTGAGTGACTTGGTGATAACACAACTGAATCATAGTGTCAAATGGCGTCAAATTGCATGTAGTTGCCAGAACTGTCTCTTAAAGAAATTAGTCAAACATCTTATTTATTTATTCTGGGTGTCCTTGATAAAGAATCAGAGGTGTGAAAGATCTTCATGTTAAATTAGACATGATGTAACATTCACACCACAAAAGTGCCAGGAAATAACTATTTCCAATGGCAGCCTAACCACCTATCTTTGCTGTTCAATGTTGTTACTCTCACAATCCCTATCATCAATATCCTGCGGTCACAGTTAACCAGCAATTGGATCAGATACTGTGGCCTACAAGAGGAAGTTAGAGGTTCGTACCCCACAGTGAGAGACAACAAAGCTTTTTCAAGCCATACAAGGGACAAGTTAATGTAGAATACGATCTACTTACCTGATTATGTTGATGAGAATCAACAACCCTCAAGAAACCCTACAGTAACAAAGCAGCCTGCTTGACTGGAACCCCTTCGACCACCCTAAATATATATTCTTTCCACCACTGGAGCATCTTGTCAGTAGTTGGCATCTGTAAAGTGCACTACAGCCAGTCATGACAGCAGCACCCAAATCTACAACCTCCACCGCCACAAAGAGCAAAGGTGGAAGCCACGTGGGAATATAGCTGATTCCTCTCCCAGTCTTGTAACATCCTGACTTAGAATATATTGCCTGTATGAAAACTGATTGTGGATTTCAGAAAGGGTAAGATGAGGGACGCACACCAGTCCTCAGAGAAGTAGGAAGAGTGAGCAATTTCAAGTTCCTGGCTGTCAATTTCTCTGAGGATCTATCCTGGTCCTAACGTATTGAAGCAGCTATAAAGATGCACAACAGTGGCTATATTTCATTAGGAGTTTGAGGAGATTTGGTATGTCACCAAAGACACTTGCAAATTTCTAGGACATACCATGGAAAACATTTTAACTGGCTGCATCACTGTTTGGTATGGAGGGGCCACTGCACAGGATTGAATAAGCTACAGAGTTATAAACTCAGTCATTTCCATCGTGGGCAGTAGCCTCCATAGTATCCAGGACATCTTCAAGGAACGAAGTCTCATACGAATCCTAATGTCTGTCATTAAAGACCCCCAACCCCCACGTGATGCCTTGTTCTCATTGCGCCCATCAGGAAGGAGGGCCAAAAGCCTGAAGGCACACACTCAGTAATTCAGAAACAGCTTCTTCCCCTCTGCCATCTGATTTCTGAATGGACATTGAACACACAAACACTACCTCACTCTCATTACTTTTTATTTCTATTTTTGCACAGCTTATTTAATTTAGCTGTTTAATATACATACTTACTGTAATTCACTTTTTTTCCTATTATGTATTGCATTGACTGCTGCCGCAAAGACAACAAATTTTACGACATATGCTGGTGGTATTAAACCTGATTCTGATTCAGTTGTTGCTGAGTCCAAATCCTGGAATTCCCCATCTACACTGGGGTGCACCTTCACTGCAGTACGACCATAACACATAGGAACAGAATGAGGCCATTCAGCCCATTGAGGCTGCTCCATCATTACATCATGGCTGATTTATTACCCCTCTCAACCATGTTCTCCTGCCTTCTTCCTGTAACCTTTGACACCCTTGCTAATCAAAAACCTATCAACCTTGCTTTAAATATACCCAATGGCTTGGCAATGAATTCCACAAATATACCACTGTGGCTAAAGAATTCCTTCTCATTTCTGTTCTAAAGGGACATCCTTGTGGTTCATCTCGGGTGTGTGCTTAGCCCACTGCTCTACTCTCTCTGTACCCATGACTATGCGGCTAGGCATAGCTCAAATACCATCTATAAATTCGCTGATGGTAAAACCATTGTTGATAGAATCTCAGATGGTGATGAGAGGGCACACAGGAGCGAGATATGCCAACTAGTGGAGTGGTGTCGCAGCAATGACCTGGCACTCAACATCAGTAAGAAGAAAGAGCTGATAGTGGACTTCAGGAAGGGTAAGATGAACGAACAGATACCAATCCTCATAGAGGGATCAGAAGTGGAGAGAGTGAGCAGTTAGGGTTAGGGTTCATGGGTATCAAGATCTCTGAGGACCTATCCTGATCCCAGCATATCAATGCAGTTATACAGAAGACAAGACAGCGACTGTACTTCATTAGGAGTGTGAAGAAATTTGGTATTTCAATAAATACACTCAAAAACTTATATAGTTGTACCATGGAGAACATTCTGACAAGCTTCATCACTGTCTGGTATGTGGGGGCGGGGGGCTACTGCACAGGACCGAAAGAAGCTGCAGAGGGTTATAGATTTAGTTGGCTCCATCTTGGGTACTAGCCTACAAAGTACCGAGGACATCTTCAAGGAGTGGTGTCTCAGAAAGGCAGCGTCCATTATTAAGGACCTGCAGAACTCAAGGCATGCCCCTTTCTCACTGTTACCATCAGGAAGGAGATACAGAAGCCTGAAGGCACACACTCAGTGAATCAGGAACAGCTTCTTCCCCTCTGCCATCCGATTCCTAAATGGACATTGAACCCTTGAACACCACCTCACTTTTTAAATGTATATCATTTCTGTTTTTTGCACGATTTTTAATCTATTCGATATACATATAGTGTAATTGATTTACTTATTTTTTTTTGTATTATGTATTGCATTGAACTGCTGCTGCTGTTAACAAATTCCACAACACATGTCAGTGATAATAAATCTGATTCTGAACTTTTTATTGGTTCTTCCCAATTGTTAATAACCCAGTTGATCTCAAACTCCACAGAAAGTTCCAACAGGGCCTGCTTGCTTAATCTGGCACTATTCATGACAGTAATTCAAGAACTTATTTCAAGGGGAATAGAATATAAGAGCAAAGAGATATTGCTGAGCTTTTATAAGATACTACTCAGGCCTCACTTGGAGTATAGTCGCATTAGTATAGTCAACAGTTTTGGGCCCATATGTCAGAAATAATCTATTTTCATTGGAGAAAGTCCAGAAGAGGTTCACGAGGATGATTCCGGGAATGAAGGGGTTAACATATGAGGAGGGTTTGGCAGCTTTGGGCCTGTACTCACTGGAATTTAGAAGAATGCTGGGGTACCTCATTGAAACCTACCAAATGTTGAAAGGACTAGATAGGGTGGATATGGAGAGGATGTTTCCTATGGTGAGGGTATCCAGAACTAGAGGGCACAACCTCTAAGTGAGGAGCAACCATTTAGAACAGGGATATGGAAGATTTTTTTAGCCAGAGAGTAGTGAATCTGTGGAAAGCTCTGCCACAGACTGTGGTGGAGGCCAAAGTCCATGTGTAAATTTAAGACAGAAGTTGATCATTTTCTGATAGGTCAGGGTGTCAAAGGATATGGCGAGAAAGCAGGTGTATGGGATTGAGTGGGTTCCAGGGTCAGCCATGATGGAATGGTGGATCAGACTCGATGGGTTGAACGGTCTTATTCTGCTCTTATGTCTTATGGTCCAAGGTAGTTCAGCATTGCTGCCTTAAAGTAATTTAAAGATGGGACATAGTGCTTTGAAAAAGTATTCAGTCCCACAACTATTTTCACATTTTACTGTATCATTTTCTAACTTAAAATATATTGAGGCTGAAGTAGTGTTCATCCCATTTGTAATTACTATGATAACTTTCCTCAAGTGCAATATATTACCATACCAACTCGTCCAATTTGTTGATGTAGAAAATTGGAGGGTCACCTGTTTTCAATGAATTCATAAGAATAAATACCCTCCCTCTCTGTAAGGTCCAACAAAATGGTAGGTTTTCAACAGACCAAACTAAAATGAAGATAAAAGAGCATTCAAGACAAGTCGAGGAAATGATAATAGAGAAGCACAAATCTAGTGAAGGGTACAAGACCACCTCTAAAGATATTGAACATACCTCGGAGCTAGTGCAGCCCATTGTGAAAAAGTGGAAAATATATGAAACGACAGCCACACTGCCTAGGTTACATCACCCCTCTAAACTTAATCACTGGAGAAGAATGGCATAGAAGTCAGTACCTGTAATTGGAGATGATGTTCATGGCTCCACAATCTCTAAGACCTGTTACATAAAGGGTATTTATGGAAGAATGGCAAGGAAGAAACCCTGGCTAAAAAAGAAAAAAAAAAACATATCCTTGATAGTAAAAACTGCAAAGCATCACTTAGAAGATACTGTAAAGGTGTAGAAGAAGGTCTTGTGGTTAGATGAGACTAAAGTGGAACTTTTTGGCCTCAACACTAAGCGGTAGGTGTGTTGTAAATCTAATACTCCGCATCAGCCAGGTAGCACCATCGCTACTGTAAAGTATGGTGGAGGTAGCAGCATGCTGTGAGGACACTTTTCAGCAGCAGGCTCTGGATTGATGGGAAGATTAATGCTGCTAAATACAGAGATATCCTGGATAAAAACCTGCTAGCCTCTGCCAGAAAGCATAAACTTGGGAGGAAATTCAGCAGGACAGGGACCCAAAGCACACTGCCAGAGCAACCATGGAGTGGCTTCAAATGAAGAAAATTTATGTCCTTGAGTGGCCCAGTCAAAGTCTTCACCTTAACCTGATCGAACATTTCTAGCAAGATCTCAGGATTGCTGTTCACCGCCACTTCCCAGCTAACCTGGCACAGCTTGAACAATTTTGCAAGGAGGAATGGCAAATCTTCCCTCATCACGTTGTGCAAAGCTAATAGAGACTTGTCTTAAAAAGATTACTGGCTGAAATAGCTGTGAGAGGTGGCTCATCTCAGTACAGTACTCAGCAAAGGGAGATAAGTACTTTTGAAGTGCTGATGTTTCAGTTTTCGAATTTTTAGTTTTTCATGTTTTACAATTTTCCATTTTGGGGCTCTACTGTGGAAAAGGAGCATGTGATTCACTAGTTGTAATACTCATGTATGTGAATAAAGGGATGGGGGATGAATACTTTTTTTTAAGGCACTGTGATTGATAGCTTTGCCAGAAATGTCCACATTCTGAAACTGAATTTGTGTGTGTTGCTATATAAAAAAAAGTCGTGTTATGATTCTGAAGATTTTAAATCTGATTTGATTTATGAGAATCTTTTGTATCAGGGATATTAAACTTCTCCAATACTATTTATCTATGCAGTTATGTTGTTTCTGTATGAATACATGACTATTGATTTTTTTTAAAAAAAATTTGCAGACTTTGTTCACTAAGTCTCTTGATAGGAAATTTACTTTAAAAATTGTCATGATAGCTGCTGTTCAAAACCACAGAAAGACAAGTAAATATAACAGTGAAGAAAATGAAGAGCAAATGGTGGGACAGACTGACTAAACAAGAAAAGAAACCAATATTCTTGGCTCCTGATTTTGACCGCTGGCTGGATGAATCTGATGCTGAAATGGAACTTAAGGCAAAGGTAAATTCATTGAGAAAGATCTGTGCATTGTATTAGAAAGCTTTCCTTTCTGTTCTTTTACTTGACAAGCAGACAGTGAAGACTTTGCTCTTTGCAGATCTGTTTTCAGATTTTCCCCTCTTTAATGCTTAAAGGGTTATATTATCATCTGGATGATATTTACATACAACTTTATCGTCTGTTCTATTTTACCTTTATAGGAGGAAGCGGAAGAGATTAATAGAATGAGTGTGGAGTCAAGGGTTCGGAAGAACTGTAAGTATAAGAAATTGGAGCAAGAGTGGCTACAGATCGTCTTGAACCTATTCCACTATTCAATATGCATGAGTTGACAGGTATCTGATTCCAATTTCCTGCCCAGTCCAGCATCTTAGATTCAGTGGTTCAAGAATCTATCTCAGGCTAGTAGTATTTAAGAGTGAGCTGAAGAAGAATTTCTTTGCTCAATGTCATGAGTCTTTTCACCAGAGAGATAAACCCTGGAATTTATTTAAAGCTGAGATGGATAGATTTTAATCAATAAGGGAATTAAGGGCTACGGGGAGAGGTGGGGAAAATGCGCTTAATGTCTGAGCATCTACATTTGCGGAAGTACAGAATGCTAAAGATTCAAAATATCAGAAGAAATAGCTTCATCTTCATGGAGGTACTGGGGAACATCTGAGAAGCTGAAGGCCTCATAGATGAGACTTCTACTGAGGTTAAAGTGTCTGCCTATGAAGGCAAAGTACAGGCTTCATTTAGATGTGAGACCTCCAGGTGAAGTACGCTTAGTGCAGGATTCCTTTCTGTAACAAAGATCCCTTTTGAATATTTCTGGGGGTAAATGTTGTAACTGACATAGCAGCAGCAGCACCCAGGACAGTTGCTCTGGGGCTCAGCAGGGAAGAGTAAAGTCAGGCAGAACAACAGTGATGGGAAACTCCGTAGTTATGGTGTAAGGTAATATATTGGATGACAAATGACACAGATTGTTCATAATAGAAACTGTTCTACATAATTTGCAAACACCATCATTGAGCTTGTTGTGTTCACTTTGAAAGACGGTCTGATGTAATGACATCAGTGTAAGGCGACTGCTTTTAAGGTTTATTCGCAATAGAGAATTTGGGCTGCGTAAAGGGCTGCGTCTTTTGTTAAGCACTTTAAAAGATTCACATGTTTTACTCAAAAAATCCTACATTGGTGACCCTTGACACTCTAGGACGATTTCAGAGTTACTGAATGACATGTTGACCAATGCAGTGACTTAAGAGTTGCCGGCGTTATGGAGGCAGCACAGTACCGTGTGGTTTGTACAGATGGAAGGCTACTTTACACTAAGAAACCACCATGAACAATACCAAATTTTACTATGTCATAGAATCGCTAAGTAGTTCCACGGCAGCCAGAGTGGCGAGTCTACGAAAAGACCTGTCTGCATGTGATAAGTACAGTGGTGCTAGAAAGTTTGTGAACCATGTAGAATTTTCTCTATTTCTGTATAAATATGATAAAAAAAATGTGATCAGATCTTCACGTGTCCTAAAACTAGATAAAAAGAATTCAATTAAATAACACAGAAAACATACTTGTTCATTTGTTTATTGAGAAAAAAGATCTAATGTTACATGTATTTGTGGAAAAAGTACGTGAACCTTTGCTTTCAGTCACTGTTGTACAGCAATAACTTCGACCAAGTGTTTCCGGTAACTGTTGATCAGTCCTACACTTTGGCTTGGAGGAATTTTAGGCCTTTCCTCCTTACAAAACTGCTTCAGCTCTAGATGTTAGGCTCTTTTTGCATGAACTGCTTGCTTCAGCTTGTTCCACATTTTTATAGGATTAAGGTCAGGACTTTGACTCGGCCATTCCAAAACACAATTTTTATTCTTTTTAACCATTCAGTTGTTGATTTACTCTTGTCTTTCAGATCATTGTCTTATTGCTTTCTCCAACTTTTATTAACTTCTAGGTGATGGGCTCCTACCATGACATTCTTCTGTAAGTGTCTTGATACAGTTTTGAATTCATCGTTCCCTCAATGATTGCAAGCTGTCCAGGTCCTGAGGCAGCAAAGCAGCTCCAAACCATGATGCTGCTTTCACCATGCTTCACTGTTGGGATGAGGTTTTAGCATTGCTGTTCGGTGCTCTTCTTTTCTCCAAACATAGCAATGTGCATTTCTGCCAAAAAATTCAACTCTTGTCCCATCTATCCCCAGAATATTGTCTCAGAAGTGTTGTGGAACATTGAGGTGGTCTTTTGCAAACTTGACACGTGTAGCAATGTTTTTTTTTTTGGAGACCAGTGGTTTCCTCTGTGGTGTCCTTCCATGAAAGCCATTCTTGTTCAGTGTTTTTCTTATAATGGACATGTGAACAGAGACTTTAGCAAGTTTTAGAGATTTCTGCAGGTCTTTTGGTGTTACCCTTGAGTTCTTTTGCACCTCCTTCAGCATTGCACCTTGTGCTCTTGGAGTGATCTTTGCAGGATGCCCACTCCTACAAAGTACTGAGTAGCAACAGTATTGGGTTTCCTCCACTTGTAGACAGTTTCTCTTACTGTGCACTGATGAACACTCAGGCCTTTAGAAATGTTTTTGTAGCCTTTCCCAGCTTCATCCATCTCTACATTTCATCTCCTAAGGTCTTCTGAAAGTTGTTTTGATTGAGACATGCTGCACATAAACAGATCTTTATTGAGAAGAGCAGGCTCTGTCAGTAACCGGACTTTGTGTGTCTTTTTATACGGCAGGGCACCTCTACAACCCACGCGTCCAATCTCATCTTATAGATTGGAGCACCTGACTCCAAATAACTTTTGTAAAAGGCATTACCTCAGAGCTTCACATACTTTTTCCCACAAATACATGTAATATTGGATCATTTTTCTCAATAAATAAATGAGCAAGTATAATGTTTTTTGTATTATTTAATTAATTGGGTTCTCTTTATCTAGTTTTAGGAAGATCTGATCACATTTTAGGGGATACTTAAGCAGAAATAGAGAAAATTCTACAAGGTTTACAAACTTTCTAGCACCACTGTATGTCACCCTGCAAACTCGCCTATTACAGACTTGGACTGTCTGAGTCTGAGCATGCCAAACATTTGCTTTCCCTGCCCTGCCTTGGTGACGCCAGGCTTTCAGAACTAATAGACAACATGCTATCTCTCCTGGGCATTCACCATCATTGTTTTATTTTTAGATAGATACTTTATTGATCCCAAAGGAAATTACAATGTCACTATAGCATTACAAGTGCACAGATACACAATTATACAGATATTAGAAGGAAAAATAAGAAAGAGCAAAAAATAAGTTACCTCAAGTAGTCTAACAGGAAGGGGCCATCACTTCTCCAGCTATAGATTAACACTTTATAGAGGCTAATGGGTGAGGGTAAGAATGACCTTGTATAGTACTTTTTGGTGTCTTAGTCTATTATTAAAAGTGCTCCTCTGTTCAGCAAAGGTGGCATGCAGAGGGTGAGAAACATTGTCCAGAATTACCAGGATTTTCCATGGGGTCTTTTGTTCTACCACAGTCTGCAGTGTGTCCAGTTTGGCTCTATAACAAAACCAGCCTTTCTAATCAGTTTACTGAGCCTGTTGACATCACCTGTGTTTGTGCCATTGCCCTAGCACACCAGCACATAGAAGATTGCACTGGTAACAACAAACTGGTGGAACATGTGGAGGAGAGGCTTGTATAATCCAAAGGACCTCAGTCTCCTTAGGAAGTAGAGGCAACTCTGGCCCTTCTTGTACACAGTCTCTATGCAACAAATGCCTGATCAAGTTCCAAGTTCACACAGCCCTTGCTAATACACCCATGAAAGACTATAGGGAGCTTGCTAAAATGGCTGATTAATCTACGCTCAGCCAGGCAGAGGTGCATTGTTCTTCCTCCTTTCCCTGTTTCAATAAGCCTGCAGCAGACTCACACCCCCAGCACTAGGTCTATGTTTCTACCATGAACTCCAAGAACGACTCAGGGAGGGCGGGGAGAGCTCCAACTCCAACCACCATGGAGCTTCAACAGTGCCAGCACATTATGACATTGGAGGTCTGAACACCATGGGTTCCAGCTGTCAGGGTTGTCTTTTGTTCATTATGGACACCCTATCAGGGCGATGTTTCCTGTATGACACAGGCGCTCAAATAAGTGTGCTGCCTGCATCATCCATTGATTATAAGGCAGAGAGCAATGGACCCTGACTGGAGGTTGCTAACTTCAACAGGATCCAGACTTGTGGGACGTGGCACATGACAATCTGCCTCAGTGGACAACATTACATATAGACATTGTCTTGGTTAAAGTTGCTAGACTTCTGCTCGGTGCAGATTTCCTGTGCGCCAAAGGACTTGTTAGTAGATCTTAAGAACTGCCAGCTTGTAGATACAAAGGACTTTGGGTTGTTAACCCTGTACTCTCAGTAAGTTTCCCATGAAGACTCTGTCTGGTACATGCACCACCACATATGAATACATTCACCTGCTGGGCAAATTCCCAAACCTCACCAAGCCCACATTTTCCACTAAAGTCACAAAGCATGAGGTTGAACATCCCATTTGCAGAACTGGCTCACCAGTCCACACCCGTGTGTGTAGAGTAGACACAGAAAAACTGGTCAAGAAGGCTGAGTTTGCTAACATGGAAATGCTTGGTTAACATGAGCAAGTCTGCAGATGCTGGAAATCCAAAGCAACACACAAAATGCTGGAGGAATTCAGCAGGTCAGGCAGCATCAATGGAAATGAGTAAACAGTTGACATTTCAGGCCAAGAACCATCTCCAGAACTGAGAAAGAAGGGGGAAGATGTACATTAATGCCCTCTTAAGCCCCCTTACTATGACCCGTTCCACGTTTTGGAATGGGGTGAAAAGACGCTTTTAAAAATTTATTTGTTTACGGGATGTGGGCATTGCCAGCTAAGCCAGCATTTATTGCCCATCCCTAGTTGCCCTTGAGAAGGTGATGGTGAGCTGCCTTCTTGAACCGTTGCAGTCCCTGAGGTGTAGGTACACCCACAGTGCTGTTAGGGAGGGAATTCCATGATTTTGACCCAGCGACAATGAAGGAACAGCGATATGTTTCCAAGTCAGGATGGTGAGTGACTTGGAGGGGGAATTTCCAAGTGGTGGTGTTCCCAGGTATCTGCTGTTCTCGTCCTTCTAGATAGTAGTGGCCGTGGGTCTGGAAGATCCTGCCTTAGTTTACCTCCAACATTTATTGTAGGTAGCAGAATGTGTTTCTTTAGATTGTCTTAAACCGGCCCACAGAGACTTCAATGGTTCCACTACCATGCCCCCTGCAGCACGACATGACCATGTGTATGTCAGCACACCTCAGACGAGCCAGAGGCACCTACTGTTACTCCAAGTTGGGTGGTTTGTACAAGCTTCAGATGACTTTCCCCTTCCTTCTCAGTCCTGAAGAAGGGGCTCTGCCTGAAATGTCAACTGTTTATTCATTTCCATAAATGCCTGACCTGCTGAGTTCCCCCAGCATTTTGTGTGTGTTTCTTTAGAAATGCTTGGTATTGTATACAGCTTGAGTAGCCCTTGGGCTTCACCCCTCCACACGACCCCTAAGCCTGATGGTGGTTGCTGTCCATATGACGATTACCGCTGCCTTAACGAGGACACCACCCCCTGATCATTACCCAGTCCCACATATTCAAGACCCTTCAGCATGTTTAGCTGGAAAGATATTTTTTTCTATATTGGACTTAGTCAGGGGCTTCCATCAGGTGCCTGTGTGTGCTGAGGACATTCTCAAAACTGCAATTATAACCCTATGTGGCCTCTTTGAGTTTCTGCTCATGCCATTTTGGCTGAAAAATACAGCATGGACTTTTCAGCAGTTAGTGGGTTCTGTGTTAGATGACTTGGATTTTCTTTTTGTGTACCTGTTTTGGTGAATTCTGGGCTGGGGGGCATCTGTGTAGGGTAATGTAATGGGTGACAAATAACCATGATAGAAACTGTTCTGCATAATTCACAAATCCCGTCATTGAGTTGTAAACAGGAGAAATTTTGCAGATGCTGAAAATCCAAAGCAACACACACAATGCTGGAGGAACTCAGCAGGTCAGGCAGCAAGTATGGAAATGAATAAATAGTTGACATTTTAGGCCAAGACCCTTCTTAAGGATCATGTGTATGTCAGCACACCACTGGTCAATGAGTTATTGTGTTCACTTTAAGAGACGGCTTCTGACGTAAAGCGCAATGTTACAATAGTCATGGGGGATTTCAATACGCAGGTAGAGAGGAAATTTCTAGAATGCCGATGAGATGGCTTTTTAGGGCAGCTTGTGGTTGAGCCCACTAGGGGATCAGCTAATCTGGATTGGGTGTTATGCAATGAATTGGAATTGATTAGAGAGCTTAACATGAAAGAATCCTTGGGGGAAGTGATCATAATATGGTCGAAATCACCCTGAAATTTGAGAAGCAGGAGCAAAAGTCAGATGTATCAGTATTACAGTGGAGTAAAGGGAATTACAGGGGCATGAGAGTGGAATTGGCCAGAATTGATTGGAAAATAACAGAGCAACAATGACTGGAATTTCTGGAAGCAATTCAGAAGGCACAAGATATATACAACCCAAAGATGAAGTAGTATCCCAAAGGAAAGATGACACAACCATGGCTAACAAGAGAAGTCAAAGCCAACATAAAAACCAAAGAGAGGGTATATAATAGAGCAAATATTAATGGGAAGTTAGAGGATTAAGAAGTTTTAAAAAAAAACAAAAGAAGGTAACTTAAAAAAGTCATTAAAAGGAAGAGATGGAATATTAAAGTAAGCTAGCCAGCAATAATGAAGATACCAAAAAGTTTCTTCAGATACATTGAGTGTATAAGAGAGGTAAGAGTGGATATCGGACTGCTGGAAAATGATGCTGGAGAGGTAGAAAAGGGATACAACAAAATGCAGATGAATTGAGTAAGTATTTTGCATCAGATTTCGCTGTGGAAGATACTAGCAACATGGTGGAAGTTCCAGTGTGTCGAGTCAGAAGTGTATGAAGTTGCCATTAATAGGAAGAAAATTCTTGGGAAACTGAAAGGTCTGAAGGTAGATAAGTCACCTGCACCAGATGGTGTACACCCCAGACTTCTGAAAGAGGTGGCTGGAGAAATTGTGGAGGCATTGGTAATGAACTTTCAAGAATCACTAGATTCTGGGATGGTTCTGGAAGACTGGAAAACTGCAAATGTCTCTCCACTCTGAGAAGGGAGAGAGGCAAAAGAAAGGAAATTGTAGGCCAGTTAGTCTGACCTCAATGGTTGGGAAGATGTTGGAGTTGATTGTTAAGGATGTGGTTTTGGGGTACTTGGAGGCACATGATAAAATAGGCAGTGGCCAGCATAGTTTCTTCAAGGGAAAATTTTGCCTGACAAATCTGTTGGAATTCTTTGAAGAAATAACAAGCAAGATAAAGGAGAATCGGTTGATGTTGTGTATTTGGATTTACAGGAGGCCTTAGACAAGGTGCCACACATGAGGCTGCTTAACAAGTTAAGAGCCTGTGGTATTACAAGAAAGGTACTAGCAGAGATAAAGTAGTGGCTGATTGGCAAGAGGCAAAGAGTGGGTATAAAGGGAGCCTTTTCTGGTTGGCTGCAGGACCAGAGGATACAGACTCATAATAGATGGGCGACCTTTTAGAACGGAGATGATGAGTGTGGTGACTCTGGAATTTGTTGCTACAGGCAGCTGTGGAGGCTAAGTCTTTATGTATATTTAAGGCAGAGGTTGATGGATTATTGATTGGTCAGGGCATAAATAAATACTGGGAGAAGGCAGGAGATTGGAGCTGAAGGGGAAAGTGGATTAGCCATAATGAAATGTAGGAGCTAACCCGATGGGCTAACTGGCCTAATTCTGCTCTTATATCTTATGGTAATGACATCAGTGTAAGGTTATTGCTTTTGGGGTTTGTTCATATTGGAAGTAAAGGGCTATGGCTTTTGTTAAGCACATTAAACAATTCACACATGTTTTATTCACAAAATTGTACAATGGGTCCCGCCATATCTCATTCACTCAGTGGGTTTTGTTTATATGGGTAGAACTCAAAAATAAGAAAGGTACAATCACTCTGATGTGATTATACTACAGATCTATACTACAGCCCTAGGAAATTGAGGAACAGACATGCGGGCAGATTAGGTAATAGTGTGAAAAACAGGGATGACTTCAACTTCACTAATACAGACTGGGATCTCCTTAGTGCAAGAGATTTAGGCTGGGCAGAATTTGTTAGGTATATCCAGGAGGATTTCTTAAATCAATATGTAGATAATCCAACAAGATGTTGAACCTGGTGTTGGGGAATGAGCCTGGTCAAATGACCAACCTTTCAGTGGCAGGACAATTAGGCGATGCTGATCACAACTCCTCAGATTTTAAGATAATTATAGGTAAGAATAAATATTGATTATGAGAGTGAGTATCAAGTTTGAGCGGGCCAAATTATGAGAGTATTTGTCAGGATCTAAGGAGAGTTATTTGAGCACAGCTGATTTCAGGCAAGTCCACATTTGATGTGAAGGGCGTATAAAGTGCAACACTACAAAATACAGTGCAGGTATGTTCTGGTAAGAAGAATGGACAGAGATAGCAAGTTAAAGGAAACTTGCAGGTTGACAAAGGTGATGAATTCAGTCAAGCAGGACAGGAACTAACTTTAGTAGTTATGATGTTTAAAATGCTGAGGGTTTTTAATTTGCTTCCCAACAGCCTTTGTCACGTTGAGGACTGGTTACCTCTTCATGTATAACCTGGTGCAGTTTCTGGGCTTCTCTTGGATTTTTATCAATATGACAGTGAGACTCTTTGTCTTCGGCCAGGGTAAGTGATTTCATTATTGGTAATCCAGAGTTCCTACCTTGCCTCGCTGTGAAATCCTGTTATTCTAGTTATTTCAGTGTTGGAAGTCGGTGGATTTTTAATTTTAAGTCTTGATACTAAGCATGAAACTTTCGCTAGTGTCAGAGTTTGTAGATCAATACAGCATGGATGCAGGCCTTCCAGCCTAACTTGTCCATGCTGATCAAGGCATCCATGTTTGGCTGTTATCCCCTAAATCCTCTCTTATCCATCTATAGAAACATAGAAAATAGGTGCAGGAGTAGGCCATTCGGCCCTTCGAGCCTGCACCGCCATTTATTATGATCATGGCTGATCATCCAACTCAGAACCCTGCACCAGCCTTCCCTCCATACCCCATGATCCCCGTAGCCACAAGGGCCGTATCTAACTCCCTCTTAAATATAGCCAATGAACTGGCCTCAACTGTTTCCTGTGGCAGAGAATTCCACAGATTCACCACTCTCTGTGTGAAGAAGTTTTTCCTAATCTCAGTCCTAAAAGGCTTCCCCCTTGTCCTCAAACTGTGACCTCTCGTTCTGGACTTCCCCAACATCGGGAACAATCTTCCTGCATCTAGCCTGTCCAATCCCTTTAGGATTTTATACGTTTCAATCAGATCCCCCCTCAATCTTCTAAATTCCAATGAGTATAAGCCTAGTTCATCCAGTCTTTCTTCATATGAAAGTCCTGCCATCCCAGGAATCAATCCGGTGAACCTTCTAAACCCCTTTTATCCATATACTTATCCAAGTATCTTTTAACTGTTGTCATTCTATCTGCCACAACCACTTTCTCTGGCAGTGTTTTCTACCCTTTGTGTGAAGAAGTTGTCTGTCAGGTCCCTTGTGAATCTTTCACCTCTCACCTCAAACCTGGGTCCTCTAGGTTTTTGTTCTCCTTCCCTAGTGGAAAAGACTGTGTGCATTGACACTGCTGACATGCCTCATGATTTTATGCATCTCGATAAGATCACTTCTTTGTTTCAAGGAATACCGATCAGATTAGCTGCCTCGAATTCGATCTGTGGTCAGGGACAAGAGGGTGTGACTGTGAGTGAGGAGGGTAGTGGGATCCAAGAGACAGTCATGGTCCATGTGGGTATCAATTACATAGCTAGAATGAGGAAAGAGGTTCTGCTGAGGGAATTTGAGCAGCTAGGGACTAAATTAAAAATCAGAACCAAAAATGTGATAATCTCTGGATTCCTAACAGAGCCCAATGAAAATTGGCACAGGGTTAAGACCATAAGACGTAGGAGCAGAATTAGGCCATCTGGCCCATCGAATCTGCTCCGCCATTCAATCATGGCTGATCCTTTTTTTTACTCCTCCTCAACCCCAGTTCTCAGCTGTCTCCCCAAAACCTTTGATGCCATGTCCAATCAAGAACCTTTTAATCTCTGGCTCAAATATATCCAACGTCTTGGCCTCCACAGCTGCACGTGGCAACAGATTCCATAAATTCACCAGCCTTTGGCTAAAGAAATTTCTCTGCATCTCTGTTTTGAAAAGGTGCCCCTCTATCCTGAGGCTGTACCCTCTTGTCCTAGACTCACCCACAATGGGAAACATCCTTTCCACACCTACTCTGTCTAGGCCTTTCAACATTTGAAAGGTTTCAATGAGATCCCCCCTCGTCCTTCAGAATTCTAGCAAGTACTGACCCAGGGCCATCAAATGTTCCTCGTATGATACCTTTCATTCCTGGAATCATCCTTGTGAGCCTCATCTGGACCCTCTCCAATGCCAGCACATCTCTTCTAAGATGAGGGGCCGAAAACTATTCACAATACTCAAGGTGAGGCCATAACAGTGCCTGAAAGCCTCAGCATCACATCCCTGCTCATGTATTCTAGACCTCTTGAAACCATGTTAGCCTTCCTCACCACCGACTCAACCTGCAAGTTAACCTTCAGGGTGTTCTGCACAAGGACTCCCAAGCCTCTCTGCATCTCAGATTCCTGGATTTTCTCCCCATTTAGAAAATAGTCCGCACATTTATTTCTACTACCAAAGCGCATGACCATGCACTTTCCAACATTGTATTTCATTTGCCACTTCCTTGCCCATTCTCCTAATATTTCTAAGTCCTTCTGCATCCTTCCTGTTTCCTCAACACTAGCTGCCCCTCCATCATTTGTATCATCTGCAAACTTGGCAACAAAGCCACCTATTCCATCATCTAAATAATTTATATACAGTATAAAAAGAAGTGGTCCCAACACCGACCTCTGCGGAACACCTCTAGTCACTGGCAGCCAACCGGAAAAGGATGCTTTTATTCCCATATGCTGCCTCCTACCATTCAGCCAATGCTCTAACTTTGCCAGTAATTTTCCTGTAATACCATGAGTTTTTAACTTGGTAAGCAGCCTCATGTTTGGCACCTTGTCTAAGGCCTTCTGAAAGTCCAAAGATACAACATCCACTGCAGCCCTTTTATCTATCCTACTTGTAATCGCCTCAAAGAATTCCAACAGGTATGTCAGGCAGGATTTTCCCTGAAGAAAACCATACTGACTTTGTCCTGTCTTGTCCTGTCTCATCAGGTACTCTCTCATAGCACTGTAATTTCCCTTACTCACTGAAATACTGCTACATCAGACTTTACTTCCTCTCTATCATATTTCAAGTTGAACTCAATCATATTGTGATCACTGGTTCCTAAGGATTCTTTTACCTTAAGATCCTTGATCGCCACTGGTTCATTACATAACACCCAATCCAATATAGCTGATCCCCTAGTAGGCTCAACAACAAACTGCTCTAAAAAGCTGTCTCTTAGGCATTCAACAATCTTACTCTCTTGAGATCCATTACCAATCTGATTTTCCCAATCAACTTGCACGTTAAAATCTCCCATGACTACCATAACATTGCCCTTTTGACTCGCCTTTTCTATTTCCTGTTGTAACCTGTGGCCCACCTCCCAGCCACTGTTGGGAGGCCTATATATAACTGTCATCAACATCCTTTTACCCTTACAGTTTCTTAACTCAACCCACAAGCATTCAATATCTTCCGATCCTATGTCACATCTTTCTACTGATTTGATGCCATTCTTTACCAGTAGAGCCACACCGCCCCCTCTGCCTACCTTCCTATCCCTCCAATATAATGTGTAACCTTGGACATTCAGCTCCCAACTACAACCATCCTTCAGCCACGATTCAGTGATGACCACAACATCATACCTGGCAATCTGTAATATTACAATAAGATCATCCACCTTAGTTCTTATACTATGCACATTTAGATACAACACCTTGAGTACCATATCCTTTCTGATTCTGCATCCCTAATGATTTGATACTCAGCCAGTTGGCTGCAACTAAGTCCCATCACCTGCCTGCCCTTCTTGACAGTCTGACTGCACGCTATCTTTAATTTTGCCCTATCCTGAGTCCCTTCACTCCGGTTCCTACACCCCCCCCCCAGCCAAATTAGTTTAAACCCTCCTCAAACCTTAACAAACCTGCCTTCGAGAATATTGGTCTCCCTTAGGTTCATGTGCAACCCGTCACTTTTGAACAGGTCATACCTCCCCCAGAAGAGATCCAAGAACCTGAAGCCCTGCCGGTGCACCAGCTTCTCAGCCACGCATTTATCTACCAGATCATCCTGTTTCTACCCTCACTGGTGTGTGGCACAGGCAGCAATCCAGAAATTACTACCCTGGAAGTCCTGCTTCTCAGTTTTCTGCCCAGCTCTCGAAATTCTCTTTTCAGGACCTCATTGCTTTTCCTTCCTATGTCACTGGTACCAATATGTACCAAGACATCTGGCTACTCCCCCTCCCTCTCCAACATGTTGTGGATATGATCTGAGATATCCCTGATCCTGGCACCTGGGAGGCAACATACCATCCGGGTATCCCATTCACGTCCACAAAATCTCCTGTCTGTTCCCCTGACTATTGAGTCCCCTATCACTACTGCTCCCTTCTCCCTCTTTCCCTTCAGCACCACGGACCCACGGTCAGTGCCTGTAACCCAGTTGCCGCAGCATTCTCCCAGGAGGTCATTCCCCACAGAAGTATCCAAAGCGGTGTACTTTTTTTTTGTTTTGTTTTTTTTTGGCACGTGCTTGCGTGCGAGTCTGTGCGTGTGCGTGCATCCGTGGTGATGTCTTTTTCATGGCTTTTTACATGGCGCAGAATGAGAGAGAGACTGTGTGGCATGCCACTCCCCACACAGACATTTTGGCAGTATTTTCCCTTTATTTTATGAGGTCGTGTTGCTATCTCGACACTCAACCCAGCACAGATGGAAAACATACTCGGGAGCGGAGCCGACTGGTTTCGATCCCAGGAACCTCCGCTCCCGGGTCTGGCACCGATGTCATTGCGCCACCAGCCGGCCCAGTGGTGTACTTATTTTTGAGGGGAATGGCCACAGGGGTGCTCTGCTCTAACTGCTTATTTCCATTTCTTCTGACAGTCACCCAGCTACTCGCCACCCACAACTTCGGGGTGACTACCTCTCTGTAACTTTGATCAATTATATCCTCACTCTCCCGTACAAGCCAAAGGTCATCCAGTTGCTGCTCCAGATCCCTAACATGGTCTAACAAGGAGCTGCAGCTGGATGCACTTCACACAGATGCAGTTCCCCGGGAGACTCTAGATCTCCCAGTTCTCCAACATCCAGCACGGAGAACACACCACAGCCATTTAAATGGTACAGTAAGAGAGGAAATAAAACCAAAAAGGAAACCTTAATAGGTGCTTTACACAGAGCCGAAGCTTTTTTTAAGCAAAGCCTATCACTTAACTCGCCACTGGCCTATTCCTGACAATGGCTGCTCTGCTTATCCCTCTGTACTTTTATTTAGTTCATAGAGCTCTGTTGATGCCACTGATAGGCCCTGTACAATGGACAAACGCCTGTGAAGCTCTCTTTTTAAATAACCACTGCCGACCTGCGAGAAATACCTCTTCATAGAGCTCTAGTTAAGATTAGAAACTAAATCATAGCTCAAGGATTGGTGTGGGAGAAGTGGGTTTGAATTCATGAGAAACTGGCACCAGTATTGGGGAAGGAGGGAGCTGTTCCATTGGGACAGGCACCACCTGAACCATGATGGGACCTGGATCCTGGCAAATTGTATAACTAGGGTTGTGGATAGGGCTTTACTCTAAATAGCAGGGGGACGGGTTCAACAGATTGGAGAAATACGGATGAAATAAAAGAGAAAAGTGTGAATAAAGATGAAGTAAGGGTAAAACTTTAAAAAAAGAGAAAAGTAAGGGTGGAATGCAGAAAAGTCAAGTGCAAAAGAGACAAAGATTACTAGATTTTAAAGGCACAATGAGTGTAAGGGCACTTTATTTGAATGGCCGTGGTATTCGTAACAAGGTCAGTGAACTTTTGGCATAAATCAGTACAAAAGGGTATGATTTAGAGGCCATTACAGAGACACGGTTGCAGGGTGGACAGGATTGGGAATTAAATATCCAAGGATATCAGGTAATACGGAATAGGCGGGAAGGTAAGGGAGCTGGGGTAGCGCTCTTAATTAAGGATGAGATCAAGCTGATTGTGAGAGACGATATAAGATCTAAGGAGCAGAATGTTGAATCCATTTGGATAGGGATTAGGAATAGTAAAGGGAAAAAATCACTGGTGAGAGTTGTCTATAGGCCACTGAATATCAATGTTACAGTGGCACAGGCTTAAGCCAAGAAATATCTGAGGTATGTAAGAATGGAACACAGCAGTTTTTGTGGGGGACCTTAACCTACACATTGGGTGAATCAAGTGGGTCGAGACAGTCTTGAAGAGGATAGGGAAAGCTTAGAGAGATATGGGCTGAATACATACAAGTAGGCGCATGGTCAAGTGGTTAAGGCGTTGGTCTAGTGATCTGAAGGTCGCTAGTTCGAGCCTCAGCTGAGGCAGAGTGTTGTGTCTTTGAGCAAGGCACTTAACCACACATTGCTCTGCAACGACACCGGTGCCAAGCTGTATTGGCCCTAGTGCCCTTCCCTTGGACAACATTGGTGGCGTGGAGAGGGGAGACTTGCAGCATGGGCAACTGCCGGTCTTCCATACAACCTTGCCCAGGCCTGCGCCCTGGAAACCATGGTCTCATGAGACTAATTGTGGAGGTTGATGGGTTGGAAGATGAGGACTAGGGGCCTCCATCCTTGTTCTGTCCTGAAGGAAAGAATTGAATGCAGCAAATGGATATGGTGTAGTCAAATTTTGGTCATCTACCTACAGAAAGAGTCCAGAGAAAACTTACAAGGATGTTGCCAGGTCGAGGACCGGAGTTGTAAGGAAAGATTGAATAGGTTCGGGCTTTATTCCCTTGAACATAGAAGACCAAGGGGAGATTTGATAGATGTATACAGTTACGAGGTGTATAGATAAGGTAAACGCAAGCAAGATTTTTCCATTAAGGTCATGGGCTAAAGGTGAAAAGTTTAAGGGGAACATGAGGTGATACCTCACTCAGGGTCATGAGAGTGTGGAACAAGCTGCCAGCCAAGTGGTGCATGCGAGCTCGATTTCAATGTTTAAAAGCATAGAAGCATAGAAAACTTACAGCACAATACAGGCCCTTCGGCTCACAAAGCTGTGCTGAACATGTCCCTATCTTAGAACTACCTAGGCTTTATCCATAGCCCTCTATTTTTCTAAGCTCCATGTAGTCATCCAGGAGTCTCTTAAAAGACCCCATCATTTCCGCTGCCAGCAGCCCATTCCACGCACTCACCACTCTCTACGTAAAAAAACTTACCCCTGCCATCTCCTCTGTACCTACTTCCAAGCACCTTAAAACTGTGCCCTCTCATGCTAGCCATTTCAGCCCTGGGGAAAAGCCTCTGACTATCCACACGATCAATGCCTCTTATCATCTTATACACCTCTATCAGGTCACCTCTCATCCTCCGTCACTCCAAGGAGAAAAGGCCAAGTTCACTCAACCTATTCTCATAAGGCATGCTCCCCAATCTAGGGAACATCCTTGTAAATCTCCTCTGCACCCTTTCTATGGTTTCCACGACCTTCCTGTAGTGAGGCGACCAGAATTGAGCACAGTCCACCAAGTGGGGTCTGACCAGGGTCCTATATAGCTGCAACATTACCTCCCGACTCTTAAACTCAGTCCCGCAGTTGATGAAGGCCAATGCACCGTATGCCTTCTTAACCACAGAGTCAACCTGTGTAGCAGCTTTGAGTGTCCTATGGACCCAGACCCCAAGATCCCTCTGATCCTCCACACTGCCAAGAGTCTTACCATTAGTGCTGTATTTTGCCATCATATTCGACCTACCAAAATGAACCACCTCACACTTATCTGGGTTGAACTCCATCTGCCACTTCTCAGCCCAGTTTCGCATCCTATCAATGTCCCATTGTAACCTCTGACAGCCCTCCACACTATCCACAACACCCTCAACATTTGTTTCATCAGCAAATTTACTAACCCATCCCTCCACTTCCTCATCCAGGTCATTTATAAAAATCACAAAGAGTAGGGGTCCCAGGACAGATCCCTGAGGCACACCACTGGTCACTGGCCTCCATGCAGAAGGTGACCTGTTTACAACCACACTTTGCCTTCTGTGGGCAAGCCAGTTCCGGATCCACAAAGCAATGTCCCCTTGGAACCCATGCCTCCTTACTTCCTCAATAAGCTTTGCATGGTATACCTTATCAAGGGCCTTGCTAAAATCCACATACACTACATCTATGGCTCTACCGTCATCAATGTGTTTAGTCACATCCTCAAGGTATTCAATCAGGCTCGTAAGGCATGACCTGCTTTTGACAAAGTCATGCTGACTATTCCAAATCATATTATGCCTCTCCAAGTGTTGATAAATCCTGCCTCTCAGGATCTTTTCTATCAACTTACCAACCACTGATGTAAGACTCACTGGCCTCTAATTTCCTGGGCTATCTCTACTCTCTTTCTTGAATAAGAGAACAACATCTGCAACCCTCCAATCCTCCAGAACCTTTCCTGTCCTCACTGATGATGCAAAGATCATTGCCAGAGGCTCAGCAATCTCCTTCCTCGCTTCCCACAGTAGCCTGGGGTACGTCCCGTCCGGTCCCGGTGACTTATCCAACTTGATGCTTTCCAAAAGCTCCAGCATATCCTATTCCTTAATATCTACATGCTCAAGCTTTTCAGTCCATTGCACGTCACCCCTACAATTGCCAAGATCCGTTTCCGTAGTGAATACTGAAGCAAAGTATTCATTAAGTACCTCCGCTATTTCCTCCGGTTCCATACACACTTTTCCACTGTCACACTTGATTGGTCCTATTCTGTCATGTCTTATCCTCTTGTTCTTCACATACTTGTAGAATGCCTTGGGGCTTTCCTTAATCCTGTCTGTCAAGGCCTTCTCATGGCCCCTTCTGGCTCTCCTAATTTTATTCTTAAACTCCTTCCTGCTAGCCTTATAATCTTCTAGATCTCTATCATTACCTAGTTCTTTGAACCTTTCGTAAGCTCTTCTTTGCTTCACAACAGCCTTTGTACACCTTGGATCTTGTACCCTACCATCCTTTCCGTGTCTCATTGGAACGTACCTACTCAGAACCCCATGCAAATATCCCCAGAACATTTGCCACATTTCTTCCATACATTTCTCTGAGAACATCTGTTTCCAATTATGCTTCCAAGTTCCTGCCTGATAGCCTCATATTTCCCCTTACTCCAATTAAATGTTTCCCTAACTTGTCTGTGCTTATCCCTCTCCAGTGCTGTGGTAAAGGAGATAGAATTGTGATCACTATCTCCAAAGTGCTCTCCTACTAAGAGATCTGACACCTGACCAGGTTCATTTCCCAATACCCAGTACAGCCTCTCCTCTTGTAGGCTTATCTACATATTGTGTCAAAAAACCTTCCTGAACACACCTAACAAACTCCACCCCGTCTAAACCCCTCATTCTAGAGAGATGCCAATCAATATTTGGGAAATTAAAATCTCCCACCACAATGACCCTGTTATTATTAGTCTTTCCAGAATCTGTCTCCCTATCTGCTCCTCGATGTCTCTTTTATTATTGGGTGGTCTATAAAAAAACACCCA
This sequence comes from Mobula birostris, assembly GCF_030028105.1. Taxonomy (NCBI): domain Eukaryota; kingdom Metazoa; phylum Chordata; class Chondrichthyes; order Myliobatiformes; family Myliobatidae; genus Mobula; species Mobula birostris. The sequence goes on along the minus strand of NC_092383.1, from coordinate 269,727 downwards.
GTGGAGTTTTCCTATTCCTAACTTCCACCCACAGAGACTGCGTAGACAACCCCTCCATGACTTCCTCCTTTTCTGCAGCCGTGACACTATCTCTGATCAGCAGTGCCACGCTCCCAACTCTTTTGCCTCCCTCCCTATCCTTTCTGTAACATCTAAAGCCTGGCACTTGAAGTAACCATTCCTGCCCCTGTGCCATCCAAGTCTCTGTAATGGCCACAACATAATAGCTCCAAGTGCTGATGCACGCTCTTAAGCTCATCTGCTTTATTCATAATACTCCTCGTCTGAGCGCGTCCCTTCTCTATCACCTGCCTATTCTCCCTTTTGCACTGTCTCCAAGCTTTCTCTATTTGTGAGCTAATCTCCCTTTCCTCCATCACTTCAGTTCAGTTCAGTTCTCACCCCCCAGCAATTCTAGTTTAAACCCTCCCCAACAACAAACTTTCTCACCGGGATATTGGTCCCCCTTGGATTCAAGTGCAACCTGTCCTTTTTGTACAGGTCACACCTGCCCCAGAAGAGGTCCCAATGATCCAGAGATCTGAATCCCTGCCCCCTGCTCCAATCCCTCAGCCACGCATTTATCCTCCACCTCATTTTACTCCTATACTCACTGTCACGCGGCACAGGCAGTAATCCTGAGATTACTACCTTTGAGGTCCTGCTTCTCAACTTCTTTCCTTACTCCCTGTAGTCTGTTTTCAGGACCTCCTCCCTTTTCCTACCGATGTTGTTGGTATCAATATGTACCACGACCTCTGGCTGTTCTCCTTCCCATTGTGGACACGATCAAAAAATATAAGAGAAGTTTGGATAGGTACATGGACGGTAGGGGACTGGAGGGTATGGTCCTGGTGCAGGTCGATAGGAATAGACTGTTTAAATTGTTTGGTGTGGACTAAGTGGGCTGAAGGGCCTATTTCTGTGCTATGGCTCTTAAGGGTTTTGTTAGAAATGGTAGAGGGGTTCAGAAAGGGACGCCAGTAATATTCATGTGGGGAGAATCATCACTGGGACAAATATGACAATGACAAAGGAATGAGAATAATAGAATAGAGTCCTTGCAGGAGGCGGGGTGGGATGAAGAGTAGTTGAGATTGCTGTGGGAGTGGGTAAGCTGGAAATGGATGTTAGTAGCTGTCCCATGTCCTGAAATGGAGAAAGAGATTCAAGAAAGAATGTAAGAGATTGACCAGGTGAAGGTGTGTTCATCAAGGCATTGAGTTCAAGATTTGGGAAATCAATATGCAGTTTTACAATTCTTTATCCAAGCAGGAAGGTTTGCTAGTGCTGCACAGGGGTGGGGCCAGGGGTTTAAGAGGGAGTTGTAGGGGGCTGGGAACCAGAATGCTAGAGCAGATAGTGAAGTGGTAGTGAGGAAAGATGTTGTGAAGCCCACATACATGGTCAGGAATCAAATGGCCTAGCACGGTGAGCCCAATGTTCTAAGTTGTGTATATTTCACTGCAGTGGGCATTGTAGGAAAGGCGGATGAGCTTAGAGCATGGATCAACACATGGAATTATGATATTGTAGCCGTGAGACTTGATTGCAGGAAGGGCAGGGCAGGACTGGCAGTTCCATATTCAGGGGTTCCTTTGTTTCAGACGTGATAGAGCAAGAGCGGTAGCATTACTAGTCAGGGAAAATATCTCAGCAGTACTTAGCCAGGACAGACTGGAAAGCTCATCTACTAAGGCTTTATGGGTAGAACTGAGGAATAAGAAACGTATGAGCATGTTAATAAGATTATATTATAGACCACCCAATGGTCCATGGGATTTAGAGGAGCAAATTTGTACAGAGATTGCAGACTGTTGCAAGAAACAAGGTTGTGATAATAAGTGACTTTAACTTTCCACGTATTGACTGGGTCTCCCATACTGTAATAGAGTAGATGGATTAGAATTTGTCAAATGTATTCAGGAAAGTTTCTTCAATCAGCTTTAACCAGCTAGAGAGTGTAATACTAGATCTCCTATTAGGGAATGAGAGAGGACAGGTGACAGAACTTTGTGTAGGGGAACACTTCGCATCTAGTGATCATAATTGTGTATTTGTATTTTCAGAAGGCCTTGACAAGGTGCCACACATAAGGCTGCTTAACAAGTTAAGATCCCATGGTTTTACAGGAAGGATACGAGCACAGATCGAACATTGGCTGATTGGCAAGAGGCAAAGAGTGGGAATAAATGGAGGCATTTCTGGTTGGCTGTCGATGACTAGTGATGTTCCACAGGGGGTTTGTGTTGGGACTGCTTCTTTTTACGTTATATGTCAGTGATTTGGATGATGGAATTGATGGCTTTGTGGCCAATTTTGAGTACGATATGAAGGTAGGTGGAGGGGTAGATAATTCTGAGGACACAGAGAGGCTACAGAAGGACTTGGACAAATCAGGAGTATGGGCAAAGAAGTGGCAAATGCGATACAGTGTTGGGAAGTGTAAGGTCATAAACTTTGGTAGAAGAAATAAAAGGGTAGACTATTTTCTAACTGGAGAGAAAATTCAAAAATCTGAGTTGTAAATTTGCAGATTGGAAGGCAAATTCAATGTTAGCATTCATTTCGAGAAGCTAAAAGTATAAAAGCAAGGATACAATGTTGGGGCTCTATAACACATTGGTGAGGCCTCACTTAGGGTATCGTGAGCAATTTTGGGCCCCTTATTGGGGACGGGAGAGGTTCCGGAGGATTGGAGGGTTGTGGATGTTGTTCCTTTATTCAAGAAAGGGGGTAGAGATAGCACAGGAAATTATAGACCAGTGAGTCTTACTTCAGTGGTTGGTAAGTTGATGGAGAAGATCCTGAGAGGCAGGATTTATGAACATTTGGTGAGGTATAATATGATTAGGAATAGTCAGCATGGCTTTGTCAAGGGCATGTCGTGCCTTACGAGCCTGATTGAATTTTTTGAGGGTGTGACTAAACACATTGATGAAGGAAGAGCAGTAGCTGTAGTGTATGTGGATTTTAGCAAGGCATTTGATAAGGTACCCCATGCAAGGCTTATTGAGAAAGTAAGGAGGCATGGGATCCAAGGAGACATTGCTTTGTGGATTCAGAATTGGCTTGTTCACAGAAGGCAAAGAGTGGTTGTAGACAGGTCATATTCTGCATGGAAGTCGATGGCCAGTGGTGTGCCTCAGGGATCTGTTCTCGGACCCCTTCTCTTCATGATTTTTATAAATGACCTGGATAAGGAAGTTGAGGGATGGGTTAGTAAGTTTGCTGATGACACAAAGGTTGGAGGTGTTGTGGATAGTGTGGAAGGCTGTCAGAGGTTACAATGGGACATTAATAGGTTGCAAAACTGAGCTGAGAAGTGGCAGATGGAGTTCAACCCAGTTAAGTGTGAGGTGGTTTATTTTGGTAGGTCAAATATGATGGCAGGATATAGTATTAATGGTAAGACTCTTGGCAGTGTGGAGGATCAGAGGGATCTTGGGGTCTGAGTCCATAGGATGCTGAAAGCAGCTGCGCAGGTTGACTCTGTGGTTAAGAAGGCATATGGTGTTATTGGCCTTCATTAATCGTGGAATTGAATTTAGGAGCCGAGAGGTAATGTTGCAGGTATATAGAACCCTGGTCAGACCCCACTTGGAGTACTGTGCTTAGTTCTGGTCGCCTCACTACAGGAAGGATGTGGAAGCCATAGAAAGGATGCAGAGGAGATTTACAAGGATGTTGCCTGGATTGGGGAGCATGCCTTGTGAAAACAGGTTGAGTGAACTTGGCCTTTTCTCCTTGGAGCGACGGAGGATGAGAGGTGACCTGATAGAGGTGTATAAGATGATGAGAGGCATTGATCGTGTGGATAGTTAGAGGGTTTTTCTTAGGGCTGAAATGGTTGCCACAAGATGACACAGGTTTAAGGTGCTCGGGAGTAGGTACAGAGGAGATGTCAGGGGTAAGTTTTTTACGCAGAGAGTGGTGAGTGTGTGGAATGGGCTGCTGGCAATGGTGGTGGAGGCGGATACAACAGGGTTTTTTTAAAGAGACTTTTGGATAGGTACATGGAGCTTAGAAAAATAGAGGGCTGTGGGTAAGCCTAGGTAATTTCTAAGGTAGGGACATGTTTGGCACAACTTTGTGGGCCGAAGGGTCTGTATTGTGCTGTAGGTTTTCTATGCTTCTGTGTTTCTTATCTAAGAAAGGATGCTGGCGTTGGAGAGGGTTCAAAGGATGTTCATAGAAATTATTCTGAGACTGAAAGATTTATCATATGAAGAGAGTTTGATGGCTCTGAGCCTGTACTCACTGGAGTTCAGAAGGCGGGGGGGGTGGGGGAGATCTCATTGAAACCTATTGAATGTTGAAGGCCTCGATAAAGTGGTTATGGAGAGGAGGTTTCCTATGGTGGGGGAGTCTAAGACCAGAGGACACAGTCTCAGAATAGAAGGATATCAATTTAGAACAGAAGTGAGGAATTTCTTTGGCCAGAGTGTGGTGAGTATGGAATTTTTTTTGCCACAGGCAGCTGTGAAGTCCAAGTCATTGAGTATATTTAAGGCAGAGGTTGATAGATTCTTGATTAGTCAGGGCATGAAGGGATACGGAGGGACAGCCTACAGGGACGAGGTTCAGCACCTGGCCACGTGGTGTGACAACAACAACCTGGCCCTTAACCCCCAGAAGACCAAGGAGATCATTGTGGAATTCAGGCACGCTAGGAGCCACACTCACGTCCCCATCTACATCAATGGAGCTGTAGTGGAGTGTGTATCAACCTTCAAATTCCTTGGTGTCCACATTTCCAAGGATCTCACCTGGTCCCTGAACTCCTCCATCCTGATCAAAAAGGTGCAACAGCGCCTTTATTTCCTGCAGAGCATCAAGAAAGCTCACCTCTGTCCCAGGATACTGACAGAGTTTTACTGCTGTACCATTGAGAGCATACTCACCAACTGCATCTCAGTGTGGTATGGCAATTGTCCCGTATCGGACCACAAAGCACTCCAGCATATGGTGTAAACTGCCCAGCGGATTATCAGCACCCAATTGCCCACCATTGAGAATATCTACCATAAATGCTGCTTGGGCAGGACGAAATGCATCTCACCCTAACCATGGACTTTTTCTCTCCTCCTATCCGGTAGGCGCTACTGGAGCTTCCACTCCCACACCAGCAGGCACAGGGAGAGCTTCTTCCCTGCGGCTGTGACCCTGTTGAACCTCACATCACAGCACTAAGCAGTATTGCACCCATATTGTACTGTCTCAGTACTTTATTATTTTTGTGCTGTAGCACTTACTTTTTATTCACAGTTATTTTGTAAATAGCGCTATTCTTTGCATTTCTGGTTAGATGATAACTGCATTTCATTGGCTTTGTACCTGTACTTGGCACAATGACAATAAAGTTGAATCTAATCTAATCTAATCCATATGCATCAGCCATGATGAAATGGTGGAGCAGACTTGATGGGCCGAATGGCCTAATTCTGCTCCTATATCGTATGGTCTTATAATGCCATTAGTTTCAAGGTAATTATGGAAAAGGGTAGGTCTGGTCCTTGGGTTGAGATTCTTAAAAAGATCTAACAAGTGTGGATTGGGACACGTTTTCTGGCAAAGATGTTCTTGGTAAATGGGAGGCCTTCAAAAGTGAAATATTGAGAGTAGAGGGTTTGTTTGTTCCTGCAGAATAAGAGCAAGAATAACAATTTTAGGGAACTTTGGTTTTTGTGAGATTTTGATGTCCTGGTTTTAAAAAAAAAAGGAGGTGCCTAGCAGGTATAGAGGGAAACAAATTAGGTACATGAGGAGTATAATAAATGCAATAGAACACCTGAAGAAATCAGGAAGGCTAAAAGAAAGCATGAGGTAGCTCCTGGGGGCTTCTACAGATATTAAGAGCAAAAGGATAGCAACAGTCAAAATTGATCCTCCTGAAGATCAGTGTGGTCATCTATGCATGGAGCCAAAAGAAATAGGGGAGATCTTAAATGGATATTTTGCAGCTGTATTTACTTGGGAGTTATGAGACAATGCAGCAGTAAGGTCATGGACCATATATAGATTACAGAGGAGGAGGTGTTTGCTGTCTTGAGGCATATAAGGGTGGATAAACCACCAGGGTCTGACAAGGTGTTCCCTTGGACATTGTGGGAGGCTAGTACAGAAATTGCAGGGGCCCCAGCAGAGATATTTCAAACATCCGTAGACACGGGTGAGGTGTTCGAGGATTGGTGGATGGGTGATGTTGTTCCATTGTTTAAGAAAAGCTTTAAGAATAGGCCAGGAAATTGTCGGCCTGTAGTGGGAAAGTTATTGGAAGGTATTTTAAGATCTGGACATTTAAGTGTTTGGATAGACACTTATTTCTAGTGATAATGAGAAAACCTCTCCTCTGTAGGCTGACGCCCTGACACAGTGGTGCCAAGATAACAACTGATTAGGGGTAGTCAAAATGGCTTTGTGCATGGTAAGACGTGTCTAAAAAAATCTTAAAGAGTTTTTCGAGGAAGTTACCAGGGAGGTTGATGAAGGCAGTGGAGTAGATGTTGTCAAGGCCTTTGACAAGGTCCCATATGGAGGTTGGTCAAGAAAGTTCAGTCCCTTCATATTCAAGATGAAGTATTAGAACTTATTTAAATCTTGCATCCATCCCACAACGTAAGGGAGTAAAAATCCTTGCATTATGATTCCGTCGCAATGTACAGACGTGAATTTAAAAGTAATGGCTTGTAGAAAGAAGCTGTCCCGTAGCCTGTTGTTCCTGGCTTTAATGCTGCGGTAGCGTTTGCCAGATGGAAGTAGCTGAAACAGTTTATGGTTGAGGTGACTGTGTCCACGATGATTTTCCAGGGCTTCTTCCCGCACCTGCTGCTATATATGTCCTCAGTGGAGAAAAGTTCACATCTACAGATGTGCTGGGCTGTCCGTACCACTCTGCAGTGCCCAGCAATCAAGGTTGGTGCAGTTCTTGTACCAGTCAGTGATACAGCCAGTTAGTATGCTCTCAATGGTGCCCCAGTAGAAGGTCTTGAGGATTTGGGGCCCTATGCCAAACTTCTTCAGTTGCCTGAAGTGGAAGAGACGCTGTTATGCTTTTTTTTGCCACAAAGCCAGTGTGTACAGTCTAGGTGAGATCATCGATGATATGTATACCGAGAAACTTGAAAACTATTCACCCTCTCAACTGCAGACCCATTGATGTTGATGGGGTCGAGCCTGTCTCCGTTTCCCCTGTAATCCACAATCAGCTCGTTTGTTTTTTGGACATTGAGAAATTGTTATCCTGGCACCACTGTGTCAGGGTGTCAACCTCTCCTCTAGGCTTTCTCATTACTGCTTGAAATAAGGCTAATCAAAGTCATGTCATCTGCGAATTTGATCAGCAGATTGGAGCTGTGTATGGCAGTACAGTTGTGGATTAGACATAATAAATTGGATTAGACTGGCTTTGCAGAAGAAGCCAGAGAGTGGTTGTAGATGGTTGCTTCTCTGACTGGAGGCCCTATGAATAATGGTGTGCGGCCAGAATCAGTACTGGGTCCATTGTTGTTTGTCATCTGTATCAGTGATCCGGATGATAGTGTGATAAACTGAATCAGCAAATCTGCAGATGATCCAAGATCCGGTGTGTGAATAGACTGTGACGAAGACTATCAAAGCATCCAGCGGGATCTGGCCTAGTTAGAAAATGTGTCAGCAAATGGCAGATGGACTTCAATGCCCCCAGGTGTGTGGTGTTGCACTTTGGGAGGGCTAACCAGCATAACACTTACACATTTATCCACCTAATGTACTGTAAGACCACCAATACTTCCACTTTGGCAATTTATGGTCCAGGACATCACAACTCATTTGCGTTAATTCCTTTGCCTTTGTGATCTTCTCAATTATCAGTAAAAACTGATGAGAAATACTCACTCATTTCCTGTGGCTCACTCATTCCCTGGTCACCCTTTTACTATTAAAATAAGAGTAAAGGAGATGGAGACATTTGCTAAGGAAAGAGGATGTGGCTATGGAAATGGGTTTTGACTAACAGCTTAACAAAGATGAGAAGGGAAATCCAGAGGCTAGAGAAACAGAAATCCTGTTGGGAGAGCAGAGGGGGTTGCCTGTATTATGTTTAATTGATGTAGCCATGTAAAGTGCTAATTATTTTACTTGTGTTTGTCTGCAGATTCTTTATTTGATACATTCCATGCAGTAGGTGACATGATGAACATTTGTCAGATACTTGCAATAATGGAGGTTATAAACCCGCTGTTGGGATTAGTGAGAACAGCATTGGTACCTGCAATAATCCAGGTATGAATAGGTATTGGATGGGACAGTGGGTAGAAAGAAACCAAGGTAAAGGCAAATTACTACTCCTTTCCTTATGGGAAAATGTTTTGGTGAAAATCATAGAAATACACACTTTGCTTCTTGTTGAGATAGTGTGTGTACAGCTGCCAGTGAAGCCTGTGTTCCAGGATGTGCTTGTATAGAACACTGAACAGTAGAGCACAGGAAAAGACTCTTCATACCACCATGTGTGCTGAGCTAATTCAGCTTATGACACCTAGTCCCTTCTGCCTGTACGTAGTCTATATCCCTTCATCCTCTACACGTTCATGTGCTTACATATATAAGAACCTCTCAAATTCCTCACTCACCACCGTCCTTGCAATACACTCCAGAGACTCATCACACTCTGTTTTAATAAAAAAAACAACTTGCCTTGCCGTGCACATCATCTTTGAATTTTCTTCCACTCACCTCTACTATTAGACATTTTGACCTTGGGGAAAATGATACGGACAGTCTATCTATGCCTCTCATAATTTTATAAACTTCTATCAGATCTCCCCTCAACCTCCACTCTCCAGAGAAAAGAACCCTTGTCTGTCCATCATCTTAAACCACATGTCCTCTAATACATGCAGCTTCCTGGTAAACTACTCTGCACCCTCCCCAAAGTGTCTACAACTTCTTACAATATGGTAACCAGAACTGAATGCAGTACTCGTACTCCAGATGGGGCCTGACATAGGGTTTTGTAAGGTTACAACATAACTTACTGACTCCTAAAATCAATGCCTTGATTAATAAAGGGAAGCATGCATATGCCGCCTTTACTATCCTATCAGCCTGTGCAGCCACTTTCACGGAGCTATAGACCTGGACCCTAAGGTCCCATTGCACTGTGCTGTTAAGGGTCCTGACATTAGCTGTATACTTTCCCTTTATATCTGATCTTCCAAAGTGCAACACCTTACACTTGCCTGATTGAAGACCATCTGCCCATATCTGCAACTGATCTATGTATCATTTTATCCTTTAGCAATCTTCTACACTATCCACTCGCTGTCCTATACATCCATATTTTCATTCAGATGATTATATATATCACACACAGCAGAGGACCCTGTGGAACACCAGTAGTCACAAACCTCCAGCCACAATAAGATGTGTCAACTACTACTCTCTATCCCAATTCTGAACCGAAATGGCCAAATTACCATAAGAACATAAGAAATAGGAGCAGGACTAGGCCATCTGGCCCGTCGAGCCTGCTCCACTCTTCAATAGGTCATGGCTGATCTAGCCATGGACTCATCTCCACGTACCTGCATTTTCCCCATAACCCTTAATTGCCCTGAATCTCACACATCTTAATCTTTTGGTTGAGTCTACCATGACGAATCTTGATAAATGTATCACTAAAATCCATCTATTCAACATTCAATGCTTTACTTTCATTCATCACTTTTGTCACCTCAATGAAAAATCAATTAAGTTTGTAAGACTTGTAACCTGCAGTGAGGAACTGAGTGAAATCCAGTGTTGTCTTCATTTTGTAAGCTGAATGTTCATTTCACATGTAGATTGTTTTCTGTAAGTCAACTTGACTCACTGAAATAAACGTAAACCAGCAATTTGGTTAGGGAGTGAGTTTATTTTTAAGTGCCATTATGTACAAACCAAAGAGGAGCAGAAATATAAATAAAGCGATAAGTATTTAAAACCTTCAAAGCATTTTCATCCTTTGAGATGTAAGTCCTGTTTTTATAGTTGAGACATTTACCAATGTAATCTTTGCTTCAATTGTTTTAACAGGTAATGGGAAGGATCATGATTCTGTTTGTGGTGATAGGGAATCAGGCGGAAATGCAGAATAAAGCAGCAGTTTTTGCCGTCTTTTACCTCTGGAGCATCATTGAAATGTTCCGGTTTGTATTTCACTCATTTTCTTTATCTCAGATTCAACTGATTGTCAAAAGACTGTGGAGCAACAACGATCTACTAGCGGATCTCAGCAGGTCAAGGATTAGCCTCTCGACTTTCAGTAGTAAGGGAAGATGGCCTCTATAAAGAGGGGGAGGGAAGTGATGAGAAAGGAGCTCAACGTGATTACCGGGGCTGAGGATGGGTGTAAGATGAAAGGCAGGTTCTGCCGGATAAGGGAGAGGAGTGGGAGTGGGAATGCAGTTGGGGACCATGGTAGGTGAATGATAGATGGAGGCAGGGAGAGACAGAGAGAAAAATTGAGAGACCGGGCAAGGTGGGGAGAGGAGTGTGCAGGTTGAAGATGGCTGATGGAGAAGGATCAGCAGGAACACAGCTCCCAGTACTGGACTCCGATCAGTAAAGGAGATGAGAATGGGAACCATTCGGGAAGAGGTGAATGGCAGATGGAATCCACATCAGTCAGAGTTTGGGGGGGGCAGTGGGTATTGTCAGCACGGCGGTTGATGTGTGTGGTGCATTGTTGGCAGGGCAGTCGGTGTGTCTGGTGGGTATTGTTGGCACGATGGTCGGTGTGTGCAGTGAGTATTATCGGTGTGTGGTTGGCGGGTGTGTTGGTTGGCTTGTAGTGATGGGTATAGAACCAGAAGGCGAAGATGGGTAGTTGGGTCTGCTGTTGATTTAAATAAATGGAGATGAAAATGGAATGATCAGCAGAGGGCATTGGGAGAGGGGGGAATGAGTTGTAGATTATACAGCCAGCACAAACTATCTGTCACCCCAGGCACCTGCCTCTAAATCTGCTTTCATGTATCATTCAGCTGCCACCATCCCCTAACTCCAAGTTCACGTACTTGCCCTCCCATATCTGGTACAACCTGTTTGTCACCTTACACTCCTCTTGAGTCTTATCCGTCAACACAAAATAATCTGCAGATGCTGTTGTCAAAGGAACACTCTCAATGCGCTGGAGGAACTCAGCAGGTCAGTCAGCATCAGTTGAAAAAATTAGTCGACGATTCGGGCCAAAACCCTTCATCAGGACTGAAGGAAGAACTTTGGGGAGGGTTTGAAGAATGCTGGTAGTTGAAAAAAGGACAAAGGGGTGGGGGAGGGGAAGCAGGGAGGTAATTTTTTTCTTCAGACTAAGGGTGTAGCTATGGGAACTCACATGGGACCCAGCTACGCCTGCCTCTTCGTTGGTTATGTGGAACAGTCTGTGCTCCAAACCTATTATGGTACTGCTCCCCATCTTTTCCTTCGATACATTGATGACTACATTGGTGCTGCTTCCTGCACCCATGCTGAGCTCGTCAATTTCATCGACTTTACTTCAAACTTCCACCCAGCCCTCAAATTCACTTGGTCTATCTCTGACACTTCTCTCCCCTTTCTCGATGTCTCGGTCTCCATCTCTGGAGACAGACTGTCCACTGACATCTTCTACAAGCCCACTGCCTCTCATAACTACCTGGACTATACCTCTTCCCACCCTGCCAAATGCAGAAATGCCATTCTCTATTCCCAGTTCCTCCGTCTCCGCCGCATCTGCTCCCAGGATGAGGCTTTCCGTTCTAGGATATCTCAAATGTCCTCTTTCTTTAAGGATCGTAGTTTCCGTTCTACGGTGATCAATGATGCCCTCACCTGCATCTCCTCCATTTCCCGCACTTCGGCCCTCACCCCATCTTCCCGCCACCACAACCAGGACAGAGTTCCCCTTGTCCTCACCTACCACCCCACCAGCCTCCGGATCTAGCACATTATCTTCCGCAACTTCTGCCACCTTCAACAGGACTCCACCACTTTCCCTCTCCACCCCTCTCCGCTTTCCGCAGGATCGATCGCTCCGTGACTCACTTATCCGCATGTCCATCCCCACGGATCTCCCACCCAGCACTTATCCCTGTAAGCATAAGTGCTACACCTGTCCCTACACCTCCTCTCTTGCCACCATTCAGGGCCCCAAACAGTCCTTCCAGGTGAGGCAACACTTCACTTGCGAATCTGTTGGGGTCATCTATTGCATCCGGTGCTCCTGGTGCAGCCTCCTCTACACCGGTGAAACCGGACGCAGATTGGGGGACTGCTTCGTCAGGCACCTCCACTCCGTCCGCCACAACAGACAGGATCTCCTGGTAGCCACCCACTTCAACTCTGCTTCCCATTCCCATTCAGATATGTTCATACATGGCCTCCTCTACTGCCATGATGAGGCTAAGTTCAGGTTGGAGGAGCAACACCTCATGTACCGTCTAGGTAGTCTCCAGCCCCTTGGTATGAACATAGAATTCTCCAACTTCCGGTAATTCCCTCCCCCTCTGTCCCTATTTCACATCACCTCTCTCATAGTTCTGCCTCCTCCTACTACTGCGCATTGTTCTCCTGCCAATCACCTCCCTGCTTCCCCTCCCCCACCCCTTTGTCTTTTTTTCAACTACCAGCATTCTTCAAACCCTCCCCAAAGTTCTTCCTTCAGTCCCGACAAAGGATTTCGGCTGGAAACGTCGACTAATCTTTTCAACTGATGCTGACTGACCTGCTGAGTTCCTCCAGCGCATTGTGAGTCTTATCGGTCACCTTGAATGCCTATCTCGCTACTTTCCTTCCATTTTTATACAGGCCCCTTTCAGTTCTGATGCAGAGTTTTGAGTGGAAATGTTGGCAATTCCTTTCCTGCCACTGATTTACTACAGCAGATTGATTGGTGCTGGTAGTTCTGACAATGCTTTTAAGAGGCAGATAAATCGGAGCAGGTTTAGTGTTGTGAAATGTGTGGATTTGTGGTAGCAGTCCAGTGCAGGGTTAACAAATTACTATGTTACAATAAAAATACAGTGCAAAAGTAAGAGTATGAAGTTAGTCTTCATGAATCATGGCAGAAGGGAAGAAACTGTTCCTAAAGAATTGAGTGTGGGTCAGTGTGTGGGCTCCTGTACCTGCTCTCTGATGCTTGAAATAAGAAGAACACTTGTTCTGGTGAGGGTGCTTAATGATGGATGCTGCCTTCTTGAGGTGTTACCTCTTGAAGATGTCCTCAATGGTGGGGAGGGGTTATGCCCTTGCATTTGTATGAAGTACAAAATCTCCCCCATCTCCCCCATTTTCTGTGAAGTTGGACTGTGTAATTTGGTTAGGGAGTGAGTCTTACTTCAAAGGGAATAATGACAGGGTCATTAGCAATGTCAAGAAAATGGCAACTCATTTACCACCTTTGTTGTTGCACCACACTTGTTTAATTAACAATCACAGAAGCACAGCCTAGGACAATTCAGTGCATGATAGCTATTGTGCAGCCTTTTATCTATGAGGTATATATGAGGGAGAGGAGAAAGCATCTCTCATGTTCTTTTTGTGCACAGTTGGTGAAATTTAACTTAACCGGCAGGCTTATTTACAAATTACCTGGATTTGGTGGTGCAGTTACATTACCAAATGGACACTTAACTGTACTGAGAAGGTACACTTATCGAGGTAAAACCACATCTGCCTTCTGTGCAGGTTTTGTATGCTACTGAGACAAGGCTATGTACATGAATCATTCTTTTAATGCAACAGGTATCCCCACTACATGTTATCATGTATAGGAACAGAATGGAAAATCCTGACCTGGATCCGATACACCATCTGGATCCCTCTTTATCCACTGGGAGTAATTTCAGAAGGTTGGTTGTTAACTTTTTTAATGTTCTCATTACTGACTTCTGAAATAACTTGCTCTGAGTGGAGTATGAGCTCCTGGCGACTGTCTCTTCCTTTTGGAATCTGCACATAATTGCTGGTTTGTGTTTGTTAACATTCACTTGCATTTCCTTTACTTCTTCCACAGCGGTTTGTGTGGTTCAATCTATTCCATACTTTGAAGAAACTGGAAGATTTACTATCCAGCTGCCCAACCCACTCAACATCTCATTCAGTTTTTCATATTTCCTACGAGGTTACCTTATTATGATGTTCTTGGGTAAGTACCAATTTCTAGTGAAATTTTTGTACGTTTGATTACAATCAGTGGCCACACTATTAGGTACAAGAGTTGAAACATGGTGTGGTCTTCTGGTGCTGTAACTCATCCACTTTAAGATTCAATGTGTTGTGTGTTCAGAGATGCTCCTCTGCACACCACTGTTGTAATGTGTGGATATTTGAGTTACTGTCACCTTCCTGTCAGCTTGAACCAGTCTGGCCATTCTCCTCTGACCTCTTTCATTAACAAGGTGTTTTTGCCTACAGAACTGCTGCTCATTTGATGTTCTTTTGGTTTTTTTGCACCATTCTCTGTAAACTCTAGAGACGTGTATGAAGATCGCAGGAGATCAACTGTTTCTGAGATACTCAAACCACTCTACCTGGCATCAACAATTATTCCACGATCAAAGTCACTTAGAACACATTTCTTCCCCATTATGATGTTTTGGCTGAACAACAACTGAACCTCTTGACCATGTCTATATGCATTGGGTTACTGCTGAGTGATTTGCTGATTAGGTCTTTGCATTAACGGGCAACTGTACCTAATAAAGTGACCACTGATTGTATTTCAGTTGTCAAGCAGTTGATGCATAGAATGCTAAATCAGTTTGGGATGTAAGTGTAAATGGGGTCTCTACATATGGGAGATGAGGTCCAGTGTCTTTTTATACCTTTCTTCTCTCCACCTAATAATAATAAGTACTTTATTGATCCTGAGTGGGAAATTCTTTCGCTACAGCAGCAGCATTTTAAAAACATACCTAGCAGTATGCAGACGTAACTAATAATAAAATACAGAAAAATAATATACACAATACCTACAGTCAATAAATGGTTTGAGTAAAACATCTTAAGAATAATTACAGATAAGAAAATAGAACATTACAGCACATGAAGAGGCCTTTTGGCCTATCCTGTCTCTGCTGACCAAATTTTTTATGCCAATTTCAGTGGAAAATCTACCTACGTGTGGTCTATTTCCCTGTGGTCTCTGGCCATGTGCCTATTAAATGCCACCATTATATCTGCTTCCACTTTCCCAGCAATGCTTTCTAGGCAGAAATGCCATTTATTTTTTTTGTCATTCCCTATGATATAGAGGATTCGAGTACAGGAGCAGGGAGGTACTACTGCAGTTGTACAAGGCCTTGGTGAGACCACACCTGGAGTATTGTGTGCAGTTTTGGTCCCCTAATCTGAGGAAAGACATCCTTGCCATAGAGGGAGTACAAAGAAGGTTCACCAGATTGATTCCTGGGATGGCAGGACTTTCATATGAAGAAAGACTGGATGAACTGGGCTTGTACTCGTTGGAATTTAGAAGATTGAGGGGGGATCTGATTGAAACGTATAAGATCCTAAAGGGATTGGACAGGCTAGATGCAGGAAGATTGTTCCCGATGTTGGGGAAGTCCAGAACGAGGGGCCACAGTTTGAGGATAGAGGGGAAGCCTTTTAGGACCGAGATTAGGAAAAACTTCTTCACACAGAGAGTGGTGAATCTGTGGAATTTTCTGCCACAGGAAACAGTTGAGGCCAGTTCATTGGCTATATTTAAGAGGGAGTTAGATATGGCCCTTGTGGCTACGGGGGTCAGGGGGTATGCAGGGAAGGCTGGGGCGGGGTTCTGAGTTGGATGATCAGCCATGATCATAATAAATGGCGGTGCAGGCTCGAAGAGGTGAATGGCCTACTCCTGCACCTATTTTCTATGTTTCTATGTTTCTAGATACAGAAACTCAGTATCCGTATTGTAGGGAATGGCTAAAAACCAGACATTGACTGCAATGCACTGAGAATCAAATCAGTTCATACTTTGAAATCATTCCTATTGACTCTTTTTGTATAGAGTAAGGCTATATTATTAGAAACATGAGTGACAATCAACAGTTTTGTGGCTATGCATGAAAGTTATATTAATAACTTATGAAAAAAGTGATTTTTAGACATACTGCAGTACTTCCTATCTTTGTCCTAGCTATATTTATCCAATTTGGCACACTATTCTTATGTTATTCCCATGAAGGGAAGGTAATAGGGATATTCCTGAGAATTACAGACCAGTGAGTCTTTCATCAATGGTGGACAAACTATTGGAGAGGGTTCTTAGAGACGAGATTTACGAGCATTTGGAGAAGCATAGTCTGATGAGGGATGGCTAGCAAGACTCTGTGAGAGCCAGGTCATGCCTCACGAGCCTGATTGAATTCTTTAAGGAAATGACATTGTTGAAGGTAGAGCAGTGGATGTGGCATATTCGAATTTTTTTAGTAAAGTGTTTGACAAGGCCTCCCCATGGTAGGCTCATTCAGAAAGTCAGGAGATATGGGGCCCAGGGACTTGGGTATGTAGATACAGAATTGGCTTGGCCATAGAAGACCGGTAGTAGATAGGGCGTATTCTGCCTGGGAGTCTGTGACCAGGGTTAATGATGAAGTTTCAGGGTACTTGGAGACGAATGATAAAATAAGTCAAAGTCAGCATGGTTTATGTAAAGGAAAGTCTTGCCTGACTAATCTGTTAAGAGTTCTTTGAGGAAGTAACAAGCAGGGTGGACGAAGGAGAGGCAGTGGATGTCATTTACTTGGATTTTCAGAAGGCATTTGATAAGGTGCCACACGTGAGGCTGCTTAATAAGATAAAATTGTGTGGGAAAGATACTGGCATGGATAGAGGAATGGCTGACAGGCAGGAGGCAGTGAGTGGGAATAAAAGGGGCCTTTTCAGGTTTGCTGTTGGTGACTAGTGGTGTTCCTCAGGGGGTCAGTATTAGAAACACTACTTTTCACATTGTTTGTCAGTGATTTGGATAATGGAATTGATGGCTTTGTGGCAAAGTTTGCAGATCATACGACGATAGGTGGAGATGTAGGTAGCACTGAGGAAGCAATGCAATTGCAACAGGACATAGACAAAATGGATGAGTGGGTAAAAAAAGTGGCAGATGTAATACAGAGTTGGAAAACTTATGATAATGCATTTTGGTAAAAAGAACTATAGTGTGTACTATTATCTAAATGGGGAGTAGGTTCAAACATCGGAGGTGCAGAGGGACTTGGGAGTCCCACAGAAGATTAATTTACAGGTTGAGTATGGTAAAAAGGCAAATGCCATGTTAGTATTCATTTCAAGAGGTCTAGAATGCAAGAGCAAGGATGTATTGCTGAGGCTTTATAAGGCACTGGTGAGGCCTCACCTTGAGTATTATGAACAGTTTTGGGCCCCTGATCATAGAAAAGATGTGCTGACATTAGAGAGGGTCCAGGGGAGATTCACAAGGATGATTCCAGGAATGAAAGGGTTATCATACGAGGAACGTTTGATGGCTCTGGGTCTGTACTCACTGGAATTCAGAAGGATGACAGTGGATCTCATTGAAACCTTTCAAATGTTGAAAGGCCTAGACAGAGTAGATGTGGAAAGGGTGTTTCCCCTGGTGAGAGAGTATAGGACAAGAGGGCACAGCCTCAGGTTAGAAGGGTGCCCTTTCAAAATAGAGATGCAGAGAAATTTCTTCAGCCAAAGGGTGGTGAATTTGTGGAATTTATTCAGCGGTGGAGGCCAGGTCATTGGGTATATTTAAGGCAGAGATTGGTAAGTTCTTGATTTGACATGGCATTCAAGGTTATGGGGAGAAGGCCAGAAATGGTAGTTGAGGAGGAGATACAAAAAAGGGGATCTGCCATGATTGAATGGCAGAGAGTTACCTGGCCCTGAAACCCCAGGCAAGGTCATTTGATTCCAAACGATTGGTTTATTCATTGTTACAGAATATCTCTCTAGTACTTCCCTCTCCTTCCCCTTTTCCCAACCATGATTCCCCTCTCCTTGCCTCTTTTCCACTCTCAGTCCACATTAGAGACCCATATCAGTATTGGTTTTATCATCACTCACATATGTCATGAATTTTTTTTGCAGCAGCAGTTCAGTGGAATAAATAAAATTACTACAGTACTGTGCAACAGTCGTAGCACCTTGGCTATATATATATATATGCCTATGACTTTTGAACGGTACTGTTAGGTTGATATGGTTGTTAAGAAGGTGTATGGTATATTGTAAACACGAGATTCTGTAGATGCTGGAAATCCAGAGTAACACATACAATATGCTGGAGGAATGCAGTAGGTCAGGCAGCATATATGGAAAGGAACAAACAGTTTGGCCTGCCTTAGTCAGAGGAGATTGAGTTCAAGAACCACAAGGTAATGTTGCAACTCTATATTGTGTCCATTTCTGGTCGCCTCATTATAGGCACCGTCAAGTAAGCTACAGAACCTGGGTCTTTGTACCTCCCTCCTGGGTGTCAAGATCTCTGAGGATCTAACCTGGTCCCATCATATCGATGCAGCAATAAAGAAGGCAAGACAGCAGCTATTATTTCATTCTTCTGAAGGGTCTCAGGCTGAAATGTTGACTGTACTCTTTTCCATAGATGCTGCCTGGCCTGCTGGGTTCTTCCAGCATTTTGTGTGTTGCTTGGATTTCCAGATCCTGCAGAATTTCTCTTGTTTGTGGCTGAGTGGAAAAGCAAATTGTAGAGAGGATGTGGAGAGTCTGCAGAGGGATATAGATAGGTTAAGTGAGTGGGCCAAAGTCTGGCAGATGGAATACAGCGTTGGTAATGCGAAATCATCCTCTTTGGAAGGAATAATAGAAGAGCAGATTTATTATTTAAATGGTGAAAGATTATAGCATGCTGTTGTGCAGAGGGACTTGTGAGTGCTTGTTCAAAAATCACATAAAGTTGGCTTGCAGGTACAACAGGTTATTAAGAAGGCAAATGTAATGTTGACCTTCATTGCTAGAGGGATTGAATTCAAGAGCAGGGAGGTTATGCTGCAACTGTACAGGGTACTGGTGAGGCCACACCTGGAGTACTGTGTGCAGTCCTGGTCTCCATACTTGAGGAAGGATATATTTGCTTTGGAGGCAGTGCAGAAGAGGTTCACCAGGTTGATTCCAGGGATGAAGGGGTTAACCTATGAGGAGAGATCGAGTCGCCTGGGACTATACTCTCTGGAATTCAGAAGAATGAGAGGATATCTTATAGAAACATACAAAATTTTGAAAGGGATAGATAAGATAGAAGTAGGAAAGTTGTTTCCATTGGTAGGTGAGACTAGAACTAGGGGACATTGCCTCAAGATTCAGGGGAGAAGATTTGGGACAGAGATAGGGAGAAACTGTTTTTCCCAGAGAGTGGTGAATCTGTGGAATTCTCTGCCCAGGGAAGCAGTTGAGGCTTCCTCACTAAGTATATTTAAGATACAGTTAGATAAGTTTTTACATCGTAAGGGAATTAAGAGTTATGGGGAAAAGGCAAGTAGATAGAGATGAGATGAGTTTATGGACAGATCAGCCATGATCTTATTGAATGGCGGGGCAGACTCGAGGGGCCGGATGGCCTACTCCTCTTATTTTTTATGTTCTTATGTATATTTCATTAGGAGCTTGAGATTTAGTTTGTCACCTAAAACCCTTGAAAACCTCTACAGATGTACTGTGGGGAGCATTCTGAGAGGCTGCATCACTGTCTGGTATAGGAGAGGGCTACTGCACAGGATCAGTGCATTTTTTTAGTCAGAGGGTGGTGAATCTATGGAATTTGTTGCCATGGGCAGCAGTGGAGGCCAAGTCATTGGGTGGATTTAAGGCAGAGATTGATAGGTATCTGAGTAGCCAGGGCATCAAAGGTTATGGTGAGAAGGCAGGGGAGTGGGACTAAATAGGAGAAAATGGATCAGCTCATGATAAAATGGCGGAGCAGACTCGATGGGCCGAATGGCCTACTTCTGCTCCTTTGTCTTATGGTCTTATGATCAAAAGAAGCTACAGACAGTTGTAAAATTAGCTCCATCTTGGGTACCAGCCTGTGTAGTATCCAAGACATCTTCAAGGAGCAGTGCCTCAGAAAGGTAGCATCCATTGTTAAGGACACCCCCCCCTCCCATTACCCGGGACATACCCTCTTCTCATTGTTACTGTCAGGAAGGAGGTACAGAAGTCTGAAGGTACACACTCAGCGATTCAGGAACAGTTTCTTCCCCTCTATCATCTGATTTCTATATGGACATTGAACCCATGAACACTACCTCATTGATTATTTCTGTTTTTGCACTATTTTTAACTTAACTATTTAATAAATATATAATTCCTCCCCCCCGCTCCCATATTATCATGCATTGCATTGTATTGCTGCCTCTTAGTTAACAAATTTCACGATATATGCTGGTGATATTAAACCTGATTCTGATAGGAGGCTTTAGAGAAGATGTAGAGATTTACCAGGATGCTGCCTGGATAAGATACCATGTCTTATGAAGATAGGTTGAACGAGCTAAGTTTTCTCTTTGGAGCAGAAGATAATGAGAAGTGACTTGATAGAAGTGTACAAGATGATATGAGGCAAAGATCAGCAAATTTGCATGTGACACCAAGATTGGGAATGTAGTGGACTGTGAGTACATCTATCAAAGCTTGCAGCAGAACTGGACCAGCTGGAAAAATGGTAGACAGGTGTGAGGTCACTTTGGGAGAACAAACTAGGGTAGGACATACATGGTGAGTGGTAGAGCACTATGGAGTGCAGAACAGAGAAATCTGGGAATACAGATCCATAATTCCTTGAAAGTGGTGATAGGGTCATGTGTCCAATGTTTGGAAACATTGAAAGTATAGAGTAAAGGAGTGGGATGTTATATTGAAATTGTATAAGACATTTGTGAGACCTAATCTGGAGTATTGTGCGCAGTTCTGATCACATAACAGGAAAGCTATCAATAAGATTGAAAGAGTGCAGAAAAAATTTACAAGGATGTTGTCAGGACTTAAGGACCTGAGTTATAGGGAAAGGTGCATTTATTCCCTGGAATGTAGGAGAATGGGGGAAGATTTAATAGAGGTATAGAAAAGTAGTGAATGCAGGTTTGATTTCAATATATAAGAACAATTTGGATAGGTATATGTATGGATGGGAAGGGTATGGAGGGCCATGGTCCAGGTGCAGGTTATTTGGATGGCAGAATAAGTTTGATGTTGACTATTTGGGCCGAAGGGCAGGTTTCTGTGCTCTGTGACTTGATCTAAAGTGGACAGTGAGTGACTTTTTCCCACAGAGTAGTTAATACAAAAGGGCCTAATTTGAAGGTGATTGGAGAAAAGTATAAGGGGTATGTCAGAGGTAGGTTTTTCTTTTAACTGAGTGGCAGGTTCATACAATGTGCTGCTGGGGTGGTGATAGAGGCAGTTCGTTAGGGACATTTAAGAAACTCCTAGATAGGCACATGGTTGATAAAGAAATGGAGGGCTTTGTGGAAAAGGTTAGATTGATGTTGGAGCAGGTTAAAGGATGTGAGTACTGTTCTATGCTCTTTGTTTAAGTGTTTTATAGTTAATTTGTTTACTTCAAATGGAAATTTTTTTAAAACATGGCACTTGTATAATATCCTTGACCACCACAGGATGTTTCAAAGGGACTTTTTGAAGTGTGGTCAACAGGCAGTAGGTAGTTTAGGTACTGAAAGGAATTTCATGAAATTGCATGACATTTCATGGTAGTATTAGACAAGCTTGGATATGGCAACTTGCTTATCAGGCAGCTGTATTCATTATGATCCAATTCTTCTGTTTTCCAGGTTTACTTGTTAATTGCCGACACCTGTACAAACAACGTTATAAGCGTCTCCGACCAAAGAAGTACAAGATGTATTAGAAGGCTTGACTCAAAGAAACACTTCAATCAATTCAGTGTACCTTCCCTTTCTATTAAAAATATCATTTTGTAGAAAATGAAGAAAGTCACAGTAACCATGTTCTCTTTGGCTGCCACCCTCAGGTGCAGGCACTCACCTCATTGTTGTTTTGCTGCGAATGTGACCAAACCCATTCCTTCATACCTCATTCCAGCTTTATTATTTTCCTTGTATACATGTTTGAAGAAATCCATATCTTGTGTGAGGAAAATTGATTTGTGACTATCATTTTACACTTTGAAAAAATTGCAATTTTTCAATTTGTTTTTGTATTTCACTTTGTTAACTGGCTGATGGACTTAAATGAAGGTGTGAATTCTGGTATCCCAATAATTAGGTGGGCATTATTAGATAAATTAATCTTCACTCTTTCTGGAATAATTAATTTTGAGTATGTGATTTTAATCTTCATTACATCGTTTAAACAAGAAATCCATTACAGGTTGTACACTGAGATGAGTGTAAAGGTACAAACTTACCCTACTGCTGTGCTACCTGAGATTCGTGCTTTAGAATATTTCTCAAAATTCAAGGTAAATTTTATTATGTCACTATATACAACCCTGAGATTCATTTCCCTGTGGACATACTCAGCAAATCTATAGAATAATAACTATAACAGGATCAATGAAAGATCAACCAGAGTGCAGAAGACAACAAACTGCAAATGCAAATATAATAAATAGCAATAAATAATGAGAACATGAGATAGAGTCCTTCAAGTGAGATCATTGGTTGTGGGAACATCTCAGTAGATGGGCAAGTGAGTGTACTTATTTTCTTTTGTTCAAGAGCCTGATGGTTGGGGGGTAGTAACTGTTCTTGAACCTGTTGGTGGGAGTCCTGAGGCTCTTGTATCTTCTACCTGATGGCAGCAGTGAGATCCCTCTTGGTCGTGGATGATGATGATGATGCTTTCCTACAGCACTGTTTCATGTAAATGTGCTCAGTGGTTGGGCTCTTTACCCATGATGTGCTGGGCCAAATCCACTAACTTGCATAGGATTTTCCATTCGAGGCCACTGGTGTTTCCATACTGGTCAATGATGCAGCCAGTCAATACACTCCCCACTACACATCTATAGAAGTTTGTCAACGTTTTAGATGTCATGCTGCATTTCCGCAGACTCCCAAGGAAGTAAAGGTGTTGCTGTGCTTTCTTCACAATTGCACTTGCGTGCTGGGTCCAGGACAGATCCTCTGAAATACTAACACCCAGGAATTTAAAGTTACTAACCCTCTCTTACCTCCAATGAGGACTAGCTCAAGGACCCCTGGTTTCCTTCTCCTGAAGTCTATAATCAGTTCCTTAGTCTTGCTGATAGTTAGTGAGAAGTTGTTGTAATGACACCACTGTGTCATTACTATACTACTGATAGGCTGTGACTTCCTACTGTGTTTTGGACGTGCAATGCAGAAATAGTTGCTTTGGCCCATCAACTCCATATTGAGCATTAAGTGCCTTGTTACATATAGTTTAGTCTCTGCTCTTTTGATTACCATGGCCATGTATCACTGCAGAACTTGGCAGCTTTAAAAAAAATTCTGTCTCTCGTATAGACACACACCTAACTTTTGATCCAGGTCTTAAACATAAGCAAGTGTTATAGCAGCCTAGATAACCTATCTGCTTCAGGTTTAATGTAAGTTTATATATATGCTTTGTTTCTGTCATTCAATCACGTGAATTGAACTGTGTATAACATTATTTGACCTGCACTGAAATCTATTTTATACATTAAAATATTGTTATTGGTTACTGAGGTGGCAAAAAAGTTAACATTTCTGCAGTGTCACTGAACCCTAGAGTTAATGACTGTGCATTCCCTCCTGCTAGTGATTTTTACTAAGTGGGCAGCACCTGTACATTTATGATTGGATTGGAGGGAAGTGATCAAGGTAAATGACACTTAAAAAGGAACATATCTTAGGTGAAATCGCTAGTGGCAGAATAATAATGATATAAACTTTAAGGCTGACATCTATAAAAAAGGAATTTATAAAATAACATTTACTGCACAAAACTTTCTAGCTCTAAACTTAAAGCACATTTAGGCTTTGCCAGTGTTGTGCTTCACAAAAGCCTCTACCCAACCAGTGTAACCAGCACTTTTGTATTACTCTCATCTTCCCAAGGCAGAAGAGCAAAATCAGCTGAAAAATTACAATGATGACTAAAAGACTGGTTAATATAGACTTTGAAAAAATCTTTAGGCAAAGATAAGAGGCTTGAGAAGGCAGTTTTGATTTTGGGACTCTTAAGTAATAGACAGAGGATGAAAGATGCGCCAGATGTTGAACTGAAGAAACATTGTTTTTGGAGTGCTATGTGAATGATGCCAAAGAAGGATGTTATGGACAAAATGGGAGGTGAGGACCTCAATAAAATCACTGTCACTAATGATGAGCAAACTAGAGGGCCTGAAGGTAGATAAGTCCCCTGGTCCTGATAGGATGCATCCCAGGGTGCTGAAGGAATTTGCAGAGTTATAGTAGACATGTTGGTAATCATTTATCAAAACTCTCGACTCTGGGCAGGTCCCAGCGGACTGGAAGACAGCAAATGTCACACCACTTTTTAAAAAAGGATGTAGGCAAAAGACAGGCAACTATAGATAGGCCAGTTAGCTTAACATCTGTAGTTGGGAAAATGCTTGAATCTGTCATTAAGAAGAAATAGCGAAACATTTAGAAAGGAGTGGTTCCATTAGACAGACGCAGCATGGATTCAGAAAGGTCAGGTCCTATTTGACAAACTTACTGGAGTTTTTTGAGGATGTAATGAGTGCAGTGGATAGAGGGGAACAGGTGGATGTCGTATACTTGGATTGCCAGAAGGCGTTCGATAAGGTGCAGCACAAGGGACTTATAAATAAGATACAGATTCATGCATGGAGTCAGAGGAAGTGTATTGGCATGGATAGTGGATTGGTTAACTAATAGAAGGCACAGAGTTGGTATAAATGGGTGTTACTCCGGTTGGCAGTCAGTGGTGAGTGGGGTGCTGCAGGAGTTGGTGCTGGGCCTGCAGCTGTTCACCATTTACATTGATGATTTGGAAGAGGGGACTGAGTGTAGCGTAGCAAAATTTGCTGATGACATTAAACTGAGTGGAAAAGCAAATTGTACTGAGGATGTGGAGAGTCTGCAGAGGGATATAGATAGGTTAAGTGAGTGGGCCAAGGTCTGGTAGATGGAATACAACGTTGGTAAATGCGAAATCATTCACTTTGTAAGGAATAATAGAAGAGCAAATTATTATTTAAATGGTGAAAGATTGCAGCATGCTGTTGCGCAGTGGGACTTGCGAGTGCTTGTTCATGAATCGCAAAAAAGTTGGCTTGCAGGTACAACAGGTTATTAAGGCAAATGGAATGTTGGCCTTCATTGCTAGAGGGATTGAATTCAAGAGCAGGGAGGCCATGCTGCAACTATACAGGGTACTGGTGAGGTCGCAGCTGGAGTACTGTGTGCAGTTCTGGTCTCCATACTTGAGGAAGGATATATTTGCTTTGGAGGCAGTGCAGAAGAGCTTCACCAGGTTGATTCCAGGGATGAAGGGGTTAAACTATAAGAGAAGATTGTATTGCCTGGGACTATACTCTCTGGTATTCAGAAGAATGAGAGGGGATCTTATAGTAACATACAAAATTTTGAAAGGGATAGATAAGATAGAAGTAGGAAAGTTGTTTTTGTTGGTAAGTGAGACTAGAACTAGGGGACATTACCTCGAGATTCATGGGAGAAGATTTAGGATGGAGATGGGGAGAAACACTTTTTCCCAGAGAGTGGTGAATCTGTGGAATTCTCTGCCCAGGGAAGCAGTTGAGGCTTCTTCACTAAATATATTTAAGATACAGTTAGATAGGTTTTTACATAGTTAGGGAATTAAGGGTTATGGGAAAGGCAGGTAGATGGAGCTGAGTTTACAGACAGATCAGCCATGATTTTATTGAATGGCGGGGCAGGATCAATGGGCCGGATGGTCTACTCCTGCTCCTATTTCTTATATTTATGTAGGTTAGAGGCGAATATGGACAAGGCATTGCAGGCCTTTGAAAATGTGATTAGTGGAGTTCTCAGAGAAATCTGATTCTCTGTTAATTGTGAATCAGCATGCAAGGGAACAATGGGTGAATTAGTGAGGATAAGGCAGCAGATGTTTTGGTAAACTGAAATATTTGTACTTTGCATGAAGATATGAAAAATGTAAATGTTATGAAAATAATCTTGCAAGGATGAGATGCATTTCCTATTTTGCTGCAACATTCTTTGTAAGAGATACAGAATTTGCTTACATTTCAAGTACATGGCTGGGAGGGGTATAGAGTGCTAAGGTCCAAGTGAGGGTTGATGGGACTGAGCAGAATGACAGTATCACCTGGACTAGGTGGGCTGAAGGGCATGTTTCTGCATTGTAGTATTCTATGACTGACTTTGGATTTGATACTGAATATTCTCACTAACAAAGCCACTGTTAAACCAACTAGGTTTCACATAAACCAAATGGCCACCCTGGTATTGTTATCAGTCTTGTACAAAGATCTTTGTGTCATTCCTTGTTGGCAGATGCCTTATAGAATGTTATATTAACACTAAGTGATTTAGGTTAATTTGAATCTAGGGTGTTAAAATACAAATAAAGACATGATATGAGTTGGCTTCAGTAGGCTGGGAAACTATTTAAAATGTATGAGAGTAAAACAAGGGCTGATTGTTAAATAATGAATACATAGTTTAAGTAATGTACATCTCCATAGGGTAAAACACAGCACAGTGATCCAGCCAAGACCATCAGTGAGTGGGTAAACAGCTGGTTGTCTTGTCTTATCAACAGTTTAACTTTCAATAAAAGAAGATCCTACAGTTGAACATTTGGAGTTAGGAAGTGTTAGTAAAGCAGGGAATCAGTCTGATGGTGAGTAAGAATATTAGGAAAATCATGGTATGAAATCTGGATGTAGATAAGAACAAGGATCAGAAAAGATTAGCGATGGCTATCTTATCACCCCCAAATATTAGTAATAATGGGTAGAATTCAAAAGGAAATTTACTGAATGATCCTAACATTTATTAAACTCTTTGATCAGTAAATTAATGAGGGCAATAAGAGACAAATCAAAATGTAATGTAATGCAAGTTATAGCAGAGTGTAGCAGAGAGAAAACCTGAGTTCGTTGTACAAATAGGGTTTGGGTAGCTTGAACACATCCATGATGATATTAAACACACTGATGATATTAAATCTGATTCTGTTTCTGATCCTGATCCAGAATAGTTCCAAACTGAAGGATGGAATTCACATAGGATGATTGGAGTCAGAGGATCTTATTAAGGAAAGAGAGAGTGTAAGTTAGTGATATCTCTTAAGACCCCAGGAACCACCTGAAATAGTTCTAGAGGACTCTTGGACTGGAACAATTTGCTGTGTTCAAACCTATGTTCAATCCATGTAGTCTAATTTTCTTCTGTTTAACACAATCTCACACTGAAATATTTAAGTTTGGATTCACAAAAGCTAAACTGCAGAAGGGTAGCAGCTTGCCTTTATCTGAATTTTATTTCGTCAAATAATTGCTGAGCTGGGGGCCTGTACCAATGCAGTACACTTGTTGTTAGAACAATGTCCCATCAGTGTTATATCTCAAACACCACACAAAAATTGTAGAGGAACTCAGCAGGTCATGCAGCATCTATGAAAATGAGTAAACCTTTCTTCAGGATGGGGTGGGGGGAAAGGAAGGAGATCTAGCTAGAAGGTGATGGATGGGAAAGGTGAAGTGTTGGATCTCAGTGGGCAATGAAGTTTTAGGTTAGTGACTACCAATGTCGTACAATACACGTGTCGCTAGAACAAAACACATCAGTGTTAGATCTCAGGGCAATTCAGTTTTGTTCCAGAGGCCATGGACCCGTAGCATTGCAGAGGAAATGAACAGAGTGCCATTACATTTTGAAGATCTTAATCATCTTTAGCAATATCAAAAACTGAAATTTATTTAAAAATAAAGACTTTCTGGTGGTATACTAAGATCCCAGAGAAATCAGGCAACATTTTTTCTTGTAGTCCCATGTCTGTCGCTGTATCCTTGTGCACAGCACTAGAACATCAAAAAAGGTCCTCAAAAGTGAACCAAAAATACCACATAGACCACTCAAATTCTGTCAGTGCTGCTGCTGGAAAAATCTGTCTGCAGTGGAGTGATATTGTGTTCATAAGCTGCATACTCAGAGTTCCCAGTGCCAGCTAACTTGAGCTGCTGGGCAGCATGAGAGAGCTGAAATGCAGCATCAGGATGAGCAGTGTCTGGGAGGAGTGTGCACTCACGGTCCAACATATCTGCCACACCTTTCAGAAGGTCCAAAAATCCAAATGCAAGGGCTGCCTTTCTCAGTCGATTCAATTCCTGTAGAAGGAAGCACAGATTAATGGACTGGATGCTTTTAAAATAGTGTTTACTCAGTAAAGGATTTGATGCTAAGGAGCAGATTATCCAGCCAAGGTGTCCAGCTTTGATATCCATACTCTTTCCTAACGTGCATCCGCACCCCACTATGAGCTTCACCTCAGCTCTCAAACTGTTCAGCCATTATCATCATCTATGTTAATTGCAGCAAGTCTAGACTGGATTTGGTACCCCAGTTACCATCAAGGGATGGGAATAGATGTACAAGGGGCTATGAAGTTGGGATTCAATTGGTAAACAAGATCAACTGGGACCCAAAATGGATTCCCTGCCCCAAGAAATCAATGATTTTAGAATGAAAAAATATCCATTCAAGATCTACGTTAGAATTTCTAACATGAAAGAGGCCGAGAGATAATCCAAGGAATACTTTGCCTTGAAGGGCAGGATAAAGAGGTGAATGTTTGAAAGCTCATGCACTTCATGATTCCACAATCCAATTCCAAGCAAAAATATTTAACCAGTACTGTTCTTAGAAAAAAAGTCAAAATGCAAAACACTTTGCTGAAATAGAAATTTTCCATCGGGGGAAAATTTTTCCATCTACTATATCCAGAGCAGCCTCCTCTACATTGGTGAGACTAATGGAGATTGGGGGACCACTTTGTTGAGCAGTTCGCTCAGACCACCACAAAAGGTGCAGTTTCCCAGTGTCATTCATTTCAATTTGACATCCCATTCACATTCTGACATGTTGGACCATGGCCTTCCCTACTCTCACAATGAAGCCATTCTCAGGTTGGAGGAGCAATATCTCATATTCTGTTTGGGTAGCTTCCAAACTGATGGCATGAATGTAGATTTCTCCGACCTGGTAATTTCTCCCCTTCCCCATTCTGTCTCCTCAGCCCTTCTCTTCTCACCTGCCCATTACCTCCCTCTGGTACCCCTTCTTCTTCCCCATCTCAAGGAAGTCAGAGCCTCATACAGCGGGCAGCGTAGTTTGCGGGCTGCGGAGTGAGCCAGGAGCAGAGTGAAGGCTTAAGGACTTCAGCTCACCGGGCTTAGGCGGAAACGGGCAAGGCGAGGAAGGTTTGGTATTCATTTTTTTTTGTTGTTATTTGAGGAAAGGCGCAGTATGAGTGTGAGGGCAGTTGGTTGTTCTCGTGCCGGATGTGGGAGGCCCTGGAGTCTCCAAGCCTCCTGGATGTCCACATCTGCGCCAGGTGCGCCGAGATGCAGCTCCTAAGGGACTGCGTTAGGGAACTGGAGCTGCAGCTCGATGACCTTCGTCTGGTCAAGGAGAGTGAGGAGTTGATAGAGAGGATTTAAAGGCAGGTGGTCACACCAGGGCCACGGTTAGGAGGGGGAAGGGGAAGAGTCAGGTAATAGAGAGTACCCCTGTGGCTGTGCCCCTTGACAATAGGTACTCCTGTTTGAGTACTGTTGGGGGGAACAGCTTACCTGGGGGAAGCGACAGTGGCCGTGCCTCCAGCACAGAGTCCGGCCCTGTAGCTCAGAAGGGTAGGGAGAGGAAGAGGAGGGCAGTTGTAATAGGGGACTCGATAGTAAGGGGGTCAGATAGGCGATTCTGTGGACGCAGTCCAGATACCCGGATGGTAGTTTGCCTCCCTGGTGCCAGGGTCCGGGATATTTCTGATTGTGTCCAAGATATCCTGAAGTGGGAGGGTGAGGAGCCACAGGTCGTGGTACATATAGGTACCAATGACATAGGTAGGAAAAGGGAAGAGGTCCTGAAAGGAAAATATAGGGAGCTAGGAAGGGAGTTGAGAAAAAGGACCGCAAAGGTAGTAATCTCGGGATTACTGCCTGTGCCACGCGACAGTGAGAGTAGGAATGCAATGAGGTGGAGGATAAATGCGTGGCTGAGGGATTGGAGCAGGGGGCAGGGATTCAAGTTTTTGGATCATTGGGACCTCTTTTGGTGCAGGCGTAACCTGTACAAAAAGGACGAGTTACACTTGAATCCTAGGGGGACCAATATCCTGGCAGGGAGATTAGCGAGGGCTACTGAGGTGACTTTAAACTAGAATGGTTGTGGGGTGGGAATCAAATTAAAGACGCTAGGCGAGAGGAGGTTAGTTCACAACAGGGGGATGGGAACCAGTGCAGAGAGACAGAGGCATGTAAAATGAGGGTAGAAGCAAAAAGTAGTAAGGTGAAAAGTAAAAGTGGCAGGCTGACAAATCCAGGGCAAGCATCAAAAAGGGCCACTTTTCAACATAATTGTATAAGGGCTAAGAGAGTTGTAAAAGCACGCCTGAAGGCTTTGTGTGTCAGTGCAAGGAGCATTCGTAACAAGGTGGATGAATTAAAAGTGCAGATTGTTATTAATGAATATGATATAGTTGGGATCACAGAGACATGGCTCCAGGGTGACCAAGGATGGGAGCTCAACATTCAGGGATATTCAATATTCAGGAGGGATAGACATGAAAGAAAAGGAGGTGGGGTGGCGTTGCTGGTTAGAGAGGAGATTAACACAATAGAAAGGAAGGACATAAGCCTGGAGGATGTGGAATCGATATGGATAGAGCTGCATAACACTAAGGGGCAGAAAACGCTGGTGAGAGTTGTGTACAGGCCACCTAACAGTAATAGTGAGGTTGGGGATGGTATTAAACAAGAAATTAGAAATGTGTGCAATAAAGGAACAGCAGTTATAATGGGTGACTTCAATCTACATGTAGATTGGGTGAACCAAACTGGTAAGGGTGCTGAGGAAGAGGATTTCTTGGAATGTATGCGGGATGGTTTTTTGAACCAACATGTCGAGGAACCAACTAGAGAGCAGGCTATTCTAGACTGGGTATTAAGCAATGAGGAAGAGTTAATTAGCAATCTTGTCCTGAGAGGCCCCTTGGGTAAGAATGACCATAATATGGTGGAATTCTTCATTAAGATGGAGAGTGACATAGTTAATTCAGAAACAAAGGTTCTGAACTTAAAGAAGGGTAAACTTTGAAGGTATGAGACGTGAATTAGCTAAGATAGACTGGCAAATGACACTTAAAGGGTTGACGGTGGATATGCAATGGCAAGCATTTAAAGATCGCATGGATGAACTACAACAATTGTTCATCCCAGTTTGGCAAAAGAATAAATCAAGGAAGGTAGTGCACCCGTGGCTGACAAGGGAAATTAGGGATAGTATCAATTCCAAAGAAGGAGCAGACAAATTAGCCAGAGAAAGTGGCTCATCTGAGGACTGGGAGAAATCCAGAGTCCAGCAGAGGAGGTCATGCTGCATTTAATTAGGAAGGGGAAAAAAGATTATGAGAGAAAACTGGCAGGGAACATAAAAACTGACTGTAAAAGCTTTTATAGATATGTGAAAAGAAAAAGATTGGTTAAGACAAATGTAGGTCCCCTACAGACAGAAACAGGTGAATTGATTATGGGGAGCAAGGACATGGCAGACCAATTGAATAATTACTTTGGTTCTGTCTTCACTAAGGAGGACATAAATAATCTTCCGGAAATAGTAGGGGACAGAGGGTCCAGTGAGATGGAGGAACTGAGGGAAATACATGTTAGTAGGGAAGTGGTGTTAGGTAAATTGAAGGGATTAAAGGCAGATAAATCCCCAGGGCCAGATGGTCTGCATCCCAGAGTGCTTAAGGAAGTAGCCCAAGAAATAGTGGATGCATTAGTGATAATTTTTCAAAATTCTTTAGATTCTGGACTAGTTACTGATGATTGGCGAGTGGCTAATGTAACCCCACTTTTTAAAAAAGGAGGGAGAGAGAAACCAGGGAATTATAGACCGGTTAGCCTGACATCAGTGGTGGGGAAACTGCTAGAGTCAGTTATCAAAGATGTGATAACAGCACATTTGGAAAGCGGTGAAATCATCGGACAAAGTCAGCATGGACTTGTGAAAGGAAAATCATGCCTGACGAATCTCATAGAATTTTTTGAGGATGTAACTAGTAGAGTGGATAGGGGAGAACCAGTGGATGTGGTATATTTGGATTTTCAAAAGGCTTTTGACAAGGTCCCACACAGGAGATTAGTGTGCAAACTTAAAGCACATGGTATTGGGGGTAAGATATTGATGTGGATAGAGAATTGGTTGGCAGACAGGAAGCAAAGTGTGGCAATAAACAGGACCTTTTCAGAATGGCAGGCAGCGACTAGTGGGGTACTGCAAGGCTCAGTGCTGGGACCCTAGTTGTTTACAATATATATTAATGACTTGGATGA
This sequence comes from Mobula birostris, assembly GCF_030028105.1. Classification (NCBI taxonomy): domain Eukaryota; kingdom Metazoa; phylum Chordata; class Chondrichthyes; order Myliobatiformes; family Myliobatidae; genus Mobula; species Mobula birostris. The sequence goes on along the minus strand of NC_092383.1, from coordinate 237,182 downwards.
GGGAATTAAACGCAGCATCTCCAAGTTTGCGGATGACACGAAGCTGGGCGGCAGTGTTAGCTGTGAGGAGGATGCTAAGAGGATGCAGGGTGACTTGGATAGGTTAGGTGAGTGGGCAAATTCATGGCAGATGCAATTTAATGTGGATAAATGTGAAGTTATCCACTTTGGTGGCAAAAACAGGAAAACAGATTATTATCTGAATGGTGGCCCATTAGGAAAAGGGGAGGGTCAATGAGACCTGGGTGTCATTATACACCAGTCATTGAAAGTAGGCATGCAGGTACAGCAGGCGGTGAAAAAGGCGAATGGTATGCTGGCATTTATAGCAAGAGGATTCAAGTACAGGAGCAGGGAGGTACTACTGCAGTTGTACAAGGCCTTGGAGAGACCACACCTGGAGTATTGTGTGCAGTTTTGGTCCCCTAATCTGAGGAAAGACATCCTTGCCATAGAGGGAGTACAAAGAAGGTTCACCAGATTGATTCCTGGGATGGCAGGACTTTCATATGAAGAAAGACTGGATGAACTAGGCTTATACTCGTTGGAATTTAGAAGATTGAGGGGGGATCTGATTGAAACGTATAAAATCCTAAAGGGATTGGACAGGCTAGATGCAGGAAGATTATTCCCGATGTTGGGGAAGTCCAGAACGAGGGGTCACAGTTTGAGGATAAAGGTGAAGCCTTTTAGGACCGAGATTAGGAGAAATTTCTTCACACAGAGAGTGGTGAACCTGTGGAATTCTTTGCCACAGGAAACAGTTGAGGCCAGTTCATTGGCTATATTTAAGAGGGAGTTAGATATGGCCCTTGTGGCTAAAGGGATCAGGAGGTATGGAAGGAAGCTGGTACAGGGTTCTGAGTTGGATGATCAGCCATGATCATACTGAATGGCGGTGCAGGTTCGAAGGGCCGAATGGCCTACTCCTGCACCTATTTTCTATGTTTCTATGGTTCATTGTCCTCTCTTATCAGATTCCCTCTTCAGCATTTTACCTCTTCCACCTATCCCCTCCCAGTTTCTTATCATCATATCCTTTAGATTTGAATGCCTGAACATAGCTAATGCAAATTTTCCAAAGATCAGCCAGCTACCTTGTAGAATGTCTGTGTCTTTTCTGGAAGCTTTCGGGCGTTTCTTAAAATCTTCTGAACATCAGTCTGAAAACAGGAGAAAAATGTGATCAACAGACCAGCAACGTTCCCTTCACAACATGTTAATACATACTTCAGTTTCTAAAGATATCTATTGATGCTGTGAATCCCTGCAAAGATTATACAGGTGGTTCAATGCTCTATATACTGTGCATAAAGCTATGAAAACGACAAACTGAAATTATCTTCTTCCAGTACATGATCCACATTTCTTTGTTCCCTGTATATTCATGTGTCTATTTAACAACCTCTTAAACACAACTAACAAATCTGCCCGGTCAGTGGGTGGGCGTGGGTGTGTAAAATAAAAACTTGCTCCACACAATTTCTGTAAATTTCTCCTCTCACTTTAAATGCACATCCTCTAGTATTTAACATTTCTACCCTAGGAGAAAGATTCTATTTATGCCTTCCATATCTATAACTATGTATACCAAAATTAAATCCATATCTAAACTACTTCAGCAGCTTCACCAAACCCTCCATATCCTACCTGTAACAGGGTGACAATGCTCTAAGGTGGCTTAACCCAAGTTTCATAACCAACTGCATTTGGATTTATACAAGTTCTGAATTAACCAGGATACTTCAGAAACTGAGAAAAGTCACCAAACAGCCTGCATCATTTACAGTGATTGACTCTACAGCACAGAATAGGCCACAAGAGACTGTAGAAGTTAGTCTCTTGTGGGCCATTTAGAACAGAGGTAAGGAGGAACTTTTTTAGCCAGAGTAGTGGATCTGTGGAATACTCTGCCACAGACTGGGGTGGAGGCCAAGTCCATGGGTATATTTAAAGCAGAAGTTGATAGTTTCCTAATTGGTCAGGGGATCAAAGGGTATGGCAATAAGGCAGGTGTATGGGGTTGAGTGGGATCTGGGATCAACCATGATGGAATGGCAAAGCAGACTCAGTAGGTTGACACACATAAAAGTTGCCGGTGAGCGCAGCAGGCCAAGCAGCCTCTGTCAGAAGAGGAACAGTCGACATTTCGGGCCGAGACCCTTCGTCAGGACTAATTGAAAGAAGAGATAGTAAGAGATTTGAAAGGGGAGGGGGAGATCCAAAATGAATTGAGAAGACAGGAGGTGGAGGGATGGAGCCAAGAGCTGGACAGTTGATTGGCAAAAAGGATATGAGGGAATCATAGGACGGGAGGCCTAGGGAGAAAGAAAGGGGGAGGGGGGAAGCCCAGAGGATGGGCAAGGAGTATAGTGAGAGGGAGAAAAAGGAGAGAGAGAAAAAAATATATATATATATATAATAAATAAATAACAGATGGGATATGAAAGGGAGCTGGGGCATTAACAGAAGTTAGAGAAGTCAATGTTCATGTCATCAGGTTGGAGGCTACCCAGACGGAATATAAGGAGTTGTTCCTCCAACCTGAGTGTGGCTTCATCTTGACAGTAGAGGAGGCTGTGGATAGACATATCAGAATGGGAATGGGATGTGGAATTAAAACGTGTGGCCACTGGGAGATCCTGCTTTCTCTGGCAGACAGTGCGTAGGTGTTCAGCGAAAAAGTCTCCCAGTCTGCGTCGGGTCTCGCCAATATATAGAAGGCCACATCGGGAGCACCAGACGCAGTATATCACCCCAGCCGACTCACAGGTGAAGTGTCACCTCACCTGGAAGGACTGTCTGGGGCCCTGAATGGTAGTGAGGGAGGAAGTGTAAGGGCATGTGTAGCACTTGTTTTGCTTACAAGGATAAGTGCCGGGAGGGAGATCGGTGGGGAGGGATGGGGGGGACGAATGGACAAGGGAGTCGCATAGGGAGCGATCCCTGCGGAAAGCAGGGGGGCGGAGGGAAAGATGTGCTTAGTGGTGGGATCCCGTTGGAGGTGGCAGAAGTTACGGAGAATTGTATGTTGGACTCGGAGGCTGGTGGGCTGGTAGGTGAGGACAAGGGGAACTCTATTCCTAGTGGGGTGGCGGGAGTATGGGGTGGCAGATGTGCGTGAAATGGGAGAGATGCGTTCGAGAGCAGAGTTGATGGTGAAGGAAGGGAAGCCCCTTTCTTTAAAAAAGGATGAATGGCTGAATGGGCTAATTCTGCTCCTATGTCTTATGGTCTTAAAAGTACAGCCCTCCAGTTGAGGCAACCTCCCAGTAAATCTTCCACACTCTCTCCAATAACACCATATTATTCCTGCACCGTGGTGACCGGAACACTAAATACAATCTAACATTGTTTTATGTAACATGACATCCCAATCACGCCTTGGCCTATGAATGCAAGTATACTAAATGCCTTCATTATCCCATCCACACGAGTCAACATTTTCTGAGAGCAACTGGCTTGCATCCCAAGGTCCCTCGGTACATTATCACTTTTAAGGTCCCTACTGTTTATTTGTCCTACCAGAATTAGGGTTCCCCAGATTAAATTCCATCAATCAACACTCTGTCCCTCTTCAGCTGATGTCTTTTGTTGTCTACTTATACACCAGCTTTTTATCAGCAACCTTATGTTCTCTGCAAGTCATTTATACACATTTTAACAACAAAGGTCCCAGTACACCAATTAATACAGACGTCTAGTCAGAATTACCACTACAGCTCCCTACTATCACCAAATCAATTTTGGATCCAATCTGATATCACATTAGGTCCTTGTGCCATAACCTGGACCAGTCTACCAGCTGGGAGATACAGCACAGGAACAGACCCTTTAGCCCACGATGTCTGTACTGACCACGATGCCAGTTTAAACTAATCCTTCTACCTGCACATGATCCAGATCCCTCTATTCTTTGCTTGTACATTTCCCTGTCTAAATGACTCTTAAACATTGCATTATTTACTTCCACCCTGCCCCCACTCACCCTTACAATGGCAGTCCCCTCTCTGTGTAAAATAGCTTGCCTTGCACATTTTTAAATATTTTCCTCTCTTAAACTATAACATCTAATATCTGACGTTACCACCCTGGGGAAAACTGAATTGAATTGACTCTATTTCTTACATCCCTCACATACATGACAACTAAAAATCTATATGTTACGTCTCCGTCTTAATGTGCAATATGCAATCATAGTAATTTATAATAAATAAAACAGTCAATGTAATATAGAGTATACACAAATCAGCATGAGTTAATCAGTCTGATGGCCTGGTGGAAGAAGCTGTCCCAGAGCCTGTTGGTCCTGGCTTTTATGCTGCGGTACCGTTTTCTGGATGGTAGCAGCTGGAATAGGTTATGGTTGGGGTGACTCGGGTCCCCAATGATCCTACGGGCCCTTTTTACCCATCTGTCCTTGTAAATGTCCTGAATCATGGGAAGTTCACAACTAGATACGCTGGGCTGTCTGCACCACTCTCTGCAGAGTCCCGTGATTAAGGGAGGTAGTTCCCATACCAGGCAGTGATGCAGCCAGTCAGGATGGACTCAATTGTGCCCCTGTAGAAAGTTCTTAGGATTTGGGGGCCCATACCAAACTTCCTCAACATTCTGAGGTGAAAGAGGCACTGCTGTGCCTTTTTCACCACACAGCTGGTGTGTACAGACCACATGAGGTCTTCGGTAATGTGGAAGCCAAGCAACTCAAAGCCCCAGATCCATTGGTGTCAATAGGGTTAGCTCATCTCCATTCCTCTTATAATCCACAATCAACTCCTTTGATTTTGCAACATTAGGGAGAGGTTTTTTTCTTGACACCACTGTGTCAGAGAGATGACTTCTTCCCTGTAGGCCACCTTGTTATTGTTTAAGATAAGGCCATCCTATCTATGACTATCCTATCTAAGTCTCTCATAATTTTATAAAATCCTATCTAATCTCCCCTCAGCCTCTGGCTCTCCAGAAGAAACGATCCATGATTGTCCAAACTCCCTTTACTGGCAATACTCTCTAATTCAGTTAATAACCTGGTGAATCTCTTCTGCACTCTCTCCAAAGCCTGTGGAATGGCAACCAGAACTGCACACAATACTCCAAAAATGGTTCAAAGTAACGTTTTATACAGATGCAACATGACTTCCTACCTGTCATGCTCAATTTCTTGACTGATGAAGGCAAGCATTGCTTCTTACCAACCTATTTACTTGTGTTGTCTCCATCAAGGAGCTTATCCTTCAGAATATCAATGCTCTCAACAGTCCTGACATTTATTGTATACTTTCACCTTATATTTTAATTCCCAAAGAGCAATATCCCACACTTGTCTACATTAAACTCCATCTGCTATTTCTCTGTCCACATCTGTGACTAATCTATATCCCACTGTATTCTTTGACAACTTCAATTCCTACAACTTTTTGTGTTATAGAAATGTAGAAAACCTACAGCACAATACAGGCTCTTTGGCCCACGATGCTGTGCCAAACATGTACTTATTTTAGAAATCTGCAAAGTTACTAATCAGCTTAGCATAAGCTTGACTACGAACCATGTAAACAACATATAGCACTCTTTCATCATTTCTTGGGTACCTCCACAAAATAAACTCAATTAAATTTGTGACTCAAGATCTGAATCCTAATCAGGGCTACTTGGTGGCAGGATCCTGAGAAGTGGAGTGGCTCAAAAGAAATCTGGATAATTCTGTAGCTAATGAGAGCTTGTAGTCGTTAGGACATACAGAAGCTCAGTAGAGAAAAGACCATTAGTTAAACTGCATTTATTTCATTGCCAGAGGCTTGACAGGCAAGGTGGATGAACTCAGGGTGTGGATTGTCCCTGGCTACTGGAATATCATACCATAACAGAAGTATGGCCAAGGGAATGGCAGGACTGGATACAGATGCTACAGGTGTGACAGAGGTGCAGGTAAGAAAGAATTTTAATTCTGCTCCTATGTCTTATGGTATTTATTATATTACTGAGAGATTTTAACATTCCTAATATAGACTGGGCCAACTATAGTATAAAAAGCTCAGAGAGAGTGAAATTTGTGAAATGTGTCGAAGGAAGCTTCCTTTATCAACATAAAGATGGACCCACTGGAGAGGATGCAACACTGGACTTTCTCCTGGAATAATAGTTGGGGCAAGTGGTAGAAGTGTCTGTCAGAGAGCAGTTCGGGTCTAGTGATCATGATTCTATTAGTTTTTTAAAAATTATGGAGGATATAACCGGTTCAAAGGTTAAAGTCCTGAACTAGAACAGAGCAAATTCTAGAGCCATTAGTTGGGATCTTGCAGTGGTTGATTGGGCAAGATTGTTTGTGTCTGCTCCTTTAAAGGGAGACCTTCAAATGTGTGATGTCAAAAGTTCAGCACCCGCACGTTCCTGTTAGTGTGAAGTGCAAGGCTTGGGAAACTTAACTGATAAGAGATATTGATGCTCTGGTTAAGAAAGAGTGATGCTTACTCTGTGCATAAACTATTGGAAACTAGTGACTATACTTAAGAGAGGAGTGTGGATGACTAAGAGTGGATATGAGATGAATTTAGCAGATGAATAAGGCAAATTCCAAGAGATTCTAATGGTATATTAATAGTAAAAGGGTGGACAGAGAGAGAATAGGTCCCCTTAAAGATCAGTATGGCTATCGTTGCACAGAACCAAAGAAAATGAGAGAGAGTTTCAACAATTATTTTCCTTCAATTTTAACTGTGGAGGAAATGATGGAGGCCAAGTAAATGGCAGAAATGGATGATATTGCCTTGAACCACATACAAATTAGCAGGGAGGAGTTTTTGAAGCCTTGAAGTGCATTAAGGTGGATAAATTCCCGGAGCCGGACCTGGTGCATTTTCAGATCTACAGTACTGTGCAAAAGTCTTAAGACATATAAAAAATTCTGTAAAAGCAAAGATGCTTTCAAAAATAGTGAAAAGTTTCTGAATATCATTTAGAATATCACCCAGCCCCGGCTGGGTCACCTGGAGGAGGTTGTATGATGTTGAAAGACCCGAAACACCCGATGATTCCAGGAACATCACTGAAGATGTGTCCAGAAGCATCAATAGATGTATTTACACAGTAAATATCAGAAAATTTACCATAAAGAGCAGTACTTAGTAACAAAATAAATCAAGTCAATATTTGGTGTGACCACTCTTTAAAACTGTATCAATTCTCTTTGGTATACTCTAAGAAAATCAGCTGGTAGGTTGTTCCAAGTATCTGGGAGAACTTGACATAGTTCTTCTGCAGACTTTGGCTGGTCTTGCTTGCTTTTGTCTCTCGAAGTAATCACAGACAATTTCCATGACCTCTGTGAAGGCCATACCATCTGAAACCGTATGAAAAATCGAGGCTGGCTTTTGCACATAACTGTAGATCTATAGTAGAGAGGGAGCCAGACTGGAAGGGCAGCAAGAGGAATGGTTGTCATAGACTCATTGAGCACTACAGCACAGAAATAGGCCCTTCTGCCCATCTAGACAGCAACAGCCTAGTTTTCTGCCTAGTCCCATCTATCTGCACTCAGTTTGGATAGGTACATTGTTGAGTGTGGTTTGGAGGGATAAAGTCCAAGTGCAGGTGGATGAGACTAGGCAGAAAATCAGATAACCATCATGGCCAATATAGGCCAAAGGGCCTGCTTCTGTGCTCAAAGAGTCTGTGACTAATAAGTTCCTGACTTTCCCAGTGATCATAAATTTGGTCCCTCAGAATCTTCAATTTCTCTCCCAGTTTCCAAAGACCAAGGGTTAGTAGGTTAATTGGTCACACAGGTCTAATTGGGCTAGATCTCTAAAATTAAAAAAAATATATATATTACACCTTTGGTCCTTGAGGGGACTTACTTTTCCTGAGTTATCCTATTCTTTTATTATTAATTTTAAGATCTATGTATCCATTAGCTAGTGCAATGACTATTGGGAACTCATGAACCTGCAGTCCAGTATCACAACAACCCATAATTAATTTAATTACCTTAACAGTAGGTAATGGAGGCAGCAGTTAGGGCAGTTGAGTGCTCCATTTGCAGTATGTGGGAAGTCAGGGCAAGCACAATTGCCCCTGACAACTATACCTGTAAAAGGTGCATCCAGCTGCAGCTCCTGACAAACCGAGTTAGGGAACTGGAGCTGGAGCTGGATGAACTTTGGATCATTTGGGAGGCAGAGGCAGAAATAGAGAGGAGCTGGGTGACTGTCAGGAGAGGGAAGGGGAAGAGATAGAATGAGCAGAGCACCCCTGTGGCCGTTCCCACCAATAATAAGTACATCGTTTTGGATACTGTTGATGGGGACGACCTAGCAGGGACAAGTTGCAGTGGTTACGTCTCTGGCATCGAGATGGGACCCTCAACTCAGAAGGGAAGGAGGGAAAAGAGGAGAGCAGTAGTGATAGGGGATTCGATAGTTACGGGGACAGATAAGAGGTTCTGTGGAAGGGATCGAGAATCCCGGATGGTCTGTTGGCTCCCTGTTGCCAAGGTCTGCGATATCTCGGATCGAGTTCTTGGTATTCTCAAGAGGGAGGGTGAGCAGCCGAATGTCGTGGTCCATGTAGGGACCAATGCCGTGGGTAGGAAGAGTGTGGAGGTCCTGAAAGGCAAGTTTAGGGAGTTAGGCGCCAAGTTAAAGGACAGGACCTCCAGGATAGCAATCTCAGGATTGCCACCAGTGCCATGTGCAGGCGGGTTTAGAAATAGTAAGATAGTGCAGATCAACACGTGGCTAAAGACATGGTGCAGGAAGGAGGGCTTCAGATTTATAGATAATTGGGCAGTTTTCCGGGGAAGGTGGGACATGTTCCAGTGGGACGGTTTAGATCTGAAATGGAGGGGGACAAATATTCTTGCAGGTAGGTTTGCTAGACAGGCTCCAGTGGATTTAAACTAGATACAAGGGGGGAGGGGAACCAAAGTGTAGGAACAGATGTAGGGGAGAAGGAAGAAAAAGGAGTTAGTAAAGTTGTTTGCACCGTTAGTGGTAAACAGAGAGTAAGAGGTGGAAAATTTCTTAAATGCATCTATTTTAATGCTAGGAACATTGTAAGAAAGGTGGATGAACTTAGAGCACGGATTGATAACTGGAAGTATGATGTTGTAGTTACTAGTGAAACATGGTTGCAGGAGGGGTGTGATTGGCAACTAAATATTCCTGGATTTCGTTGCTTCAGGTGTGATAGAATCGGAGGGACAAGAGGGGGAGGTGTTGTATTGCTTGTCAGAGAAAATATTACAGCGATAGATTAGAGGGCTCGTCTAAGGAGGCTATTTGGGTGGAATTGAGGAATGGGAAAGGTGTAGTAACACTTATAGGGGTGTATTATAGACCACCTAATGGGGAGCGAGAATTGGAGGAGCAAATTTGTAAGGAGATAGCAGATATTTGTAGTAAGCACAAGGTTGTCATTGTGGGAGATTTTAATTTTCCACACATAGACTGGGAAACCCATACTGTAAAAAGGCTGGATGGTTTGGAGTTTGTAAAATGTGTGCAGGATAGTTTTTTGCAGCAATACACAGAGGTACAAACTAGAGAAGGGGCAGTGTTGGATCTCCTGTCAGGGAATGAGATACATCAGGTGACGAAGGTATGTGTTGGGGAGAACTTCGGTTCCAGCGATCACAATGCCATTAGTTTCAATATAATTATGGAGAAGGATAGGTCAGGACCGAGGGTTGAGATTTTTTGTTTGGAGAAAGGCTAACTTTAAGGAGATGCGAAAGGATTTAGAAGGAGTGGATTGGGACAAATTGTTTTATGGGAAGGATGTAATAGAGAAATTGAAGCAATTTAAAGGTGAAATTTTGAGGATACAGGATCTTTATGTTCCTGTTAGGTTGAAAGGAAAGGTTAAAAGTTTGAGAGAGCCATGGTTTTCAAGGGATATTGGAAACTTGGTTCTGAAAAAGAGAGACAGCTACAATAAATATAGGCAGCAGGGAGTAAATGAGGTGCTCGAGGAATATAAAGAATGTAAAAAGAATCTTAAGAAGGAAATTAGAAAAGCTAAAAGAAGATACGAGGTTGCTTTAGCAAGTAAGGTGAAAATAAATCCAAAGAGTCTCTACAGTTATATTAATAGCAAAAGGATAGTGCAGGATAAAATTGGTTCCTTAGAGAATCAGAGTGGACAGCTATGTGTGGAACCAAAAGAGATGGGGGAGATTTTGAACAATTTCTTTTCTTTGTTATTCTCTAAGGAGAAGGATATTGAATTGTGTAAGGTAAGGGAAACAGGTAGGGAAGTTATGGAAACTATGATGATTACAGAAGAGGAAGTATTGGTGCTTTTAAGGAATATAAAAGTGGATAAGTCTCCGGGTTCTGACAGGATATTCCCTAGGACCTTGAGGGAAGTTAGTATAGAAATAGCAGGGGCTCTGACAGAAATATTTCAAATGTCATTAGAAAGGAGGATGGTGCCGGAGGATTGGCATATTGCTCATGTTGTTCCATTGTTTAAAAAGGGTTCTAAGAGTAAACCTAGCAATTATCGGCCTGTGAGTTTGACGTCAGTGGTGGTTAATTTAATGGAAAGTATTCTTAAGAGATGCTATATATAATTATCTGGATAGACAGGGTCTGATTAGGAACAGTCAACATGGATTTGTGCATGGAAGGTCATGTTTGACAAATCTTATTGAATATTTTGAAGAGGTTACTAGGAAAGTTGACGAGGGTAAAGCAGTGGATGTTGTCTATATGGACTTCAGTAAGGCCTTTGACAAGGTTCCACACAGAGGATTAGTTTGGAAGGTCAATCGTTGGGTATTAATATTGAAGTAGTAAAATGGATTCAACAGTGGCTGGATGGGAGATGCCAGAGAGTAGTGGTGGATAACTGTTTGTCAGGTTGGAGGCCGGTGACTAGTGGTGTGCCTCAGGGATCTGTACTGGGTCTAATGTTGTTTGTCATATACATTAATGATCTGGATGATGGGGTGGTAAATTGGATTAGTAAGTATGCAGATGATACTAAGATAGGTGGCGTCGTGGATAATGAGTAGGCTTTCAAAGCTTAAAGAGAGATTTAGGCCGGTTAGAAGGGTGGGCTGAAAGATGGCAAATGGAATTTAATGCTGATAAGCGTGAAGTGCTACATTTTGGTAGGACTAATCAAAATAGGACATACATAGTAAATGGTAGGGCATTGAAGAATGCAGTAGAACAGAGGGATCTAGGAATAATGGTGCATAGTTCTCTGAAGGTGGAGTCTCATGTGGATAGGGTGGTGAAGAAAGCTTTTGGTATGCTGGCCTTTATAAATCAGAGCATTGAGTATAGGAGTTGGGATGTAATGTTAAAATTGTACAAGGCATTGGTAAGGCCTAATTTGGAGTATTGTGTACAGTTCTGCTCACCGAATTATAAGAAAGATGTCAATAAAATTGAGAGAGTACAGAGGAGATTTACTGGAATGTTACCTGGGTTTCAGCACCTAAGTTACTGAGAAAGGTTGAACAAGTTAGGTCTTTATTCTTTGGAGCATAGAAGGTTGAGGGGGGACTTGATAGAGGTACTTAAAATTATGAGGGGGATAGATAGAGTTGATGTGGATAGGCTTTTTCCATTGAGAGTGGGGGAGATTCAAACAAGAGAACATGAGTTGAGAGTTAGGAGGCAAAAGCTTAGGGGTAACACGAGGGGGAACTTCTTTACTCAGAGAGTGGTAGCGAGCTTCCAGCATAAGTGGTTGAGGCAGGTTCGATGTTGTCATTTAAAGTAATATTGAATAGCTGTATGGACAGGAAAGGAATGGAGGGTTATGGACTGAGAGCAGGTTGGTGGGACTGGGTGAGAGTAAGCATTCGGCACGGACTAGAAGGGCCGAGATGGCCTGTTTCCGTGCTGTAATTGTTATATGGTTATAATGCCGACCTGCAGTCCACTAGGTTTAATCCACACTGTTACATTCTGTGCATAACTACGCTTTGTCCGTGGCTGAAGGGGAAATGGGCTCTTGCTGTCATCTTCACCATAAGGGTTTTCTTCAGCATCTAAAACAAATCAAAATAATGATTTTAATGAAATGATGAATCAAGTACGGAGAAGGCCATTTAGACATTCCTACTTCACACTCACCTAAAATGGGCCCCAGCTGTGTCATCTTCCCAAGCCAAGGAAGAGGCTCTGGACCAGGCTCAAACAAGGACATCATCAGATTGGATTTCTTTTTACTGTCAGCCTGAGAGTATAACATCCCATACCAATCAGGCCTGGGAAAATGAGAAACAAATACATCACTATTAGACAAAGTTGAAGGTAAAGTTATTATGAGTACATATATGTCACGATATACGACCATGAGATTCATTTTCTTGTGGGCATTTACAGGAACTACGAAGAATACAACAGAGCCAATGAAAACCACATACAAAAGGTTGGACAAACAACCAATGTGCAGACGACAACAAACTGCAAATACAAGAGAAAAAAACACAAATAGTAATAAATAAATGAACTATAAATATTAAGAACGCGAGATGAGGAGTCCTTCCTTGGAAATGAGTCCATAGGTAGAGGAAGCAGTTCATTGTTGGAGTGAGTGAAATTATCCCAAAACTTCAAGAGCTTGATTAACCAAGTACATCCATCAAGTCCAAAGTTCAAATTTACTGTCACCTGATTGTACATACATGCAACCCAATGAAACAATATTCCTCCAGACCATCGTTTACTCACAAAACATACTGTATAATACATAGTATATTTATGAAGTACAATTCATCATATTGCAGTGAGGAGCAGCAGGACTGATGGGCAAGAGGGAATGAATGAACCATCAGAGGTGGAAATTGAGGCAAAAATGGTATGGGGTGGGGAAAGAAAGAGTACAAAGTCTTCCAAATATCATATTATAATGGTCTTAATAATGGTTACCTAGAAATGAGTCATTATAGGCAGTCAGTCACCTTCTCAATAGTGAATGACATAGAAAGCCAAAACTGAGATGAATAATTATAACTTAAGAATGCTTGTTCTGGAAAACGTACAAAATAAACAAGCTTTGTAGAAGTGACATGGATCAGTAAACAGCGTGGAGCAGAACTGGAGAGGATAGAAGAAATCCTTCTCCCACACAGAACCAATGCATAAAGCTAAAATTCAGGTTTCTCCACAGGAAATTAACTTTTCTCTGCTTCCCTCACGTTCCTGAAAAGGTGAGCATTGGTCTAATATAGTTTATTAAAGAACGCCATGAGGTCCCCATTCACATCCCAACCATTCCATCTGTTGTTGCAAGCAAAAAATTATAACATCTTTCCATGATATTGAATAAGATCTGCTCATTAGTCATTTTTATTTAAGCAATGAGTAACTTCACAGGCATACAGTTCCTCACCCAAGCAGCACAATAGCCACCATCCCCTCTACTTTCAGACTGCCATGCAGCAAGACACAAAACGAAGGCATCTTCCCGGCTATTTGAGAAGCAGAATTCTCATCTTCAGTTTCTTCAGGTAAACCACTCCCCAACTCGTCACCTTCTACCAAACAAGGGAAAACAAATACTCAGTTACCTATTTGCCAGCAGAAACACCAACCCATTAACAAAGCAACACAATTCTTCAAGCAGAAATTGTTCATTTCATTTCCACAGTTGCTAGCTGACCTAATGGATGTCCCAGTATTTTCTGTTCATTTCCCAACCCTGTTAGGCATGTTTTCCACAGAACTCTCTGGTTTCATTCCCAAAACAGTTCAGAGTAAATTTATTATCCAAGTACATATATGTCACCACATACAACTCTGACATTCATTTTCTTACAGGCACACCCAATAAATCCATAATAGAATAACTATAATAGAATCAAAGACAGACCACACCAACTGGGCTTTCAAACAGAGTACAAAAAACAACAAACTGAAATACAAAATGAAGAAATAATAATAAATAAATAAGCAATAAATATAAAGAACATGAGATGAAGAGTCCTTGAAAGTGAGTCCATAGGTTGTGGGAACATTTCGGTGATGGGACAAGTGACGTTGAGTGAAGTTATCCCCTTTGGTTTAAAAGCCTTATGATGGAGGGGTATTAACTTTTCCTTAACCTGGTAGTGTGAGTCCTGAGGTGCCTATACCTCCTTCCCAATGTCAGCAGCAAGAACAGAGCATGTCCTGGGTGGTGGGGATCCCTGATGATGGATGCTGCTCTCCTGCTACAATGCTCCATATAAATGTTCTCAACGGTGGGGTGAGCTTTACCCACGATGCACTGGGCTATATCCACTACTTTTTGTAGAATTTTCCAATGAAGGCTATTGGGGTTTCCATATCAGACCGTCAATATCTCCACCACACATCTACAGAAGGTGTCAAAGTTTCAGATGTCAAGCCAAGTCTTCGTAAACTTCTAAGGAAGTACAAGTAATTGCACTTACGTGCTGGGCTCAGGACAGGTCCTCTGAAATGATAACGCTGAGCAATTTAAAATTACTGACACTCTCCATCTGATCCCCCAAAGAGGACTGGCTCATGGGCCTCTGGTTCTCTCCTCCTGAAGTCAATAATCAGCTCCTTGGTCTTGCTGACATTGAGTGAGAGGTTGTTGCCGTGGCACCACTCAGCCAGATTTCCAGTCTCCCTCCTATATGCTGATTTGGTTAGGCAAGCAACAGTGGTGTCATCAGCAAACAATATTGGAGCTGTGCAGTCATAAGAATAAAGTGAATAGAGCACACAGCCTTGTGGTACACCTGTTTTGACGGAGATTGTGGAGGGGATGTTGTTGCCAATCTGAATTGACAGGGGTCTACAAGTGAGGAAACTGAGGATCCAATTGCACAAGGTAGTATTGAGACCAAGGTTATTGATTCACCTTGTGGATGATGGTACTGAATGCCAAGCTGTGGTCGATACAGAGCATCCTGAATTATGCATCTTTGCTGTCCAGATGTCCCAGGGTTTAGTGAAGAACCAATGAAATGGCATCTATTGTGGAGCTGTTACACTGACAGGCAAATTGGAATGGATTCAGTTGCTTCTCAGGCAGGAATTAATACGTTTCATCACCAACCTCTCAAAACTCTGGACTCTGGCATGGTGCCAGAGGACTAGAAAATTACAAATGTCACTCCACTCTTTACGAAAGGAGGAAGGCAGCAGAAAGGAAATTACAGACCAGTTAGCCTGACCTCAGTGGTTGGGAAGATGTTGGAGTCAATTGTTAAGGATGAGGTGGAGTACTTGGTGAGACAGGACAAGATAGGAGAAAGTCAGTATGGTTTCCTTCAGGGAAAATCCTGCTTGACGAACCTGTTGGAGTTCTTTGAGAAGATTACAAATAGGATAGATAAAGGGGATGCAGTGGATGTTGTATATTTGGACTTCCAGAAGGCCTTTGACTAGCTGCCACCAAGTTAAGAGTCCACAGAATTACAGGAAAGTTACTAACATGGTTAGAGCATTGGCTGATTGGTAGGAGGCTGCCAGTGAATAATGGTATTCCACAGGGGTTGGTGTTGCGACCACTTCTTTTTATGCTGTATATAAATGACTTAGATGATGGAATACATGGTTTTGTTGCCAAGTTTGCAGAGAGTGATGAGGGGCAGGTAGGATGCAGAAGGACTTCGACAGAAAGTCTAAGAAAGTGGCAAATGAAATACAATGTTGGAAAATGTATGGTCATGCACTCTGGCAGTAGAAATAAATGTGTGGACTATTTTCTAAACGGGGAGCAAATCCAGGAATCTGAGAAGCAGAGGCACTTGGGAGTCCTTGTGCAGAACACCCTGAAGGTTAACTTGCAGGTTGAGTCGGTAGTGAGGAAGGCAATGCCATGTTAGCATTCATTTCAAGAGGTCTAGAATACAAGAGCAAGGATGTATTGCTAAGGCTTTTCAGGCACTGGTGAGACCTCACCTTGAGTACTGTGAACAGTTTTCCGCCCCTCATCTTAGAAAAGATGTGCTGGCATTAGAGAGGCTCCAGAGGAGGTTCACAAGGATGATTCCAGGAATGAAAGGGTTATCATACGAGGAAGATTTGATGGCTCTGGGTCTGTACTCGCTGGAATTCAGAAGGACGAGGGGGGATCTCATTGAAACCTCTCAAAATTAGACAGAGTAGATGTGGAAAGGATATTTCCCATGGTGGGAGCGTCTAGGACAAGAGGGCACAGCCTCAGGATAAAAGGGCGCCCTTTCAGAACAGAGATACAGAGAAATTTCTTCAGCGAAAGGGTGGTGAATTTGTGGAATTTGTTGCCACATGCAGCTGTGGAGGCCAGGTCGTTGGGTGTATTTTAGACAGAGATTGATAGCTTCTTGAGTGGACATGGTATCAAAGGTTATGGTGAGAAGGCTGGGAATGGAGCTTGAGGATGAGGTTAAAAAAAAGGATCAGCCATGATTGAATGGTGTTGCAGATTCAATGGGTCAGATGGCCTAATTCTGCTCCTATGTCTTACGGTCTAAAACACTTCATCATTGTGGATGCAAGTGCTACTGGACAATAGTCATTGAGGTAGGTTACACATTCTTCTTGGGCACCAGTATAAGTGAAGTCTGCTTGAAGCAGGTGGGTTGATGCAAGAAATTAAAAATCTCAGTGAACGCTCCAGCCAGATGATCAACACAGGTCTTTAGTAGTTGGCCAGGAACCCCATCCGGGCCAGATGCTTTGCACGGGTTTACCCTCCTGAAGGTTGCTTGTACGTTGGCCTCAAAGACCAAAATCATAATATCATCAGGGGCTGTGGGAGCTCATGATGGTTCCTTTATGTTTTGACGGTCAAAGCAAACATAGAAGACATTGAGGTCATCTGGAAGCGGAGCGCTGTTATCGCACATCGCTGGATTTTACTTTATAAGAGGTGATAGCATTCGAGCCCTGCCACAATTGTCCAGCATCCTCTGTCAATTCAAGTTTCATCCAGAATTGCCACTTTGCTTGTGAGATGGCTTTCTGGACCTCTTAACTTTCTTGGTCACCAAACTTGAATGCCTCTAATCTTCACAAGATTGCAGTTCTCATGGTTCATTCTGGGCTTCTGGTTGGGTAAGACTGAATGATTTTGTGGGGACACACTCATCTACAGGTCCATAACAACCAGTGTGTATTAATTCAGATCCACAGATAATCCCTTGAACATGGCCCAGTCAACTGACTCGAAGGAATCCCATAGCCGTTCCCCCGCTTCCCATGACCACCTCTTTGTTGTCTTACCTCTGAAGCCTTGCTCTTTAACCGCTGCCCGTACGCAGGCTGAAGGACAGCTGAGTGATCAGATTTCCTGAAATGTGGTCTGGGCATAGAATGGTACACATCCCTCATCTTAGTATAACTGGTCGAGTGTGTTGGGACGTCTGGTACTACAGGTTACACGCTGATGGTAATTGAACAGGAATTTATTCAAAGGAACCTGGCTGGAATCATAGAAACATAGAAAACCTACAGCACAATACAGGCCCTTCAGCCCACAATGCTGTGCCAAACATGTACTTACTTAGAAATTACCTAGGATTACCCATAGCCCTCTATTTTTCTAAGCTCCATGTACCTATCCAGGAATCTCTTAAAAGACCCTATCGTATCCGTCTCCATCACCGTTGCCAGCAGCCCATTTCACACACTCGCCGCTCTCTACATTAAAAAAAACTTACCCTTGACATCTCTGTACCTACTTCCAAGCACCTTAAAACTGTGCCTTCTTGTGTTAGCCTTTTCAGCCCTGGGAAAAAGCCTCTGACTAGCCACACGATAAATGCCTCTCATCATCTTGTACACCTCTATCAGGTCACCTCTCATCCTCCGCCATTCCAAGGATAAAAGGCAGAGTTCACTCAACCTATTTTCATAAGGCATGCTCCCCATTCCAGTCAACATCCTTGTAAATATCCTCTGCATCCTTTCTTTAGTTTCCACATCCTCCTGTAGTGAAGTGACCAGAACTGGGCACAGTACTCCAAGTGGGGTCTGACCAGGGTCCTATATAGCTGCAACATTACCTCTCAGCTCTTAAACTCTATCCCACGATTGATGAAGGCCAATGTACCGTATGCCTTCTAAACCACACAGTCAACCTGCGCAGCAGCTCTGAGTGTCCTATGGACTCGGACCCCAAGATCCCTCTGATCCTCCACACTGCCAAGAGTCTTACTACTAATACTATATTCTGCCATCATATTTGACCTACCAAAATGAACCACCTTATACTTATCTGGGTTGAACTCCATCTGCCATTCCTCAGCCCAGTTCTGCATCCTATCAATGTCCTGCTGTAACCTCTGACAGCCCTCCACACTATCCACAGCACCCCCAACCTTTGTATCATCAGCAAATTTGCAAATTTACTAACCCATCCCTCCACTTCCTCATCCAAGTCATTTATAAAAATCACGAAGAGTAGGGGTCCCAGAACAGATCCCTGAGGTACACCACTGGTCACCGACTTCCATGCAGAATATGACCCGTCTACAACTACTCTTTGCCTTCTGTGAGCAAGCCAATTCTGGATCCACAAAACAAGATCCCCTTGGATCCCATGCCTCCTTAATTTCTCAATAAGCCTTGCATGGGGTACCTTATCAAATGCCTTGCTGAAATCCATATACACTACATCTACTGCTCTACCTTCATCAATGCGTTTAGTCACATCCTCAAAAAACTCAATCAGGCTCGTAAGGCACAAGCTGCCTTTGACAAAGCCGCGCTGACTATTCCTGATCATATTATGCTTCTCCAAGTGTTCATAGATCCTGCCTCTCAGGATCTTTTCCATCAACTTACTAACCACTGAAGTAAGACTCACTGGTCTATGCTTTCCTGGGCTATCTCTACTCCCTTTCTTGAATAAGGGAATAACATCTGCAACCCTTCAATCCTCCAGAACCTCTTCTGTCCCCATTGATGATGCAAAGACCATCGCCAGAGGCTCAGCAATCTCCTCCCTCACCTCCCACAATAGCCTGGGGTACATCTCATCCGGTCCCAGAAATTTACCCAACTTGATGCTCTCCAAAAGCTTCAGCACATCCTCTTTCTTAATGTCTATATACTCAAGCTTTTCAATCCGCTGTAAGTCATCCCTACAATTGCCAAGATACTTTTCTGTAGTGAAAAATCCCCAACTATTATTTGAGATGAGTCAATATGGACTGTTTTTGTTTGGAGAAGGCATCATGCCATCTCCAAACAAGAAATTCTGGTTCACAATAGGATTTACACGATTCTGGTTCACACTGCTCTATTCACAAATTGGCCAAAAACCATTCCAGAAAAAAATGGCTCATGAGGATAGTGAATCATAGTTTTCTGTACGAATTAACCAACAAGGTTGGACAAGAGAGTCTGCCCTGTGTAGTGTAGTAATGTTCTGCAGCATCCCTGGTAGGCAACTATTTCACATTTGCAGGATCTTAAGTTTCTGTTTATACCAGAACTGGCTACTTGTAGAGAAGGTTAAAACTTTCCTCATGCCACAGGTACTGCTAATATGCGGGTATTTCTAAAATTCTCCTTTTGGTTCAGTGTCAATATCAACTCTGATATGCATTTAACAGCCTTTACACATCCCTTCATTTATTTTCTCTCCAAATGCGCTCATTAACCTACTGGCTAGATGGCTTATTAAGCACTGGAATCACCTGGCAACTCTGGTGTCATGTCTCAATTATTCCCCTTTGCCCCCATCCTTCCCCAACCTTTGGGCAAATTGTGTGAATTGTTTTCTCATATTTCCGGTTCCAATGAAGGAACTTCAATCTAAAACATGCACTTTGTTTATCTCATCATGAATACTGAATGTTTCTGGCATCTTCTGTTTTTCTACTCAGTCAATGACAGGAGTCTCCATCAAAACTCAGTGCGAGAACTCACCTTTATTCAGAGCAACAGGTAAGACCAAATGCCGAGAGAGAACAGGGGGACTGGCGATATCAGCAATCTTTATAAATCCCACTATATCCAACTCTAGAAAAGAAAAATAAGTGTTTAAAATAAAAAAAGAAACAGATTTTCCCCTCTCCATACAATCCTAGAATTTAGACTGACCAGAGGTGACTAAGGAGTAACTCCTGCAGGGTGTTTGAACTGTTCAAAGTACAGATTGAGAGTTACAATGGATGTACTCAAGACAGTGCCTGTCTCCAGCCATTACGAGAGGGCTGTGGATGCTCAGTAACCGAGGCAATTTGAACTGGAGGTCGATTAATTTTTGTGCTGGAGAATGGAACTAAGGTAAAAGGGCAGAGTTGATCCTGATGAATGGCAAAGCAGGTCTGAGAGGCCTGATTCCCGACAAAAACACAAAAACATACAGCACAATACAGGCCCTTCGGCCCACAAAGCTGTGCCGAACATGTTCCTACCTTAGAACTACCTAGGCTTTACCAATAGCCCTCTATTTTTCTAAGCTCCATGTAGCCATCCAGGAGTCTCTTAAAAGACCCTTTCGTTTCCTCCGCCAGCACTACACACTCAACGCTCTCTGGGTAAAAAACTTACCCCTGACATCTCCTCTGTACCTACTTCTAAGCACCTTAAAACTATGCCCTCTCGTGCTAGCCATTTCAGCCCTGCAGAAAAGCCTCCAACTACTCACACGATCAGTGCCTCTCGTTATCTTGTACACCTCCATCAGGTCACCTCTCATGCTCCGTCGCTCCAAGGAGAAAAGGCTGAGTTGCCTGGATTGGGGATGCTCCCCAATCTAGGCAACATCCTTGTAAATCTCCTCTGCACCCTTTCCATGGTTTCCATGTCCTTCCTATAGTGAGGCAACCAGAATTGAGCACAGTACTCCAAGTGGGGTCTGACCAGGGTCCTATATAGCTGCAACATTACCTCTCGGCTCTTAAACTCAATCCTACAGTTGATGAAGGCCAATGCACCGTATGCCTTCTTAACCACACAGTCAACCTGCGTAGCAGCTTTGAGTGTCCTACAGACTCGGACCCCAAGATCCCTCTGATCCTCCACTCTGCCAAAAGTCTTACCACTAATGCTATATTCTGCCATCATATTTGACCTACAAAAATAAACTGCCTCACACTTATCTGGGTTGAACTTCATCTGCCACTTCTCAGCCCAGTTTTGCATCCTATCAATGTCCCATTGTAACCTCTGACAGCCTTCCACACTATCCAAAACACCCCCAACCTTTGTGCCATCAGAAAATTTACTAACCCATCCCTCCACTTCCTCATCCAGGTCATTTATAAAAATCACAAAGATTAGGGGTCCCAGAACAGATCCCTGAGGCACACCACTGATCACCAGCCTCCATGCAGAATATGACCCGTCTGCAACCACTCTTCGCCTTCTGTGGGCAAGCCAGTTCTGGATCCACAAAGCAATGTCCCCCTGGATCCCATGCCTCCTTACTTTCTCAATAAGCCTTGCATGGGATACCTTATCAAATGTCTTGCTGAAATCCATATACACTACATCTACTGCTCTTCCTTCATTAATGTGTTTAGTCACATCTTCAAAAAATTCCATCAGGCTCGTAAGGCACGACTGACTGTACTTTTTGTATCCCTCCTATTGAGGGAGTGCAAACAGTACCAATATACTCCTCGGTACCTGATTTATGCCCCCATTTCAAATTCCGTATCATCAGGGACACAGAAAGCCACTGCACATGTTCCTTCTTATTGCAAACACAAGAGATTCTGCAGATGCTGGATACAAGATCCTGGAGAAACTCAGGATGAAACATTAATTTTTATTCCTCTCCATAGATGCTGCCCGACCTGCTGAGTTCCTCCAGTATGTGTGTTACTCCTTATTGCTGTGCTTATTTCCACAGTCCTGCAACTTTATCCTCTTACTGTATTCATCCATTGCTGTATGGAATCAGACAGAGTAAGGAATAGTTGTGGACAACAGCCCTTCCACAATTACTGCAATTACATTTCTAGATTTTGATAAATCTTTGAAATTGAGCAGGGTCTCTGAGGAATATAAAGGGCTAAAAGGAGACACAGACTATCCTTTACAAGTAGTTCTGATAAAACATAATCATAACTCTAACATGTTTCCAAACACAATTTATATAGAACACAGTTGTGTGAGAGGACCAGTTAAAGTGGAAGTGGTCCAGCTTTGGCTCAACAGGCTTAGACAAGCACAGTTGCAGGCTCTAAGTAAACTTTCAGTATTTTATTTTCTGTTAGTACATAGCTAATGTGTTGACAATGGGTCCAGAATTAGCGCTATGTTCTTTGTGACAGATGTGGGAACTTTGAGAGACCTCCAGTCTCCCTGTCAATTACTCTTGTGCAAAGAGCGCAGACCTGCAGCTCCCTTACAGACTGTGTTAAGGAACTGGAGCTGCAGCTCAATGACCTCCAGTTCATACAGGGGAATAAGGAAGCTTCAGATAGGAGCTACAGGGAGATCCTCATCTCTAAGTTGTAGGAGTCAGGTACCTGGGTGACTGCCAGGAAAACAAAAGGGAATAGGCAGCTAGTGCAGGGTACAACTGTGGCTGTTCCCTCAATAATAAGTATACCACTCTAGGTCATGTCTGGGGTGGGAGGAGTGTAGACAATGTACGAGGAAGAAGCCATAGTGACCAGGTCTCTGGCACTGAGCCTGGATCTGTGGGTCAGAAGGGAATGGGGGAGAAGAGATGATCTGTACTGATAGGGGGTTCTTTGGTGGGAGTCTCTTAAAAGACCCTATCACTTCTGCCTCCACCACCGCTGCCAGCAGCCCATTCCACGCACTCACCATTCTGCAGAAAAAACTTACCCCAGACATCTCCTCTGTACGTATTTCCAAGCACCTTAAAACTATGCCCTCTCGTGCTAGCTATTTCAGCCCTGGGGAAAAGCCTCTGACTATCCACACGATCAATGCCTCCCATTATCTTATACACTTCTATCAGGTCACTTCTCATCCTCTGTCGCTCCAAGGTACAAAGGCTGAGTTCACTCAACCTATTCTCGTAAGGCATGCTCACCAATCAACATCCTTGTAAATCTCCTCTGCACCCTTTCTATGGCTTCCACATCCTTTCTGTAGTAGTGAGGCAACCAGAACTGAGCACAGTACTCCAAATAGGGTCTGACCAGGGTCCTATATAGCTGCAACATTTCCTCTTCGTTCCTAAATTCAATTGCACGATTAATGAAGGCCAATACATCGTATGCCTTCTTAACCAGAGAGTCAACCTGCACAGCTGTTTTGTGCATCCGCAACATCCGCAACCCTCCAATCCTCCGGAACCTCTCCCATCCTCACTGATGATGCAAAGATCATTGCCAGAGGCTCAGCAATCTCCTGTCTCGCTTTCCACAGTAGCCTGGGGTACACCCCGTCTGGTCATGATGACTTATTCAACTTGATGCTTTCCAAAAGCTCCAGCACATCATCTTCCTTAATATCTACATGCTGAAGCTTTTCAGTCCACTGCAAGTCATCCCTATTATCGCCAAGATCCTTTTCCATAGTGAATACTGAAGTATTCATTAAGTACCTCTGCTATCTCCTACGGTTCCAGAATTTTCTAGATCTTTCTAGAATCAGGAATTGTTCTGGAAGACTGGAAAATTCCAAATGTTATTCCATTCTTCAAAAAGGGAGAGAGGCAGAAAAAAAAAAGGAAATTATTGGCCAGTTAGTCTGCTCTCAGTGGTTGGGAAGGTGTCGGAGTCAATTGTTAAGGATGTGGTTTCAGGGTAGTTAGAGGCACGTGATAAAACAGGCCATAGTCAGCATCACTTTATTAAGAGAAGATCTTGCCTGACAAATCTGTTGGAATTCTTTGAAGAAATGGTCACCAGGATAGACAAAGGGGAAAGCAGTTGATGCGTACTTGGAGTTACAAAACCCTTTGACAAGACGCCACACATGAGGCTGCTTAACAAGCTACAAGTCCATGGTATTACAGGAAAGATTCTTGCACAGATGAAGCAGCAGTTGTTTGGCAGGAGTCAAAGAGTGGGAATAAAGGGAGCCTTTTCTGGTTGGCTGCTAGTGGCTAATGTTATTTCACAGGGGTCTGTGTTGGGGCTGCTTCTTTTTACATTATATGTCAATGATTTGGATGATGGAATTGATGGCTTTTTGAATAGACAATTTTGAAGATAGGTGAAGAGGCAGATAGTTTTGGGGAAGTAGAGAGGCTACAGAAGGACTTTGATTTTGGAGAATAGGCAAAGAAGTGGCAAATGGAACACTGTGTCAGGAAGTGTATGGTCATGCACTTTGGTAGATGAAACGGTTGACTGTTTTCTAAATGGAAAGAAAATTCAAAAATCTGAGGCACAAAGGGAGTCCTTGTGCAGGATTCCCTAAAAGGTTAATTTGCAGGTTGAGTCAGTGGTGAGGAAGACAAATGCAATGTTAGCACTCATTTCAAGAGGACAAGAATATAAAAGCAAGGATGTAATGTTGAGACTTTATAAAGCACCGGTAAGGCTGCAATTGGAGTATTGTGAGTAGTTTTGGGCCCCTTATCTTAGAAAGGATGTGCTGAAACTGGAGAGGGTTCAAAAGAGGTTCACGGAAATGATTCCAGGATTGAATAACTTGTAACATGAAGAGTATCTGATGGCTCTGGGCCTGTTTTTACTGGACTTCAGAAGGATGAGGGTAGACCTAAGCAAAACCAATCGAATGGTGAAAGGCCTTGACAGAGTGGATGTGGAGAGGATATTTCTTATGGTGGGAGTGTTTAAGACCAAAGGACAAGCCTAGGAATAGAATGGAGATGAGGAGAAATTTCTTTAGCTAGAGGGTGGTGAATCTGTGGAATTCCTTGCCACAGGCAGCTGTGGAGGCTGTCTTTATAGAGGTTGATAGATTCTTGATTGGTCAGGAAGGCATGAAGGGATATGGGGGGTGGGGGGGCAAGTAAGTAGATAGGGGCTGAAAAGGAAAAATGGATCAGCCAAGATGAAGTGGCAGAGCAGACTCGATTAGCCAAATGGCCTAATTCTGCTCCTATATCTCATGGTCTTATGTTAAGGGATTCAGAAAGATAAACACCTGTTGGAAATGTCATTGGAGATGCAGCAGATGGAGTTTAATCCAGACAAGTGTGAACTATTGCACTTTGGGAGGTCAAGAGTGAGAGGAAAGTATATAGTAATGGCAGGATGCTAGGGAGCACTGATGTAAAGACGGATCTTGGGGTTCAAGTTCATAATTCCCTGAAAGTGGCAACTCAACTAGAAAGGAAAAAAAAGAAAGCATTTGGTATACTTGCCTTTATCAGTTTGAGTACTGAGTATAAATGTTGGCAAGCCAGTTGAAGCTGGATAAAACTTTGGGCAGGCCTCATCTGAAGTAGTATGTTTATTCCTGGTTGCTTCGTTACAGGAAGAGTGTGGAGATTTGAAGAGGGTGCAGAAAACATTCACCATGACATTGCCTGTATTATAGAGTTTTAGCTACAAGGAAAAATTGGTCCAACTTGGATTGTTTTGTCTGGAGTGTCAAAGGGGCAACCAACAAATCCAAAGGGTTTCTACAGTTATATTAATAGCAAAAGGACAGTGCGGGATAAAATTGGTCCCTTAAGAGAATCAGAGTGGAGAATCAATGTTCTAAATTCTTAAATTGCTTGCTTGGGAATTGGACAGCTATGTGTGGAACCAAAAGAGACGGGGGAGATTTTGAATAATTTCTTTTCTTCGGTATTCTCTAAGGAGAAGGATATTGAATTGTGTAAGGGAAGGGAAACAGGTAGGGAAGTTATGGAAACTATGGTGATTAAAGAAGAGGAAGTATTGGTGCTTTTAAGGAATATAAAAGTGGATAAGTCTCCGGGTCCTGACAGGATATTCCCTAGGACCTTGAGGGAGGTTAGTGTAGAAATAGCAGGGGCTCTGACAGAAATATTTCAAATGTCATTAGAAACGGGGATGGTGCCAGTGACTAGTGGTGTGCCTCAGGGATCTGTACTGGGTCCAGTGTCGTTTGTCATATATATTAATGATCTGGATGATGGGGTGGTAAATTGGATTAGTAAGTATGCAGATGATACTAAGATAGGTGGAGTTGTGGATAATGAAGTAGG
The DNA here is from genome assembly GCF_030028105.1 of Mobula birostris. Lineage (NCBI taxonomy): Eukaryota > Metazoa > Chordata > Chondrichthyes > Myliobatiformes > Myliobatidae > Mobula > Mobula birostris. The sequence continues at coordinate 211,190 of NC_092383.1, read as the reverse complement.
TTTTCAAAGCTTGCAGAGAGATTTAGGCCAGTTGGAAGAGTGGGCTGAAAGATGGCAAATGGAATTTAATGCTGATAAGTGTGAGGTGCTACATTTTGGTAGGACTAATCAAAATAGGACATACATGGTAAATGGTAGGGCACTGAAGAATGCAGAAGAACACAGGGATTTAGGAATAATGGTGCATAGTTCCCTTAAGGTGGAATCTAATGTGGATAGGGTGGTGAAGAAAGCTTTCATCTTTTTCCCAGGGTAAAAATGTCAAATACCAGAGGACATACCTTTAAGGTGAAAGGAGGAAAATTTAACAGATATTTATGTGTAAAGTCTATTTGCACAGAGAGTGATAAATGCCTGGAACATGCCACCAGTGGAAGTCATAAAAGAAACTGTGATAGCAACATTTAACAAGCATTTAGACAGGCCACAAACTGGTCAGGAGTGGCGGCTATCCACATACTGGCAGAGGGTATTAGTTTACAATGGCGTCATGATAAACATGGACACTGAGCTGAAGAGCCTGTTCCTTTGCTGCGCTGTTTTATGTTCAATGTTCTAAATTCTTAAATTGCTTGCTTGGGAATTGGACTGCACCCAGTCAGTGAGCTGGAGCACAAGAAGAAGCGGCGATTTCATTTAGGTCCATGGCTGAAGATTAAAAAAGGCAGCACTTCGCGGCAGATTTTTGGAGTTGCACTGCACTTGATCAGTGACCAGGGTTCATCAGAAAAGACAAATAAAAATAAGGCAGGGGCAAAGGAGCAGTCATTATGTGAGTGGGCCAGTGTTGGAGTGACTTTGGCTTATCAGGCTTGTGTGAGGCAAGTATGTGGCAAGTTTCTTTTTCATTCTTCATTCCTTGGCTGTTAGGCTACAGGTAGTGCAGTGAGAATGGCTCCAGGGGCTGTGGCTTGTTCTGTGTGAGAGATGTGGGAATTCTGGGAGACTGGGCTGAGGAGAGGAAAAAAGATTCAGCCATGATTGAATGGCAGAATAGACTTGATGGGCCAAATGGCCTAATTCTGCTCCTATGTCTTATGGTGCACCAAGCTGCAGCTCCTCACAGAACGTGTTAAAGGAACTGGAGCTGCTGCTCAATGACTTTCAGCTCATACAGGAGACTGAGGAAGGAGCTACAGGGAGGTAGTCAACCCCAGGTTGCAAGAGGCAGGTAACTGGGTGACTGTCAAGAGAAAGAAGGGAAGTAGGCAGCCAGTGCAGAGTACTCCTGTGACTGCTCCCCTCAATAATAAGTATACCACCTTGGATATTGTTGAGGGGGACCAGGTCTTTGGCTCTGTGGCTCAGAATAGAGGAGAGGTGAAGAGGACTCCAGTGCTGAGAGGGGATTCCACAGTCAAAGGAACAGAGACGAGATTCTGTGGATGTGATGGAGACACCCAGATGATACGTTGCCTCCCAGCTGCCAAAGTTGGGAATTTCTTGGGTCAAGGCCACGGCATTCTAAAGGGGGAAGGTGAACGGCCAGAAGTCTTGGTACAGGTGAAAAGGTCCTGAACAGAAATTTTAGGGAGCTATGTAGAAAGCTGAAAAACAGAACCTTCAGGGTAGTAATCTCTGGACTGCTGCCTGTGCAAGATGTTAGTGAGGCTGCACTTAGAACATTGTGTTGTTTTGGTCACCCTGCTGTCGGAAAAACACAATTAAGATGAAAAGAGCGTAGAAAATATTCATGAAGAATATGCCATGACTCAAAGGACTGAGTCCATTGTTTTAGCACTAAGGGTCCTGCTTTGTACTATATGCTAATACTCTTCCACTTTCCTCTGAAAGTGTAATTCTTTGTACATGCATCAATTAACCTCCATCTGCCATTTCATCAACTGGTGTATATTCTGCTGAATTCTTCAACACTATCCACGACTCCATCAATTTTCTGAATCATGTTGCAGAATTAGATTAATGTGGACGGATGAAACGGCCCAGGGAATGTACGAATGTTTTCCTTGAAGCAAAGAAAACTGAGAGGAAATTAATCCATCATGCTGAAGGTTTAGACTTACTACTGAAGATGACCCAGTGGGAAGATATTTCAAAGACCATGCCACAGATTCAAAGTGGTGGGCAACATCTATAAGCAGCGTGAGGAATTGCTTTAATGCAAGGAATTCGAATAATCTGAAACTCACTGTCAGTATGGCTAGTAGAAACAGTCAATCAGGGAATTGGAGAGTTGTACTTATAAGGACATAATAATTGGATAGATTAGGTTTGTCTCTCTGGACCACAGCAGTCTTAGAGGAGACCTCACTGAGGTTTATAAAATCATGATTAATAGGATAGTTGGAGACCTTTCCCTAAGAGTGAGGAAATCTAAAACTATAGGGCACCGGTTTAAAGCGAGAGAGGAAAAGTTTAAAAGAGATCTGAAAGGTCAGGAAGCAGTTGAGCCAAATATATTTGTACAGAACAGGTATTTGGAGAAGTAGTTGGATAGGAAAGAATTAGAGAAATACGGGCCTAGTGTAAGCAAATGAGATTAACATAGCTACGCATCGTGATCGGTGTGGACAAGTTAGGCTGAAATACTGTACAGTACAGCTCTAAGACTCTAAATCTTACCTGTGTTGATAGTTTTTGGAATGGGCTCCAGTTCTTCATCAATGACAACAGGTTCTGGTCTCGGAAACATCTGCATGTCAGAAACGAGATGCCCACATTTCAGCACAGCATGGAAAGGAGAGTATGCTTGGTCAATCAGTTTGCTGCAGTGCAAAAAGAGAGACATCATTATGATCCAAAATCCAGAAAAAGTACCAGCAGTGGGACTGATATGTAATCTACAGAGGAACAAACAATACTCTTGGATTATAACTCACACAACCCATTATCAGAATATAGCCCATCCCACTTCATGCCAAAGCAGTCACTCAGATCACAGCATCAATCCATATTCAGAAGACCACAAGACATAGGAGCAGAATTAGGCCATTTAGCTCATGGAGTCTGCTCCACCATTCCCTCAAGGCTGAGTTATTATCTCTCTCTCTCTCTCTCTCACAAACCCATTCTCTTACCTTCGCCCCGTAACATTTTTACGTCCTGATCAATCAAGAATCTATCAACCTCCACTTTAAATATACCTAAATGACTTGGCCTCCACAGCCACCTGTAGCAATCAATTCAGCACCCTCTGGCTAAAGTAAATACCTCCTGATCTTTGTTCTAAATGGACATCCCTCTATTCTGAGGCTGCCACATCCACACTATCTTGTCATGTATCAGATTCATAAGCAATCAACATACCCAAACATAGACTGTACATTTTTCAGGCAAAGAGGGCCATCAATAGTGAAGATCTGCCCCTCACTGTTGTTTAAATCTATCAGACGTTCCAGAACATCCAGTGTGTCTGTGGCCTGAAGCTAGAAAAACAAAGTTGATGTTCGTGAAGTACGCAGAATACAGGGTCACATCAAATAACCATCTCAAATTAATTCCAGACACATTCTTTTCTTTAGGACCTTGTTACTGAAGTGTCCAATTTTCCCCTCAGATATGCCATACCTCCTCTAAGTTGGCAATGCACATAATATATAGTTTTGATGGAAATGGGAAGGGAAGAGGGAACTTGTTCTCCTCGGAACGCTGATGAAGGATGGAGAGCGAATGACGCAGGGATCCTCGACCTATTCCCAGGCTCCCATCTGTTACAAGGATCACCTGAGATAGATAAAACAAACTTACAATCAGATACTTCATCAGAAAATTGCTTCAGTAAGAGAAGGAGCTGAATCAGGAAAATGTAAATGATTTCAGTTTTTAATTACAGGATAAAATATTTTGTTACATATTAGTTTTCCACATTCTCCAACCATTAGAAATGCTTCTAACCTATTAGCTTCAGTGTCATCATAGGACAGCAGAGACAAGAACAGTTGAACAGCATATTTCGTCTAGAACAGGCTGGACCAGATGATGAGGAAACAATCCAACTTCTCTGTTTTATTGAATAATTATACATTTCAAAATCAGGAACGGCTTAAAGATAGTCTCAGATATTCTCAATTACACTCACATATCTCAGGCCACAGAGATCACAATTAATACTCACCATAAGTTGAAATCAAAGAGGCGAAATTTTCATAGTGAACCAGGAATTGTTATGAAACACATTCTGGTAACCAGTCATTTCATTAAAAGATGCAATCAACCTTAGAGTGGGTACTGAAGGTCTCTATAAACTTTCAGAAAACAAGCATACATTGTCCGCAAATTCACACATTCTAAATATGAACTACCTGAAACTGCTATAGCAGGAAAAGTCATTCCTCAGAATCCTCTTTTCCCAACATAATCTGAGAGTAAGAGGCTCCACAGCTTTACCAGCTGCAAGAACATCCAATGTCAAAACTTCTTCTGAAACATATCAGCAAATGTACAAGACAGAAACTCAGGATCAGGTAGACAGTCAAGCTCATAAGTGGACGTGCAGTTACCTGACAGGGAATGCAGGCACCCCACTCATCCTGCACAATATTACTGACCCCCACAAGAGCAGACTCCAGGCAGGTCTTGTCATAGTCATCCATGGTGGTCAGAGCTTCCTGTAAGAGATCCAGTGTGGTGAGAAAATTGAACATTTTAACTGTCAAAGATACTTCATGGAAGTTTGAAAGACACTGAGCTAAAAGAATGCATGAACAATATTTAATGACCTCTCATGAAAGGAGAAAAAGGACAGATGGGTTAACGTCTTGAACACTGCAGCCATTAAAACTGAGAGTAATCAAGAGGGCAAAACTGAAGCAGTGAGATGGTAGACGGTTACAGGCTGGAGCAGATTACAAATGGCAAACCAATGGAGAGATCTGATAAAATAGAGAATTTCAAAGTGGTTGCATTTGGAAGTAATGTAACATTGATGTACCTGACTTGACTAGAGTTGTCTATAGATCACTAAAATTGTAAATGATTCCAATAAGTGATAAGTTACTCCTTGGACATGAGCATGAAATCCAGGGTCCATATACTGCTGGATCTACCACATTTCATCTGTGTTCAAAGGTGCATTTACACACTTCCCAATTCCGGTTAAAGGTCAGAAATTGGAAATGGTTTGGGTGTGGGATCCTTGAGCTGGACGAGTGTGAGTATGTTTGCAGGTTTGAAAAACAGGGATTTGCTGTTTGTTGAAAATGCAAACATAAACAGAGCAATATTATATTTGCTATCCAATATAATGAGAACTGCACAGATCTGTATATCAGTGAGACAAAACAACCACTTCACAAAGGGATGGCCCAACATAGGAGGGCTAACACCTCAGGTCAAGACTCGGATGTATACCTACACCTAAAGGACAAGGGATACGCCTTTGATGACAACAATGTGCACATTTTGGACAGGAAGGACAGGTGGTTTGAAAGAGGGGCTAAAGAAGCCATCCTTGTCAAACTGGAAGACCCATTCCTGAACAGAGGGGGTGGGGTATGACACGACCTATCAGCTACTTACAATGCAGTCCACACATCTCTACCCCAGCGTCTCCAAAACAGTCCACATCTCCAGTCACGCAAAGACTAATAACCCTTCCATAACCTCTATGACTCCTAAAGACCCTCATATGATTGCTCCCCTTTTAAAGAACTCTCAGAGTTTATAAGCTGGAAAACTATTCACAATGAATTAGAACTGATGATGCCTCTTGGATGAGTGATGAAATGTCTTCTAAACAACACAGCAAGTCCAGATGCCTTGATTTACTACTGCTTGATATTTGTAAATCATGTAGTACTTATATAAAAATTTGGAGTGCTCTGTCACTTCATTGCAAGGAGTATGAGAAGGCTTTGCAGAAGGCACAGAAGATGGACACTGTGATTTTCCCTGGATTAAAGAGCATTAACAATAAGGAGAGATTGGAGAACCTTGGATTGTTTTCTCTGGAGTATCAAAAAGTATATAAATATATATACACACAATTATGAGAGGCATAGACAGTCTATTTCACCAAGATAAAATTGTCAAAAACTATATCATATAGATTAGAGTGGGGAAGTTTATAGGGGATTTCTGAGCAAATCATTTAATTTTTACGCAGAGTGGTAGGTACCAGGAACATGCAGCTGGGGGGTGGGGGATGGGGAAGAGGAGGTAGTAAAAGCAGATTTCAGCAGATATGGACCATGAACAGGTCAGGTATGGTACATGGAAATCTACAGCACATTACAGGCCCTTCGGCCCACAATGCTGTGCCGACCACGTAATCTTCTCTAGAAACTGCACAGAATTTCCCCACTGCATAGCACTATTTTCTAAGCTCTATGTACCTATCCAAGATGTCTCTTAAAAGATCCTATTATATCCACCTCTACCACCGTTGCTGGCAGTGCATTCCACACACCCACTACTGTGTGTGTGAAAAACTTACGCCTGACTTCCCCTCTATACCTACTTCTAAGCACCTTAAAACAATGTCCCCTCATGTTAGCCATTTCAGCCGTGGAAAAAAGCCTCTGGGCATCCACACGATCAATGCCTCTCATCATCTCATACACCTCTATCAGGTCACCTCTCATCCTCCATTGCTCCAAAGAGAAAAGGCCAACTTCACTCAACCTATTTTCATAAGGCATGCTCCCCAATCCAGGCAACATCCTTGTAAATTCCTCTGCACTCTCTCTATAGTATCCATGTCATTCCCGTAGTGAGGTGACCAGAACTGAACACAGTACTCCAAGTGGGTTTAACTAAGATCTTATATTGTTTTAACGTTACCTTAACGCTCTTAAACTTAATCCCATGGTTGATGAAGGCCAACACATCATACACCTTCTTAACAACACTGTTAAAACACACAGCAGCTTTGAGGGTACGATCGACATGGACCTCAAGATCTCTCTGATCCTCCACACTTCCAAGAGTATATTCTGTCTTAAAATTTGACCTACCAAAATAAACTGCTTCACATTTATCTGGGTTGAACTCCATCTGCCACTTCCGAGCCCAGTTCTGCATCCAATCAATGTCCCGTAATAACCTCTGACATTTGCGTCTATTGCGTATGATGCTCCCGATGTGTCCTCCTCTACATTGGTGTGAGCTGTTGTAAATTGAGGGACGGCTTCATTGAGCACCTCTGTACCATCTGCCACATGCAGGACTTCCCAGTGGCCAAACATTTAATTCCAATTCCCATTCTGACATGTTGATCCACGGCCTCGTCTTGTGCCAAGATGAGCCCACCCTCAGGGGAGAGGAGGGACACATATTCTGTCAGGGTACCATCCAACCTGAAGGCATGAATATCGATTTCTCCTTCCTGCCCTCCCTTCTCCTCCCCACCTCTATTCCCTACTTTGACCTTTCTATTCAGGTGTCTCACCCCTTCCATCTTAGTCCTGAAGAAGGGTCTCGGTCCGAAACGTTGACTGTTTTTCATTACCATAGATGCTGATTTCCTCCAGCATTTTGTGTGTGTTGCTCTGGACCATGTTCAGTTGAAATGGGAATCATGCTCAGCACAGACATGATGGGCTGAAGCAACACGCACTAAATTCTGGAGGAACTCAGCAGGTCAGGCAAAATCTATGGAAATAAGTAAACAGTTGACATTTCAGGCTGAGACCCTTCATTCATTACTGGTAAGGAAGGGGGAAGACACCAGAATAAAACGGTGGGGGGAGGGGAAGGAAGACTAGCTAGAAGGTGATAGGTGAAGCCAGATGGATGGGAAAGGTAAAGAATATAGAACACAGAATAGTGCAGCACAGTACAGGCCCTTCAACCCACAATGTTGTGCCAACCCTCAAACCCTGCCTCCCATATAAGCTCCCACCTTAAATTCCTCCATATACCTGTCTAGTAGTCTCTTAAACTTCACTTGTGTATCTGCCTCCACCACTGACTCAGGCAGCGTATTCCACGCACCGACCACTCTCCTGAGTAAAAAACCTTCCTCTAATATCCCCCTTGAACTTCCCACCCCTTACCTTAAAGCCATGTCCTCTTGTATTGAGCAGTGGTGCCCAGGGTAAGAGTGGCTGGCTATCCACTCTATCTATTCCTCTTATTATCTTGTACACCTCTATCATATCTCCTCTCATCCTCCTTCTCTCCAAAGAGTAATGTCCTAGCTCCCTTAATCTCTGATCATAATGCATACTCTCTAAACCAGGCAGCATTCTGGTAAATCTCCTCTGTACCCTTTCCAATGTTTCCACATCCTTCCTATAGTGAGGTGACCAGAACTGGACACAGTACTCCAAGTGTGGCCTAACCAGAGTTTTATAGAGCTGCATCATTACATCGCGCCTCTTAAACCCTATCCCTCGACTTATGAAAGCTAACACCACATAAGCTTTCTTAACTGCCCTATCCACCTGTGAGGCAACTTTCAGGGACATGTACCCCCAGATTTTATTTTAACCAGAAGGAGAAATCGATATTCATGCCATCAGGTTGGAGCTACCCAGAGTAAATACAACATTTTACTCCTCCACCCTGAGGGTGGCCTCAGTGTGTCACCAGAGGTGGCCATGAACTGACATGTCAGAACAGGAATGGTAATTACAGTAATGGGCTGGAGGGCCTGACATTGTGCTGTACCAAACTTTGTCTGGCACGAGGGGACTAGTTAGCATTTCCTGCCAACTAGAGACAGGATTATTTCACACAAATAACCTGGCCAGGAATCAGGGTGGACAACTGAAACACGTCAAGTCGCACCTGAAGAGCATTATAATCTCTGGTGAAGGGCACCATGAGTTCCCAGAGAGAAGAGAAAGCCACGAGACAAGTGAACTCCAGTTTGTAACTGGTCGCCATATGTTCAAACAGCATACTGAGTCCATGAGCAGCCAAATGTTTGCGCTGGTATTCCTCGGTGCCTTCCAGAGAGACCGGGCGAGTCATGGAGAGAGAAACATCTAACAGCACCACCGTCGGCATGGCTTCAGAACACCGCGCTTGCTCCTCCACCTCAACAAGGCACAGCACAGACTGCCTACAAACAAGAGACAAATACAGCATTCAGCAACAGCTAATATTTTGAAAAAGAACAGCAGGACAGGCAAGGGGGAAGAATGGGCAGGGGTGGTGCAGAGGGGAAGGAGGAAGGGGTGGTGAGATGGGGAAAGAGGAGGAAGGAGCTTTAGAAGGGGAACGGGAAGGAATGGGTGGTGGGGAGGAGGAGGGGGCGGCGGCAGGAAGGAGGAGGGTGTGGTGGGGGGAAGGAGCAAAGAAGGTGGGGAAGAGGGGAAGGAGTGAAGAAGGGAAGGGGAGGAACGGGTGGTGGGGAGGAGGAGGGGGCAGCGGGGGGAAGGAGGAAGGTGTGGTGGGGGAAGGAGCAAAGAATGGAAGGAGTGGTGGGGAGGAGGAGGAGGAGGAAGGAGCGTAGAAGGGACGGGGGAGTGAAGAAGGGAAGGGGAAAGAGTTAGGAGATTACTGATAAAGGATGAGGAAGTGGAGAACGGTGGCTGAGCTCCCAAATGTAATGACTGGAGGACAAGATTCTGCATTTTTGAATCCGCGCTCTGCACCTACCCGAGTCCGAGGCAGTGCTGCCTTCGACTGTAAATTGCGATCCGAGGTCCTCCGGCACCACCCCGCGCTCGGTCCTCCAAGTCCGGCGCAGCTCCGCTCCGGCTTCGTCTGCTCACTAACAACGTCCGTTCCGGTCTCTCTCTTTTCCTTCAATTAAATAACAGCAGGTTGAATCTTACTATCTAAAATGCCAGTACATTGTAAAATTTACTGCTGCTCACCCCATCTCTTTAACCCCATTTAACGAATTTAATGGGTTTGCCGTTTAAAGCCCCGGCATATGTCGTGAATTTTATTGGTTTGCCGCAGCGGTACATTGCAATCTATTAAAATATAAACTATGAATCGTAAAAAGTACATTTAAAATTAAATAATGAGTGTAAAAAGAGAGAGAACATATTGAGATAGTGTACATAGATTCATTTTTCATTCAGAAATCTGACTGTGGAGGGGGAAAAAGTTGTTCCTGAATCATTAACCATAAACCATAAGTTGAGGAACAGAATTAGACCAATTGGCCCATCGAGTCTGCTCGCCATTTCATAATGGCTGATCCACTTTGCCTCTCAGCCCCAACCAGCCTTCTACCCGTATCTTGTTTAGCTGCCTTATGTGTGGCACCTTATCAAATGCATTCTGAAAATCCAAGTAAATGTTCTCCTTTGTCCATCCTAACCTAATGGGTGGCTCTGCTTGAAACTAGTGTCTCAGATCTCTATTCCTTTTTGCCTGCGCACCCTGGATGTCAAAATATGTTGACAATTCATCAACTGAACTAGATTAGGAAACTCACTACGCAACTTTTAATTAATCAAAACTCACAGTATTATCTCTGCACAAACAACAGCGTAACTAGGTTGACCTCACCTCATACTTGTTGTTTCAAGGTACAGTAATCTGACTGATCTATAACAGATTCCCACTGGATGTAGTCCAAGGGTCTCACAACTTCATGCCTCAGATGACTTCTGTTTTCTTCAACTCAAATTGGATCACTGAGACACTGGACTGAGTTAATGAGATTACTTCTGCAATAATACATTATTATGTATAATGTATTATTACTTCTGCAATAATACATAATACACAGCTTATCTGAGAATGATTTTAGGTTCAGAAGGTCAATACCAGAAATTCCTTGTGTCTACATTCAATTGCTCTGATTAGGTTATCCCGGAGCAAGAATCAGTTCATCAAACAGTTCACAAAATGGAGATTAGAGAGCAGCTTCATGAAGGTGAGGTGAGGTGTCCTTCCACCTCATGACAAGAACAAAGACAATTGGTTTGTCAATTTCCCCCATCCTTGACCCATTCAAGTTTGATGTTTTCTTTGATGAATACTTCCAACGGTGGTGTATTCTAACAACCCAGCAGTATGACACAGAGCCCTTTAGAAGCAGTGAAAATGACCCATAAGCAGGAAGTATGGGCCCAACTATCAAAGTCATTCTTCCTCAGCCCAGAGATTTGGTGGATGAAGAACTGCAGTCCGTGGTGTATTTTAGTACAGAGTAGTCAGGATGAATTCACCTCCAGTAACATGTTGGAACTTGTCACTCCTGACGGATTACCCTGATGAATACATCTGCGGGAGTGCACCCAACTTCAGCTCCTGTCTGAACAGATCAGGGAGTTGGTGCTGGACTTGTAAGGACTCAGGATCATTTGGGAGGCTGACGATGTTACAGAAGAGACCTTTGAAGAGGTGGTCACGCTCAGAATACAGGTTTCAGACAGGAGGTGGGTGAGCACCAGGAGAGGTAAAAGGATTAGGAAGTCAGTGCAGATTTCCCCTGTGGCCATTACCCTCAGCAACAAGTATACCCATAGGAACATGAAACATAGGAACAGAATTAGGCCATTTGGCCCATTGAGTATGCTCTGCCATTCAATCATAGCTGATCCTTTTTTTTCTCCTCCTCAATCCCATTTCCCGACCTTCTCCCCGTAACCTTTGGTGCCATGTCCAATGAAGAATCTAACAATCTCTGCCTTAAATATACCCAACTGCCTGGCCTTCAGAGCTGCACGTGGCAACAAATTCCACAAATTCACCACCCTCTGACTAAAGAAATTTCTCCACTTCTCTGTTTCGAAAGGATGCCCCTCAATCCTGAGGCTGCATCCTTTTGTTCTAGACTCCCACACCATGTGAAACATCCTTTCCACATCTACTCTTATCTAGGCCTTTCAACATTCGAAAGGTTTCTAAGATCTCTTCTAGGATAAGCAGCCCAAAACTGTTCACAATACTCAAGGTGAAGGTTCACCAGTGCCTTATAAAGCCTCAGCATCACATCTCTTCTCCTGTCCTCAAGACCTCTTGAAATGAATGTTAGCATTGCTTTAGCCTTCCTCACCACTAACTCAACTTGCAAGTTAACCTTTAGGGTGTTCTGCACAAGGACTCCCAAGTCCCTTTGCATCTCAGATTTTCGGATATTCTCCCCATTTAGAAAATAGCCTGCACATTTATTTCTTCCACCAAAGTGCATGACTATGATTTTCCAACATTGTATTTCATTTGCCACTTTCTTGCCCATTGTCCTAATCTATCGAAATCCTTCTGCAGTCTACCTGTTTCCGCAACACTACCTGCCCCTCCACCAATCTTCGTATCATCTGCAAAGCCATCTATTCCATCATCTAAATCATTGATATACAGCATAAAAAGAAGTGGTCCCAACACCGAGCCCTGCGGGTCACCACTAGTCACTGGCAACCAACCAGACAGGGATCCTTGTATTCCCACTTGCTGATCCTACCAATTAGCTGATGCCCTAACCATGCGAGTAACTTTTCTGTAATACCATGGACTCTTAATTTAGTAAGCAGCTTCATGTGCATCACCTTGTCAAAGGCTTTCTGAAAATCAAAATACACAACATCCACTGCATCCCCTTTATCTTTCCTACTTGTAATCTTCTCAAAGAATTCCAACAGGTTCGTCAGGCAATATTTTCCCTGAAGAAAACCATGCTAACTTTGTCCTACCTTGTCCTGTGTCACCAAGTACTCTATCACCTCATCCTTAACAATTTACTCTAACATCTTCCCAACCACTGAGGTCAGGCTCACTGAACTATAATTTCCTTTCTGCTGCCTTCCTCCTTTCTTAAAGAGTTGAAAGACATTTGCAATTTTCCAGTCCTCCGGAATCATGCCAGAGTCCAATGATTCTTGAAAGATCATTACTAATACCTCCACAATCTCTACTGCTACCTTTTCTCAGAACCCTAGGGTGCAGTTCATCTGGTCGGGGTGACTTATGCACTTTTAGGTCTTTCAGCTTTTTGAGCACCTTCTCCCTTGTAATAGTAACTGCACTCACATCTCTTCCTCACACCCTTCAATGCCTTGCACACTGCTTGTGTCTTCCACAGGGAAGACTGATGCAAAATACTCATTTAGTTCATCTGCCATCTCCTTGGCCCTGTTATTATTTCTCTGACATCATTTTCTAGTGGTCCTATATCCACTCTCATTTCTTTTTCTATCAACATTGATGTTGTTTGCTAGCTTGCTTTCGTATTTCATCTTTTCCTTCTTAATGATTTTGTTAGTTGCTTTCTGTAGGTTTTTACAAGCTTCCACATCCTCTATGTTCCTGCTAATTTTTGCCTTTGTGTGCCCTCTTTTACCTTCACATTAATTTGACTTCCCCTATCAGCCACAATTGTACTATTTCAGAATACACATATTCTGCACATTCTTCATTTTCCCCAGAAACTCAGGCCATTGCTGTTCTGGTGACATCCCTGCCAGCATCTCTTTCCAATTTACCTTGTACAACTCCTCTCTCATACCACTGTAATTTCCTTTACTCCATTGAAATACTGCTACGTCAGACTTTACTTTATTAAGTTTCAAGTTGAACTCAATCACATTGTGATCACTGCTTCCTAGGGGTTCCTTTACCTTAAGCTCCCTAATCGCTTCTGGTTCTTTGCATAATACCCTATCCAGTATAGGTGATTGCCTAGTAGGCTCAGCAACAAACTGTTCTAAAAAGACATCTCATAGGCATTCAATGAATTCACTCTCTTGAGACCCATTATCAATTTGATTTTCCCAACTTACCTGCATGTTAAAATCTCTGATGACTATCATAACATTGCCCTTTTGACATGCCTTTTCTATTTCCCATTGTAATCTGTGGTCCACATCCGAGCTACTGTTTGGAGGCCTGTATTTAACTGCCATCAGGGTCCTGTTACCCTTGCAGTTTCTTAACTCAACTCACAAGAACTCAACATCTTCCCATCTGATGTCACACCTTTCTATTGATTTGATGCCATTCTTTACTAGCAGAGCCACACCACCCCCTCTACTTACCTTCCTATCCCTCCAATACAATGTGTAACCTTGGATATTCAGCTCCCAATTACAACCATCCTTCAGCCGCGATTCAGTGATGCCCACAATATGTACCTGGCAATCTGTAAAAGGGCAACAGGATCATCCAACTTATTGCTTATACTCTGTGCATTGAGATATAACACTAGTACTAGTACTGTACAACTCTAGCCAACCTGCCGTTGAGAATATTGTTCCCACCCCCCTTGGGTTCAGGTGCAAGAAATCACTTTTGTACAGGTCATACCTCCCCCAAGAGAGATCCCAATGATCCAAGAACCTGAAGCCGTTCCCCTTGCACCAGCTTCTCAGATCTGTGGCATTTAAGTCTGGCGACCCAGGTCTGTATAAGACAACCAGGTATGATTTGTGGAGAGCTACTTCAAGAGCAAAGAAACAATTCTGAGTGAGGTTGGAAGTGACATAGAATGTGCCTCAACTCTGGCAGGGTTTTCAGGCCATTATTTTCTACAAAACAAAACCCAACATCATGAATGGCAGCGTACTTCACTACCAGACAAACTCAATGCCTTTTAGGCTCACTTTGAAAGGGACAATAAAACCACAGCTATGGGGATCTGTGCAGCATCAGGTGGTCCTGTGACCTCTGTCTTGGAAGATGACGTAAGCCTGTTTTTCAAGAGGATCAACCCTCATAAGGCAGCAGGGCCTGATGGAGTACCTGGTAAGGCTCTAAAAACTTGTACCAATCAACTGGCCAGGGTATTCAAAGACATCTTCAATTTCTCAATGCTACAGTTGGAAGTTCTCATTTGCTTCAAAAGGGCAACAATTATACCAGTGCCTAAGAAGAGCGTCGTTAGCTGCCTTAATGACTATCGCTCAGTAGCACTCACATCTACGGTGATGAAATGCTTTGATCTTGGCAAGAATCAACACCTCTCTCTGGAAGGACCTGGACCCTCTGCAATTTGCCTATCGCCACAGTAGGTCTACAGAAGTCGTGATCTCGATGGCTGGATCTCTGCACTGGATCCTTGACTTCCTAACCAGAAGACCATAATAAATTTCCCTCTTAATGACAATTAGCACTGGTGCTCCACTGGGATGTGTGCTTAAACCACTTCTCTACTCTCTCTACACCTATGACTGTGTGGCTAGGCATAGCCCAAATGCCATTTATAAATTTGCTGATGGTACACCATTATTGACAGAATTTCAGATGGTGATGAAGGGCATACAGGAGCGAGATATAACAGCTAGTTGATTGGAGTCATAGCAACAACCTTGCACTCAATGTCAGCAAGACCAAAGAGTTGATTGTTGACTTCAGGAAGGGTAAGGTGAGGGAACACAAACCAATCCTCATTGAGGGATCAGAGTGAAGAGAGTGAGCAATTTCAAGTTCCTGGGTGTCAATATCTCTGAAGACCTAAAATGGACACAACATATTGATGAAGCTATAAAGGAGACAAAACAGTGGCTATATTTCATTAAGAGTTGAGGAGATTTGGTTTGTCAACTAAAGCACTTGAAAACCTTGGCAAATGTACCATGGATGGCATTTTGACTGGCTGCTTCACCCTCTTGTCTGTGGGGGCTACTGCACAAGACTGAAGTAAGTCACAGAACTTTCTAAAATTAGTCAGCTTCATCATGGTTACAAGCCTCTGTAGTGTCCAAGACATCTTCAAGTAGTGGTGCCTAAGGAAGGCGGCGTCATCATTAAGGACCCCTACCTCCTAGGACGTGCCATCTTCTCAATGTTACCGTCGGGAAGGAGGTACATAAGCCTGAAGACACAAACTCAGTGACTCAGGAGCATCTTCTCCCCCTCTGCCATCAGATTCCTAAATGGACATTGAATCCATGAATGCTACCTCACTATTTTTTATTTCTTGTTTTTGCACTACTTGTTTTAACAACTATATACTGTAATTCAGGTTTTTTTCCTCTGTATTTATCATGTATTTCATTGTACTGTTGCCGTAAAGTTAACAAATTTCACAACATATGCTGGTGATATTAAACTTGATTCCGATTCTGAAAGTGGATGAATGCAAGGCTGTAGGTGTTGTCTACACGGACCTTGGCAAAGCATTTTACAAGATCCTGCATGGAGGTTGGTCAAGAAGGTTTGGTCGCTCAGAGTTTCTGTGGAGAGAACAAGATTCCCCAGTAGTATGTTGCCTCCCAGTTGCCAGGGTCTGTCGGCATGACAATGTATCAACGTGTTGGAATGGAAATGGGAATCAAAATTAAAATGTTTGGCCACCAGGAAGTCCCGCCTGTGGCAGATGGTACGGATGTGCTCAACAAAGCGGTAAACCCAACTGATGAGGCCACCCTCAGGGTGGAGGAAAAACACCTTATATTCCTCTGTGTATCTTCCCGCCCTATAGCATGAGTAACGATGTCTCCTTCTGGTGAAAAAACACGCTTCCTCTATCTCCCTCTCTGATTTTACAGTGCTTTTCACCTATTTGTTACTTCTCACTGGGTCCCTCCTCCTTCCCTTTCTCCTCTCCTATCAGATTTTTTCTTCTCCAGCCCCTGATTTTTCCCACCCACCTGGGCTTCTTTATTCCCCCCCCCGCCAACCTTTTTATTCTAGCATCTTCCCCCTTCCTTCTCCATCCTGAAGAAGGGTCTCGGCCCGAAACGTCGATTGTTTATTCTTTTCCGTAGATGATGCCTGAGCTGCTGAGTTCCTCCAGCATTCTGAGTGAGTTGCTTTGGATTTCCAGATTATGCAATCTTTCCAGAGTTCGTTCCAGGCTTCGCCGTCAGTGACTAGGCGATGAAATGCGCATGCGTATAGACCCGAAAATCGCGCGTGCGCTCAATGGACAAAAAGCTTATGGTGAACCAGCAGCAGGTAGGAGCGGGCGGTCGGCACTGGCATCCAAACCGAAAGTGAGGGACAATTATCGTCAGGCTTCGGACACACCGTAGCTCCGCACTCCGGGACAGTCCCGGCTCTTTCCCTCTTTGTCAGCCCCATGATCCGTATCAGGGCCCCAGGGTCGCCGAGACCGTGACGGATAGACCGATCTCTCGCGGCGCGGTGCCGAAGAGACAAACCATTTTCTTTTTTGGTGTGGGTAGTCGGGGGGTGGCCGGAGTGCTCATCCTGTCTGATGTGGAATTCACGATACTTGACGGTTTCCCTGATGACTACATCTGCGGGAAGTGCACCCAACTTCAGCGCTTGATGGACCGGGTCAAGGAGTTGGAGTTGGAGTTTTATGGACTCCGGATCATTCGGGAGGCTGAAGATATTATAGGTGAGACTTTTGAAGAGGTGGTCACATTCAGAATACAGGCTTTAGACAGTAGCTGGGTGACTACCGGGGGAGAGGTAAGGGGATTAAGAAGTCACTGCAGGGTTTTCCTGTGTTATTTCCCTCAGCAACAAGTATACTCCTTTGGATACTGCTGGGGCGTGTTGGGCGGGGGGGGGGGCGGAATGAGCTATCAGATTACGGCGGCGGCGGCAGCGGCAGCCAGGCTGGTGGCATCGTAGCTGGCTCTGAGCCTTGACAGGGAGGGATAAAGTGAAGCCTTGTGGTAGTTGTATAGTTAGGGGGACAGAAGGAGATTCTTTGGCAGCAAAAGAGACATCAGGATGGTGTGTTGCCTCCCTGAATCTAGGGTCCATGATGTGTCGGAGCGGCTGCAGAATATTTTCAAGGGGAACAGCTGTAGTTTGTGGTGCATATTGACACCAATGACATAGGTAGAAAAGGGGAAGAGGTCATTTGCAGTGAGTATGTAGAGTTAGGAAAGAGGCTGAAGAGAAGGACCAATCTGATAGGAGAGGAGAGAGGGAAGGAGGAGGGACCCAGTGAGAAGTAACAGATAGGTGCAATCTCCAGATTACTCATTATTCCACGGGTTAGTGCAGGTAGGAATGGGGTGAGAGCACAAATTAATGAGTGGTTGTGGAGTTGGTGCAGGGGACAGGGTTTCAAGTTCTTGGGTCATTGGAACTTTTTCTGGGGAAGGGGTGACCTGTACAAGAGAAATGGGTTGCACCTGAGCTGGAGGGGAACCAATATCCTGGCCAGGAGGTTTGCTGATGCTACTTGGCAGAGTTTAAACTAGTTTTGCGGGGAGCTGGGAACTGGAGCCCCAGGTCAGTAAGGAAATGATTGGACTGGAAGGTAGATGTCAGGAAAATTAGTGAAAGGCCAAATTGAAATAACAGGTATGATGGGTCAACATGAGGAAATCTGCAGATGCTGGAATTTCAAGCAACACACACAAAAATTGCTGAACGCAGCAGGCCAGGCAGCATCTATAGGAAGAGGCACAATCGACGTTTTGGGCCCAGACCCTTCGTCAGGGTCAGATGGTTTGAAGTTTGTTATATTTTATTTATTTTTATTTTTTGTTGGAAGTTCATCATCAAACAAACATTTCCATAAGATGTATTTCAGATACTGTACATATATTGTATAATCATATTTGTCACAAATCTCCACATAATTATCTGAGGTATACACTTATAGAAAGGAGAGGAAAGAAAGAACAATCGAAAGAAGAAAACTGTGTACAAAGTAGGGAGTGATTTTTTTTTACAACATATTCATTGACTTGTGAGAATAAAATTAGGCCTATGAGGTGTTATGTAGTTAAACCATTTTTCCCCAGTATGAATCAAATTGTTCCAACTTATGATTAACAGATGCTGTTATCTTCTTAATTTTGTAAATGTGCATTATAGTTTCCATCCATACATTTAAAGTAGGGCTGTCCTGTGATAACTATTTCCTGGTAAGGGTCTTTTTACCAGCCACCAGCAGTATATTCATTAAATATTTATCTCTTTTCAACCATTCTTGAGGTAGATACTGTACCCAAAATATATGGTCTTACTCTCTAAGGGTATTTCACATTTAAAGATGTCTTGTAGAGCATTATGTATCCCACTCCAATAGTCTTTGATAACGGGGCATTCCCAGAAAATATGATGATGGTTTGCATTTTGATTTCCACAATTTCTCCAGGACGTTTGTTATATTTTAATGCTAGAAATATTGTAGGTAAGGGTGATGAACTTAGAGCATGGATGTTGTGTCCATTACTGAAACTTGGTTGAGAGAGGGGCAGGAACGGGTGATTAACATACTAGGTTTTTGAAGTTTTAGAAAAGATAGAGGGAGTGGTAAAAGGCGGCGGGGGGGGGTGGAGTTGCACCACCAATCAGGAAAAATATTACATTCAGCGGTGACATAATGGAGGGGTCAAACGCCAAATCCATTTGGGTTGTACTCAGGATTAGGAAGGGTGCAATTACACTGCTGGGATTGTACTACAGAACCCCCAATAGCCACTGGGACATTGAGGAACAGATATCTAATCAGATTAGGGAAATGAATAAAAATAATAGAATTATTTTCATCGGGGATTTTAGCTTCCCAAAATATGAACTGGGATCTTCTTAATGTAAGGGGTATCCAGGAAGGTTTCTGAAATCAGTATGTGGATGGTCCAACAAGAGGAGGGCCATACTGGACCTGGTGTTTGGTAATGAACCTGGTTAGGTGACTGACCTTTCAGTGGATGAACAGTTAGGGAACAATGACCACAGCTCTTTATCTTTCGAGATAGCTATAGATTACGGTTCTTGTCAGAGAGTTTTACATTAGAGTATGGCAAATTATGAGGACATTAGGCAGAACCTAAGAAGGGTTAATTGGGAACACCTTTTCTCTGACAAGTCCACATCAGACACATGGAATGTGTTTAAAAACCGATTACACAGAACACAAGAAAGGTGTGTTCCTGTTACAAGGAAGGACAGGGAAGGAAAGACAAGAGAACCTTGGATGTCCAGAGGTGCTGAATTTAATCGAGATGAATAACGAAAAGTATGTAAAGCTTTGGAAGTCAGGATCAAACAATACATATGAAGAGTATAAAGAAGCCAGTAAAGAATGAAAGAAGGGAATTAAGAAAGCCAGGAAAAGTCCATGGCAAGTAAGGTTAGGGTGAATCCTAAGGCATTCTATACATGCATCCAAAGTAAGAGGATAACTAGGGCGAGAGTGGGACCATCAAGGATAAAGGGGGAGCAGTTGCTTGTGTGAAGATAATGTCATGAGGCACTTTATGAGTACTTTGCTTCAGCATTTACTGAGGAAAAGGATATGGAAGATCAGTGCTGAATGTATAAATACATTAGGGCATTTAGAGATCAAGGAGGAGGAAGAGTTGGGCCTGTTAACGAGTATTAAGGTGGATGTCATCAGGGCCTGATGGGATATACCCCAGGTTATTGAAGGAGACAAGAGATGAGATTGCTGGGTCCTTGACCAGGATCTTAATGTCCTCTCTAGCCACAGGTGAGGACCCGAAGCAGTGGCAAGTGGCTAATGTTGTCCCCCTATTTAAGAAGGGAACAAGTGAAAATCCTGGGAACCATAGACCAGTGTATCTCATCTCAGTTGTAGGTAAATTGCTGGAGAAAATTCTGAGCCATTGGATATATGGGCATTTAGAAACCCATGGCCTAATTAGGGAAACCCAGCATGGCTTTGTACGTGGCAGGTTTTGCCTTAAAAGCTTGATTGAGTTTTTTGACAAGGCGATGAGAGAAATTGATTAGGGTAGGGTAGCAGATGTTGTCTACACGGATTTTAGTAAGGAATTTGACAAATTCCCTCATGGGAGGTGAATCCAGAAGATTAAGAACCATGGAGTCTGTGCCGAATTAGCTGTTTGGATTCAGAACTGGCTTGGACATAGCATACAGAGGGTAGTGGTTGAAGGAGCTTATTCACATTCTTAGAGAAGTACAGCACAGAGGCCCATCGGCCCATCTAGTCCATGCGGACCATTTGAATCGCCTATTCCCATTGACCTGCACCAAGACCATAGCCTTGCATATCCCTTCAAATCTTGATCGTTGAAGTTGAGTTCACGTGCACCATTTGTGCTGGCTGCTGATTCCATACTCTAATAACCCTTCGAGTGAAGAATGTTTCCTTCATGTTCCCTTTAAACATTTCACCTTTCACCCTTAATCCATGACCTCTGATTAATACGACCTCAGTGGAAAAAGCTTGCTTACATTTACCCTACGTATCTATACCCTTCATAATTTTGTATGCCTCTATCAAATCTCCCCTCAATCTTCTACATTTTAAGCGATACAGCCTTAACCTATTCAATCTTTCCCTTTAACTCAGGTCCTCCTGACCCGGCAACAACCTTGTAAATTTTCTCTGTACTCTTTCAACATTGTTTACACCTTTCCTGTGGGTAGGTGAGCAAAATAATACTCCAAATTAGGCCTCACCAACGTCTTAAACAACCTCTAAATAACATCCCTTTTCCGATATTCAGTATTTTGATTTATGAAGACCAATATTCCAAAAGCTTCCCTTATGACCCTATCTACTTGTGATGCCACTTTCAATGAACTATGGACCTGTACTACCACTTGGATGGCTCAGGGACAGGAATGGTTACTTCAAGTGCCAGATTTTAGATGTTTCAGAAAAGACGGAGGGAGGCAAAACAGTTGGGGGCATGGCACTGTTGATCAGAGATAGTGTCACGGCTGCAGAAAAGGTTGACGTCATGGAGGGATTGTCTATGGAGTCTCTGTGGGTGGAGGTTAGGAACAGGAAGGGGTCAATAACTCTACTGGGTGTTTTTTATAGACCGCCCAATAGTAACAGGGATATCAAGGAGCAGATAGGGAAACAGATCCTGGAAAAATGTGATAATAGCAGAGTTGTTGTGGTGGGAGACTTTAATTTCCCAAATATCGATTGACATCTCCCTAGAGCAAGGGGTTTAGATGGGGTGGAGTTTGTTAGGTGTGTTCAGGAAGGTTTCTTGACACAATATGTAGATAAGCCTACAAGAGGGGAGGCTGTACCTGGTCAGGTGTCAGATCTCTCAGTGGGAGAGCATTTTGGAGATAGTGATCATAATTCTATCTCCTTTACAATAGCTTTGGAGAGAGATAGGAACAGACAAGTTAGAAAAGCGGTTAATTGGAGGAAGGGGAATTATGAGGCTATCAGGCAGGAACTTGGAAGCTTAAATTGGGAACAGATGTTCTCAGGGAAAGGTACAGAAGAAATGTGGCAAATGTTCAGGGGATATTTGTGTGGAGTTCTGCATAGGTACATTCCACTGAGACAGGGGATTTATCGTAGGGTACAGGAACCGTGGTGTACAAAGGCTGTAGTAAATCTATTCAAGAACAAAAGAAAAACTTACTATGAAAGGTTCAGAAAGCTAGGTAATATTAGAGATTTAGAAGATTATAACGCTAACAAGAAGGAGCTTAAGAAGGAAATTAGGAGAGCCAGAAGGGGCCATGAGAAGGCCTTGGCGGGTAGGATTAAGGAAAACCCCAAGGCATTCTACAAGTATGTGAAGAGCAAGAGGATAAGACGTGAGGGAATAGGACCTATCAAGTGTGACAGTGGGAAAGTGTGTATGGAACCAGAGGAGATGGCAGAGGTACTTAATTAATACTTTACTTCAGTATTCAGTATGGAAAAGGATCTTGGTGATTGTAGTGATGACTTGCAGTGGATTGAAAAGCTTGAGCATGTAGATATTAAGAAAGAGGATGTGCTGGAGCTTTTGGAAAGCATTAAGTTGGATAAGTCTCTGGGACCAGATGAGGTGTACCCCAGGCTACTGTGCAAGGTGAGGAAAGAGATTGCTGAGCCTCTGGCGATGATCTTTGCATCATCAATGGGGATGGCAGAGGTTCCGGAGTACTGGAGGGTTGCGGATTTTGTTCCCTTATTCAAGAAGGGGAATAGAGATAGCCCAGGAAATTATAGACCAGCGAGTCTTACTTCAGTGGTTGGTAAGTTGATGGAGAAGATCCTGAGAGGCAGGATTTATAAACATTTGGAGAGGCATAATATGATTAGGAATAGTCAGCATGGCTTTGTCAAGGGTAGGTTGTGCCTTATGAGCCTGGTTGAATTTTTTGAGGATGTGACTAAACACATTGATGAAGGAAGAGCAGTAGATGTAGTGTATATGGAATTCAACAAGGTATTTGATAAGGTACCCCATGCAAGGCTTATTGAGAAAGCATGGAGGCATGGGATCCAGGGGGACATTGCTTTGTGGATCTAGAACTGGCTTGCCCACAGGAGGCAGAGTGGTTGTAGATGGGTCATATTCTGCATGGAGGTCGGTGACCAGTGGTGTGCCTCAGGGATCTGTTCTGGGACCCTTACTCTTCGTGATTTTTATAAATGACCTGGTTGAGGAAGTGGAGGGATGGGTTAGTAAGTTTGCTGATGACACAAAGGTTGGGGGTGTTGTGGATAGTGTAGAGGGCTGTCAGAGGTTGCAGCGGGTCATTGATAGGATGCAAAACTGGGCTGAGAAGTGGCAGATGGAGTTCAACCCAGATAAGTGTGAAGCGGTTCATTCTGGTAGGACAAATATGATGGCATAATATAGTATTAATGGTAAGACTCTTGGTAGTGTAGAGGATCAGAGGAAACTTGGGGTCGGAGTCCATACAATGCTCAAAGCAGCTGCGCAGGTTGATTATGTGTTTAAGAAGGCATACGGTGTATTGGCATTGATCAATCGTGGAATTGAATTTAGGAGCCGAGAGGTAATGTTGCAGCTATATAGGACCCTGGTCAGACCTCACTTGGAGTACTGTTCTCAGTTCTGGTTGCCTCACAACAGGAAGGATGTGGAAACCATAGAAAGGGTGCAGAGGAGATTTACAAGGATGTTGCCTGGATTGGGGAGCATGCCTTATGAAAACAGGTTGAGTGAACTCAGACTTTTCTCCTTGGAGTGATGGAGGATGAGAGGTGACCTGATAGAGGTGTATAAGATAATGAGAGGCATTTATCATGTGGATAGTCAGAGGCTTTTTCCCAGGGCTGAAATGGCTGCCACAAGAGAGCACAGGTTTAAGGTGCTTGGGAGTAGGTACAGAGGAGATGTCAGGGGTATGTTTTTTACACAGAGAGTAGTCAGTGCATGGAATGAGCTGCCGGCAACGGTGGTGGAGGTGGATACGATAGGGTCTTTTAAGAGACTTTTGGATAGGTACATGGAGCTTAGAAAAATAGAGGGCTGTGGGTAACCCTAGTAATTTCTAAGGTAGGGACATGTTTTTCACAGCTTTGTGGGCCGAAGGGCCTGTATTGTGCTGTAGGTTTTCTGTGTTTCTATCCCTTTGTTTTACACTCCTCAGCACCCTACTGTTCACTGTGTAAGACCTACCCTGGTTGATCCTACTGAAACCTCACACTTGTCTGCATTAAATCCCATCTGCCATTTTTCCAACTGATGAAAATCCCTCTGCAAGCCGTGATATTCTTCGCTGTGCACTACATCCCCAATCTTGGTGTCATCCACAAATTTGTTGATCCAGTTAACCAGATTATCATAGATGACAAGCAACAAAGGACCCACTACCCTGTGATGTACCCTGTGGCACATTACTAGTCAGAAGACTCCAGTCAGAGGGGGAACCATCTACTACCACTCTCCGACTTCTCCCACAAAGCAAATGTCTAATCCAATTTACTACCTTCTCTTGAATGCCAGGTGACAGAAGCTTCTTGATCAGCCTTCCATGCGGGACCCTGTGAAAGTCCGAAGTCTGTCCAGATGACATCCACTACCTTGCCTTCATCCACTTTCCTGGTAACTTCCTCAAAAAACACTGTAAGATTGGATAGACATGACCTACCATGCATGAAGCCATGCTGACTATCTTTAATTAGTCCATATTTATCCAAATACTTATATATCCAGTCCCTCAATATAACTTCCAATAACTTTTCCACAACTGATGTCAGACTCACCAGCCTGTACCTTCCTGGTTTATATTTAGAGCCTTTCTTAAGCAGCAGAACAGCATTGGCCATGCTCCAATCCTCTGGTAACTCTCCTATCACAAAGGATGATATAAATACCTCTGCTAGCACCCCGGCAATTTTTGCATTTGCCTCCCATAGGGTCTGAGGGAACATCTTGTCAGCTTCTGGGGATTTATCCACCCAGAGTTGCGTCGGGGTAGCAAGCACCTCCTTGGTAATCTGTACAGGGTCTATGAAGTTGATGTCACTTTGCCTCACTTCTATAGACTCTATGTCTGCCTCCTGAGTAAATACAGATATTTTGGCTCCAGTCATGGATTGCCATTCTGGTCTTCCAGAGGACCAATTTTGTCCCTTGCATTTGTTTTGCTCTTAACATACCTGTAGAATTCCTGAGGATTCTCCTTTACCTTGTCTGCCAGAGTAACTTCATGCCTTCTTTTAGCCTTCCTGATTTCTTCTTTAAGTGTTCTCTTGTATTTCTTATACTCCATAAGTACCTCATTTGTTCCTGTAGGCCTTTACCTGCGAGGCACCTCCTTTTTCTCTTTTAACCAGGGCCTCAATATCTCTTGAAAACCAAGGTTCCCTGCACTTGTTATCTTTAGATTTTATTGTGACAGGCATATACTGGCTTTCTACTCTCAAAATTTCATTTTTCAAGTACACCTTTGCCAGAAAACAGCCTGTCCCAATACACACTTGCCAAATCATTGTTGAAACCATTAGAACTGGCCTGTCTCCAGTATGGAATCTCAACCCGTGGACCAACCTATCTTTTTGCATATTTACTTTGAAACTAATGGCATATGGTCACTAGTTACAAAGTCTTCTCCTGCAAAAACTTTTAGCAATTGCCCTGTCTCTTTCCCCTGGTTAACACGGCATGTGTTATCATGGGAGGCTAGGGGTCTGGAATTAGTGGAGTTCTGCAGGGATCTGTGCTGGAACCACTGCTGTTTGCAAAGTATGTAAATGAGCTGGATGAAAATATAGATAGCTGGGTTAGTAAATTTGTGGATGATACAAACGTAGGTGGAATTATGCATAGAGTAGAAAACTGGCAAAGAATACAGCACGGTATATATGAGGTGCTGATATAGGATGAGAAATGACTGATGGACTTTAACCCAGATGATAGGGCAAATACAAGGAGAAGGTACACTGTTAAGGGAAAGGTCATTAACAGTGTTGCTGAGCAGAGAGATGTTGGGATCCAGGTTCATAAGTCCTTGAAAGTGACTACACAGTTGGATAAGGTGGTTTCGAAGGCTGATGGAATGCTTGCTTTTATTAGTTGAGACATTGAGTTCAAAAGTCAGGATATTATGTTTCAACTTTGTAAAGTTCTGGTCATCCCACTGTAGGAAGGATGTTGAGGCTTGGGAGAGGATGCAGAAAAGGTTCACCAGGATGCTACCTGATCTAGAAGGCATGTGCTATCATGAGAGACTGGATAAACTTTGATTGTTTTCTCTGGAGAGTTGGAGGCTGAGGGGAGATCTGATAGAGGTTTATAAGATTATGAGAGACAGAGACAAAATGGGCAGAGAGGTTCTGTTTCCCAGGGTTGAAATGTCTAATACCAGAGGGCATGCATTGAAGATTAAAGGGGATATGTTCAAGGGGCATGTGAGAGTCCTGGATTCCTGGAAAGTACTGCCTGGTATTGTGGTAGATGCAAATATATTAGAGGCTTTGAAGAGATAAGGAAAATGGGAAGGATATGAACATTGTGTAGGTTGGAGGGATTAGTGTTTGGCTGTTTTTGATTTACTTTTTAGCTGGTTTGGCAAAACACTGTGGACCAAATGGCCCATTTCTGTGCTGTACTATGTTCTATATTCCTTTGTGGGGGATTTCTGCATACAGTGGTAGCTATGGGTTACATGTCCAGTGCTTTCCCCGCCAGTACATTGGGTGTGTATGGAAGCATAGGCTAAGGGAATGGCAGTGGTTGGCTATCTAAATCCAAAGATTAGGATCTCGAAACAGAAATAAAGTTCTGAGTTCATCTCAGATGAAGAGTTTACCATAATAAACTTTTCATCTGAGATGAACTCAGAACTATATAGAAGCAGAAATGGGCCATTTGGCCCATCGAGTCTGCTCCATCATTTCATCCTTCTCAGCCCCAATATGCGGGTTTCTGCCCATATCCCTTCATGCCTTGACTAATCAAGAATCCATTAACCTCTGCCTTAAATTTGCCAAATCACTTGGCCTCCACAGCCACCTGTGGCAATGAATTCCACAGATTCACCGTTCTCTGGTTAAAGAAATTCCTCCACAACTCCATTCTGAAAGGACGCCATTCTATTTTGAATTTGTGTCCTCTGGTTAGACTATGTCACCAATGGAAACATTCTCTCCACTTCCACTTTATTGAGACCTTTCAACATTTGATAGGTTTCAATGATGTTCCCCCTCATTCTTCTGAATTCCAGTGAGTAGAGGGCTCAAGGCTATCAAACTCTCCTCATGTGACAAGCCTTTCAATCCGGAAATAATTCTGGTGAACCTCCTATAAATCCTTTCCAATCTCAGCACATCCTTTTTCAGATAAGGGGCGTTAAATTGCTCACAATGCTCTAAATGAAATGACACCAATGCTTTATAAAGCCTCAACAACACATCCTTGCTTTTATATTCTACTCCCCCCAAAATGAATGCTGACACCACGTTTGCCTCCCTCACCACCGACTCACCTGCAAATTAACCTTAAGGGAATTCTGCATGAGGACTTCCAAGCACACTCCATTTAGAAAATGATCTACACTTTTATTTCTTCTACCAAAGTGCATGACCATACACTTCCCGAAATGCTGTCCTTCACCCATTGATATCTTTTTACAGATTAGAAACGGAAAAAAAAATTGTGTATGGGCATCTCAAACACAGTGACACATCAGTTTTGCTCTCTCTGTTCAGATATTTAAGGAGTGACCAGATATTTCCTTTGTAGCACCAATATAACAGTTGTTGACTCTTGGAGATGAAGAAGTATTTCAACCCAGCTGGAAACATGCTGTGTGTCTGAAGTGAAGTTTTCTGTTGTAACTCAGTGAAATCCACTGCATCTGGGAGCTGAGAACACACCAGCATTTGTTCACTGGAGATCAGTTCTTCAAATGCATTGATTGTATGAAGGATTCACTGCGTCTGATAAAGAATTGATAGAGAACTGTGAAAAAGCAGACACACCAGTGATTTCACACCGAGGAGAGGCTGTTCACCCACTCAGACTGTGGGAAGGGAGATGCAGCAGTTGGTTCATACTGGGGAGATGCCATTCACCTGCTCAGACTGTGGCAAGGGATTCAGTCAGTCATATAAACTGAAGATACATCAACGTATTCACACTGGGGAGAGGCCGTTCACCTGCTCAGACTGCGGGAAGGGATTTACTCTATCATCTCACCGACTGGTACACCAGCGAGTTCACACTGGGGAGAGACCATTCACCTGTTCAGAATGTGGGAAGGGATTCACTCAGTCACATAAACTGAAGATACATCAACGAATACACACTGGGGAGAGACCATTCACCTGCTCAGACTGTGGGAAGGGATTTATTCTGTCATATGACCTCCTGGTACACCAGCGAGTTCACACTGGAGAGAGGCCATTCACCTGTTCAGAATGTGGGAAGGGATTCACTCAGTCTTCTAAACTGAAGATACATTTGCGAAATCACACTGGGGAGAAGCCATTCACCTGCTCAGACTGTGGGAAGAGGTTTACGCAATCATCAGAACTGAAGGTGCATCAACGAATTCACACTGGGGATAGGCCGTTCACCTGTTCAGACTGTGGGAAGGGGTTTGCTCAGTCATCAGAACTGAAGGTACATCAACGAATTCACACTGGGGAGAGGCCATTCACCTGCTCAGAATGTGGAAAAGGATTTACTCAGTCATCTAAATTGAAGATACATCTGCGAATTCACACTGGGGAGAGGCCATTCACCTGCTCAGACTGTGGGAAGGGGTTTACTCAGTCATCAGAACTAAAAGTACATCAGCGAGTTCACACTGGGGAGAGACCATTCACCTGCTCAGACTGTGGGAAAGGATTCACTCAATCATATCACCTACTAGCACACCAGTCAGTTCACACAGGGGAGAAGCCATACACCTGCTCAGACTGTGGGAAAGGGTTTTCTTGGTCATCTAAACTGAAGGTACATCAGCGAATTCACACTGGGGAGAGGCCATTCACTTGCTCAGACTGTGGGAAAGGATTCACTCAATCATATCACCTACTAACACACCAGTCAGTTCACACAGGGAAGAACCCATACACCTGCTCAGACTGTGGGAAAGGGTTTCCTCGGTCATCTAAACTAAAGGTACATCAGCGAATTCACACTGGGGAGAGACCGTTCACTTGCTCCGAATGTGGGAAGAGATTCGCTTATTCATCCCACCTACAGAGACACCAGTTAGTTCACACTGGGGAGAGACCGTTCACCTGCTCTGAATGTGGGAAGAGATTCAATCGGTCATCGAACCTTGTGGTGCACTACCGAATTCACGCTGGGGATAAAGTTTAAATAAGATGCATGCTGGATATTTAACCTTCATGGTTGCTGAATGCAGAATTAAGTTCAAAAGTGACTGTTGGTGTTGAGCTCTGCAATTATTGCTGCTGTTCATCAAACCAGTTCTGCACCCTGGTCACTGGACATGGGAGGATTTTCTTCTGCTGATGTTCACCTTTAATAAGACTAGATTTTAATATTTGGATCTATGACAAATAAGTCAGTTCTATTTTAAACTCAATGTTTGATACTTAGTGAATTTATAAAACACCCAGTGTACAGTTGGGAGTCAGTTCAGCCCAGCTGCTCCCTGCCAGTGTTTCTGTTCCTGGATAGTCCTTTTAAATCCATTCTTGCTGTTGACCTATTGCACTCCCTGTGGTGATGGGTTCCAAACTGCTACCACACTGTGGCTGAAGTTTTCCTTTGAATTTCCGGTATGACTTTTGCAGACTGAAGAAGAAGACATGCAAATATGGAAGAAAACATCAAACTTGAAGGGTCAGGGATGGTGGAAGTAGACAAACCGATTGTCTTTGTTCATGCCATGAGATTGAAGGAATGGAGACTGTCTTTTTATGAAGCTGCTCTGTAACCTCCATTTGTGAACTGTTTGATGAACTGATTCTTGCTCTGGGATAACCTAATCAGAGCAATTAAATGTAGACACATGGAGTTTCTGCTATTGATCTTCTGAACCTGAAATCATTCTGTGTTATGTACAATGGCAGGTTTGCAGAAGTAATCACATTATCTTGGTCCAGAGTTTGAGTGACCTGGTTTGACTGTTTTGAAACAGAGTTGAAGAGAACATAAGAAGTCATCTAAAGCATGAAGTTGTTTAACACTTGGACTTCACCCAATGGGAATCTATTATCGGTCAGTCAGATTACCTGGAGCCAACATGAATGAGGTGTGTCGTTTGAACTGATCAGAAGTGTTCAAAAAGTTAGGAGCTTCAAATACAAAGGGGTGATAACTCCAGAGACTAACCATTCCAAGAAGTACCACCATACCAGGGACTGGGAGAAGAAAGGATCAACCATTTGACCAATGGGTGATCCCCTGTTGTGGTGTTATAAATTGGAGAGGTGGTCTGACTGAGTATAAAATTCATGTTTTATGTTGTTGGACTGGGGTTAAAATAGTTGCATTTTTGATTGTGCAGAGACAATAAAGGGTGTCCTTTGATTAATTAAAGAGTTGCATAGTAAGTTTCTAAAACTAGTTGAGTTAATGATTGGTCAACATATTTTGCCATTCTGGGGTACATTTGAAAAGAAGAATAGAGGGCTGGCACCCTAGTTTTGAGTTGAACTACCCACTAGGTTAGGATATTAAAATGGGAAAAGGAAAGGACAAGAATAACCTAGCGGGTTTGGAGGATTAGAGAGATTGCTTTCATAGTTATATATTGAGGAAGTGGCCCAACTTTGAGGGGTGGATAGGAAAGGTTGTGAGTGGAGGGTCTGAGACCCTGGGGGATGCATTGTA
Source organism: Mobula birostris (assembly GCF_030028105.1). Classification (NCBI taxonomy): domain Eukaryota; kingdom Metazoa; phylum Chordata; class Chondrichthyes; order Myliobatiformes; family Myliobatidae; genus Mobula; species Mobula birostris. The sequence continues at coordinate 180,483 of NC_092383.1, read as the reverse complement.
GAAAATAGTGAAAAGAAATTACAAGGGATTAAAAAAAAATGTGATATCACTCCGGAGAAACATTGTATCATTTCTTAATGCATGTATCCATTTCTAAATGACAATAAAAGGGGACTGAGTGTTCTCATAATCTAAAAAAATGTTCTAATGGGATGTATGATGGAAGATGTAGTTTAAGTGAAGAGAGAAAGAAATTGGAAGGGGAATAGTGTCAGTGTAGGGAAGAGTCTGAGAGGGGGGAAAGAAAATGAAATCCTGAGGGAGCAGGGTCAGGCGAATTTGATCCACATAGTTTCAGGTTCATTGTGAATGCGTAAGAAGAGAAAAGTAGAAATCTGAGGAGTAGTGTAAACAGATGAATACAGAACAAGAGAAATGGAAAAGTCAGGGCAGGATTTACGGACTGCTATGAATGTTGTGCAGAAATTGGTAGCTGATAAGAAGGCAGTGCCAATTGCAACAAGTGTTTAAAACAGATTGAAAAGCTGCAAAGTCAATTCTCAGCTCAGAGAAGAGTGATAAGTGCATTTGGTGCGAGGACTGATGATGACAGTGGTGTACATTGGAGTGATTTAGTATGAGGCAACACAATGCAATAGTGAGAATGATTGGAGAAATGGCCCGCCTCCCTATTGATCTTTTGAAGAGAGAATAAAAAACTTCAACGCCCACTGCTCCAATGATGCCCATGGTAATGGAGAGAGTTCAGGAGACACCAGGGGACAGGGTTTCAAGTTCTTGGATCATTGGTTTCTGCGGAAGGGGTGACTTGTACAAGTGGGATGGGTTACACCTGGACTGGAGGGGAACCAATATCATAGGAACACTCTACCTTAGCGGGGGAAATACGGGATAAGGGCGGTCCCGTATGGGACAAGCCAATTTAGCCCAATATATGGGATGTCCCAGCAAATACGGGACAGTTGGCAACCCTATGTTCAAGTTCAACAGGGAATGAGGAAAGATGGAGCTGACTCATATCGTTTCCTTGTGGCCCAGTAGCACATGCTTTGCGGCCCGTAACCGGTCCACGGCCCGGTGGTTGGGGACCACTGCAGTAAGGCACTTGATAAGGTTCCCCATGCGATGCTCATTCAGAAAGTAAGGAGGCATGGGATCTTAGGAGACCTTGCTTTGTAGATCCAGAATTGGCTTGCCCAGAGGAGGCAAAGTGTGGTTGTAGATAATTCATATTCTGTATGGAGGACAGTGGCCAGTGGTGTTCTGGGACCCCTCCTCTTTGTGATTTCCATAAATGACCTGGATGAGGAACTAGAAGGGTGGGTTAGTAAGTTTGCTGATGACACAAAAGTTGGGAGTGTTGAGAGTTGTCAGGGGCTACAGCGCAACATCAGTTGGAAGCAGAACTGGGCTGAGAAGTGGCAGATGGAGTTCAACTCAGATAACTGTGAAGTGGTTCATTTTGGTAGGTCAAATTTGAAGACAGAATATAATATTAATGGTAAGGCTCTTCAGTGTGGATGATCAGCGAAATCTTGGAGTCCATGTTCATAGGACACTGGAAACTGCTGCGCAGGTTGACAGTGTTAGGAAGGCGTATGGTGCGATGGCCTTCATCAACCATCAGATTGAGTTCAAGAGCTGTGAGGTAATATTACAGCTATCTTAGACCTTAGTTAAACCCCACTTGGAGTACTGTTTATTTATGGTCACTTCATTACAGAAAGGATGTGGATACTATAGAGAGAGTGCAGAGGAGGTATACACCATAGAAACATAGAAAATAGGTAAAGGAGTAGGCCATTCGGCCCTTCGAGCCTGCACCGCCATTCAGTATGATGGCTGATCATCCAACTTAGAACCCTGTACCTGCTTTCTCTCCATACCCCCTGATCCCTTTAGTCACAAGGGCCATATCTAACTCCCTCTTAAATATAGCCAATGAACTGGCCTCAACTGTTTCCTGTGGCAGAGAGTTCCATAGATTCACCGCTCTCTGTGTGAAGACGTTTTTCCTCATCTCGGTCCTAAAAGGCATCCCCTTGATCCTTAAACTGTGACTCCTCGTTCTGGACTTCCCCAACATCTGGAGCAATCTTCCTGCATCCAATCCCTTTAGAAGTTTATATGTTTCAATAAGATTCCCCCTCAATCTTCTAAATTCCAGTGAGTATAAGCCCAGTTGATCCAGTCTTTCTTCATATGAAAGTCCTGCCATCGCAGGAATCAATCTGGTGAACCTTCTTTGTACTCCCTCTATGGCAAGAATGACTTTCCTCAGATTAGGGGACCAAAACTGCACGCAATACTCCAGGTGTGGTCTCACCAAGGCCTTGTACAACTGCAGTAGAACCTCCCTGCTCCTGTACTCGAATCCTCTTGCTATGAATGCCAGCATACCATTCGCCTTTTTCACTGCCTGCTGTACCTGCATGCCCACTTTCAATGACTGGTGTACAATAACACCCAGGTCTCGTTGCACCTCCCCTTTTCCTAATCAGCACCATTCAGATAATAATCTGTTTTCCTGTTCTTGCCACCAAAGTGGACAACCTCACATTTATCCTCATTAAATTGCATCTGCCATGAATTTGCCCACTCACCTAATCTATCCAAGTCACCCTGCATCCTCTTAGCATCCTCCTCACAGCTAACACTGCCGCCCAGCTTCGTGTCATCCGCAAACTTGGAGATGCTGCACTTAATTCCCTCATCTAAGTCATTAATATATATTGTCGGAATACTTGGGGGTGGGGACTTTTTGAGATAAAAGGTCACAAAATAGGGAATGTCAGAGGTGGACTCGGAAACACGGGCATGGGGCTTGGGAAGTTTTTGGAAGCTCAGCCCAGGATATTGTCATTAGACCAATCTGTTATGGGGTCATGCTGCGACAACCACGAATACTCTAGTTATTGCCAGGGACCTGTCCACCATGAGAAAGACTATTTTCCCTCTCAGGACCTGGAATGCTGGCCATGGCTAAATATATTCAAGAGGAGCTCGCCTTCGGGTTTATCAGACACTCCACATCTCTGGCATGAGCAAGTTTTTTTTTGGTAACCATGTGGTGGACAGGTCTGAGACTTTGCACAGATTATGGGGGCTTAAACAAAATAACAGGTATGAATTGCTACTCCTTGCCCATAATTAACACAGAGTTTGGATTGTTGCAAGGGGCAACTATTCTCACGAAAGTGGACCCGAGGAACACTTATAATTCGTATTCGTAACGAGGATGAGAGGAAGACAGCTTTTAATATCCCGACAGATCATTATGTCGGATCAATGCTCCAGTTGTCTTTCAGACGGTTATTAATGACGTTCTGGGGGAAATACTTAACAAGTTCTTGTTTGTATGCCTCGATGGCATTTTGATTTTTTTGAACTCTTATGGGGAGCATGCAACACCTGTGAATCCAGTTCTTCAGAGTCTGTTAAAGAATCGCCTGTCTGTGAAATTCGAAAAGGAAATCATCTTTTGGACCCTGTGAAAACACGTGTAGTGCGGGACCAGCCTCCACCTACTTCAAGCTTAATCAAATTCAAAGGTGTTTGGGGTTCGCAAGGTTACAGGTTTGTCCGAAATTTTAGCTCAACAGCGGCGTTTCTCAGACGCGGTTCGGTCTCCGTTTCTGTATTGGTCAGCGGGGCTGGCTTTCAACTAAAGCAAGAATCGCGGAAACTGGCCGCTCGTTTAATCGGTCCCTTTAAAGCCATTTGGACAATCAACCCGTTAAAATACAAGTTACAACTTCCCCATTCTATGCGAATTCATCCCACCTTTCTTGATTCCAAATTGGATCCTTTACTTTGTAACCCCTTGACCCCGATTCCCAAACCACCAATTCCCTACCCACCGGCATGGATCATAGACGGTGAAACTGTCTACAGAAACGGTAAACTGTTCAATTTACGGAAAATAGTCATTGTCGTACTTTATTGATCCCGGGGGAAATTGGTTTTCGTTACAGTTGCACCATAAATAATAAATAGTAATAGTAATATTACTATTAGTAAATAGTAATAGTCATAGAAATAATAAATAGTAATAGAATAGTAATAAATAGTTACATAGTAATATGTAAATTATGCCAGTAAATTATGAAATAAGTCCAGGACCAGCCTATCGGCTCAGGGTGTCTGACCCTCCAAGGGAGGAGTTGTAAAGTTTGATGGCCACAGGCAGGAGTGACTTCCTATGACGCTCTGTGCTGCATCTTGGAGGAATGAGTCTCTGGCTGAATGTACTCCTGTGCCCACCCAGTACATTATGTAATGCATGGGAGACATTGACCAAGATGGCATGCAACTTAGACAGCATCCTCTTTTCAGACACCACCGTGAGAGAGTCCAGTTCCATCCCCACAACATCAATGGCCTTATGAATGAGTTTGTTGATCCTGTTGGTGTCTGCTACCCTCAGCCTGCTGCCCCAGCACACAACAGCAAACATGATAGCACTGGCCACCACAGACTCGTAGAACATCCTCAGCATTGTCCGGCAGATGTTAAAGGACCTCAGTCTCCTCAGGAAGTAGAGATGGCTCTGACCCTTCTTGTAGACAGCCTCACTGTTCTTAGACCAGTCCAGTTTATTGTCAATTCGTATCCCCAGGTACTTGTAATCCTCCACCATGTCCACACTGACTCCCTGGATGGAAACAGGGGTCATCGGTACCTTAGCTCTCCTCAGGTCTACCACCAGCTCCTTAGTCTTTTTCACATTAAGCCGCAGATAATTCTGCTCACACCATGTGACAAAGTTTCCTACTGCAGCCCTGTACTCAACCTCATCTCCCTTGCTGATGCATCCAACTATGGCAGAGTCATCCAAAAATTTATGAAGATGACAAGACTCTGTGCAGTAGTTGAAGTCCGAGGTGTAAATGGTGAAGAGAAAGGGAGACAAGACAGTCCCCTGTGGAGCCTCAGTACTGCTGATCACTTTGTCGGACACACAGTGTTGCAAGCACACGTACTGTGGTCTGCCAGTCAGGTAATCAAGAATCCATGATACCAGGGAAGCATCCACCTGCACCGCTGTCAGTTTCTCCCCCAGCAGAGCAAGGCGGATGGTGTTGAATGCACCGGAGAAGTCAAAAAACATGACCCTCACAGAGCTCGCTGGCTTGTCCAGGTGGGTGTAGACACGGTTCAGCAGGTAGACGATGGCATCCTCAACTCCTAGGCAGGGCTGGTAGGCGAACTGGAGGGGATCTAAGTGTGGCCTGACCATAGGCCGGAGCAGCTCCAGAACAAGTCTCTCCAGGGTCTTCATGATGTGGGAGGTCAATGCCACCGGTCTGTAGTCATTGAGGCCGCTGGGGCGCGGCGTCTTCGGCACAGGGACGAGGCAGGACGTCGTCCACAGTACAGGAACCCTCCGGAGCCTCAGGCTCAGGTTGAAGACATGGTGAAGTACTTCACATAGCTGAGGGGCACAGGCTTTGAGCACCCTGGTACTGACACCATCCAGTCCTGCAGACTTGCTTGGGTTGAGACGTTTCAGCTGTCTTCTCACCTGTTCAGCCGTGAAGCCCACCGTGGTGGTTTCGTGTGGGGGAGGGTATAGACATGAGAGCAGGGTGGGGGACTGTGAGGAGGGGTAGGAGGGGAGAGTGGAATATGTGTTGGTTGGGGGCCGACAACAGATGGCTCCTATGGGGGATGGGCAGGGGTTACAATGTCAAATCTGTTAAAGAACAGGTTAAGTTCGTTGGCCCTCAGATAAGGGGAGAACTACAATACCTGGTAGACTGGGAGAGCTGTGGTCCACAGGACTGGTGTTGGGTTCCTTCCAGGGATAGTTTGGATACTAACCTTATTTCAGAATTTCATTGTTTGCATCCACCTAGTCCTGGGCCGTCAGGTGCCGGCCGTAGGTCGTGGGGTTCTGTCACAACATCGGGTCGATGGTACAGTATTCTGAGAGCTTTTTTGTATTCTCTGTGTTTTATTAATTATAATGTATCATTGCACCGGGTTATTTATATGTTGTAGTTTGCATTTAAGTTATTTGGTAAGGCTGCGGAGTTTTGAATGGTTAATCTGGCCCATCCCTTTCATTATCATGGTCCGACACCACTTGGTTCAACGAACAGGGTGTGCACTGGGACATATCATCAGTAATGCATCCTTGGATCCTTGGGTGTTTTGGGTCTTTCATCATTAGACATCCTCCCCGAGGTGACCCAGCCAAGGTTGATCAGGCCCGGCTTGTGTTTTTCCCTGAACCAGGGTAATGAGAGGCATGTAATTTTGAGGGTAATGATATTTTCAAACATCATTACCTGGCATCTGTATGCTTGGGATTGCATGGGTTAATTTGCCAGAGCATTAGAGTTAGGTTGAGAGTATTTGGGCAGTGGGCAAATCAGCCCTCTTGTGCTTTTTGATCTCCTCACTTGAGATTCAATTTCACGCAACCCTGCCACTATCATCTGGGCCACGCCTTCATTAGCCAGGTACAACACTTACCTTCCTGCCTCTCTTGACAAATGTCATCGGGTTTATGGGGGTGTGGCCAGAGTTAATCGGAGTGTGCCTAGGGTTTGTGGGGCTGTGTGCCCCCTTGGACGTTAGGATTAGGTTTGAGTGCCGTGCCGGTGGGTTAGGGTTAGGTCGAGAGTATTCGGGCAGGGGGCAAATCAGCCCTCGTGCTTTTTGATCTCGTCTCTTGAGAAACAGTTTCACGCAACCCTGCCACATTGATCTGGCCCACGCCTTCATTAATCAGGTCCAACACTTGCCTTTCTTGGATCTTGCCCTTCCTGACAAAGGTAATCGGGTTTGTGGGGGAGTGGCCAGGGTTAGTTGGGGTGTGCCTAGGGTTTGTGGGGGTGTGGCATGATAATCGGGATGTGCCGAGGGTTTCTGGGGGTGTGTGCCCCTTGGACGTTAGGATTAGCTTGAGTGTTGGGCTGGTGGATGTATATCTGTGGATGGGAGAGGTAAGGCTGCGGAGTTTTCAGTGGTGAGGTATCAGGTGCTATGCTGGATGGGCTCGTGTGGTGAAGCCAGGTGAATCTGGCCCATGCCTTTCATTATTGTGGTCCAACAGCAATTGGTTCAATGAACCGGGTGTGCACTGGGCCACATCATCAGTAATGCATCCTCGGATCGTTGGGCTTTTCGGGTCTTTTATCATCAGACTTCCTCCCCGAGATGACCCAGCCAGGGTTGATCAGGCCCGGCTTGTGTTTTCCGATGAACCACTATAATGAGGGGCATGTAATTCTGAGGGTAGTGATATTTTTAACATCATTACCTGGAATCTGTATGCCTGGGATTGCATGGGTTAAATTGACAGTGCTTACAGGGTATTCAGTATCAGTCCACCTGAGTTTAGTGGTGACTTGTTTTCCGTAGACCCAGCTTGGGTTTAACTTACTTGTTCTCTCTCGCCTTTTGGGTATCTTGGCTTTTTTATTGGCATTTTGCGGACCGGGAGAATGAAGAGCATGTCACTGTAAAGTTAGGTTGAGAATATGCGGGCAGTGGGCAAATCAGACCTCTTGTGCTTTTTGATCTCGTCACTTGAGATCCAGCTTCACGCAACCCTGCCACTTTGATCTGACCCACGCCTTTATTAACCAGGTCCAACACTTGCCTTTCTTGGATCTTGCGCCTCCTGAGAAAGGTCATCGGGTTGGTGGGGGTGTGGCAGGGTTAATCGGGATGTGCCTTGGGTTTGTGGGGGTGTGTGCCCCTTTGGACTTTAGGATTAGGTTTGATTGTTGGGCTGGTGGATATATCTGTGTGGCTGGGAGAGGTAAGGCTGCGGAGTTTAGAGTGGTGAGCTATGAGGTGCTATGGCGGATAGGCTCGTGTGGTGAAGCCAGGTTAATCTAGCCCTCGCATTAGGGTTAGGTTGAGAGTATTCGGGCAGTGGGTAAATCAGCCCTCTTGTGCTTTTTGACCTTGTCACTTGAGATTCAATTTTACGCAACCCTGCCACTTTGAACTGGCCCACGCCTTCATTAACCAGGTCCAACAGTTGCCTTTCTTGGATCTTGCCCCGCCTGACAAAGGTAATCGGGTTTATGCGGGTGTGGCCAGGGGTAATCGGAGTGTGCCTAGGGTTTGTTGTTGTGTGGTCAAGGTTAATCGGGATGTGCCCAGGGTTTGGGGGGGGTGTGCCCCCTTGGAGTTTAGGATTAGGTTTGAGTGTTGGGCTGGAGGATGTATATATGTGGCTGGGAGAGGTAATGCTGTGGAATTTTGAGTGGTGAGGTATCAGGTGCTATGGCGGATAGACTCGTGTGGTAAAGCCAGGTTAATCTGGCCCATGCCTTTCATTATCATGGTCCGACACCACTTGGTTCAAAGAACCGTGTGTGCACTGGGACACATCATCAGTAATGCATCCTCGGACCATTGGGTGTTTCGTGTCTTTAGTCATTAGACATCCTCCCCGGGTGACCCAGCCATGGGTTGATCAGGCCCGGCTTGTGATTTTTCCCATGAACCAGGATAATGAGAGGCATGTAATTCTGAGGGTAATGATATTTTTAAACATCATTACCTGGCATCTGTATGCCTGGGATTGCATGGGTTAAATTGGCAACGTTTACAGGGTATTCAGTATCAGTCCACCTGAGTTTAGTTGTGACTTTGTGTTCTGTGGACCCAGCTTGGCTTAACTTACTTCTTCTCTCTTGCCTTTTGGGTATCTGGGCTTTTTTTTATTGGCATTTCGCGGACCAGGAGAATGAAGAGTGTGTCACTGTAAGGTTAGGTTGATAGTATTCGGGCAGTGGGCAAATCAACCCTCTTGTGCTTTTTGATCTCCTCACTTGAGATTCAATTTCACGCAACCCTGCCACTTTGATCTGGCCTACAACTTCATTAACCTGGTCCAACACCTGCCTTTCTTGGATCTTGCCCATCCTGACAAAGGTAATCGGGTTTGTGGGGGTGTGGCCAGGGGTAATCGGCTTGTGCCTAAGGTTTGTGGCAGTATGTGCCCCCCCGGACTTTAGGATTAGGTTTGAGCGTTGGGCTGGAGGATGTATATGTGTGGCTGGGAGAGGTAAGGCTGCGGAGTTGAATGGTTAATCTGGCCCATGCCTTTCATTATCATGGTCCGACACCACTTGGTTCAATGAACCAGGTGTGCACTGGGACACATCATCAGTAATGCAACCTCGGATCGTTGGGTGATTTGGGTCTTTAATCATTAGACATCCTCCCCGAGGTGACTCAGCCAGGGTTGATCAGGCCCGGGTTGTGTTTTTCCCATGAACCACGATAATGAGAGGCATGTAATTCTGAGGGTAATGATATTTTCAAACATCATTACCTGGCATCTGTATGCTCATGTTGCACGGGTTAATTTGACAGAGGGTTAGGGTTGGGTTGAGAGTATTCGGGCAGTGGGCAAATCAGCCCTCTTGTGCTTTTTGATCTCATCACGTGAGATTCAATTTCACACAACCCTGTCACTTTCATCTGGCCCACGCTTTCATTAACCAGGTCCAACACTTGCCTTTCTTGGATCTTGCCTCTCTTGACAAAGGTCATCGGGTTTGTGGGGGTGTGGCCAGGGTTAATCAGGATGTGCCCAGGGTTTTTGAGGTGTGGCCAGGGTTAATCGGGATGTGCCTAGGGTTTGTGGGGGTGTGTGCCCCCTTGGACATTAGGATTAGGTTTGAGTGTTGGGCTGGTGCATGTGTATGTTGTCATGTGTGAAGCCAAGCAGAGCTGCGGAAGGGATGATGTTAATGAGAGAGATAACGAGAGACAACGGAGAGCCATTCAAAATGCTAATAAGAGAGAAGAGAGAGAGAGAGATAGAGAGAGAGAGAGAGAGAGAGAGAGGGAGAGAGAGAGACATAATTCAGTATGTGGCGTCTGCCACAGACAGTTTGCCTTGAACCTGAACTGTTCATTAACAATCCTGCTGAGACAATAGGAAGTGTGAAGTTTGATAGACAGGTGATACCCCATCAGGGGGGATAAAAATAGTAGGTTTGCTAAGGCACAATATTCACACCACAAGACCCTGGAAAGAGCATTGTGCCCCACAAGTTGATGGGAGTTTGGAGGACCGATTCGCGGGAATCGGTCAGAGGCTCACAGGGTGTAAAGGTACGACCGGTGGGGACCTGTTGTGTGTCCGCCCTTGCCTGGGTACCAGTTTCACCACGGAAAAACGGTTGCATCCGGAACGGAGGCATCACAGTCAGTGACCACAGAGGGATCAGAAGGCATCGAAAGGTTTGCCTGAAACCTCAACTGTATCTCTCTCTCTCTCTCTCCCCAACAGTACAACAACAGTGATTACTTCAAACTACACTAGACTGAACTGAGCTCTGCTTCACCTTAAGACTGATCATTTTACCCCAAGACTGCGATAGACCTTGGTTGATTCCTGTTACCCTATTTCTGTGTATATGTGTATACTATCATTGCTAACCTGTTACATTTATATCCTTGCTGTTGGTGTACTGTATTACTTATTTTTGTTAATAAAAATTTATTAGTTTCTAGTAATCACAGACTCCAACGAATGTTCCATTTCTGCTGGTTTGACAACCCAGTTACGGGTAACATAAGTGGGGATCTCGTCCTGGGATTTTGAACGCCAAAATTGGGACTGATTAAATTGATTGGGTTAAATTCCCGAATAAAAAAAAAAGGGCAAACAGCAGAAATGGAGATTGAGGAATTACTAAAGGCGCCAACCTTGGAGGCATTAGAGGATGCCAAGAAAGCAGAATTGGCGACTGTTGCAAAATGGTTGAATCTTTTGAAGGGGAAGCAGACAATGAGGAGAGAGGAAATGCACAGAGCCATCGTTGAGTATTATGTATCTAAAGATGTGTTTCCCCACGGGGAGCTGGAGGTGGTGTCTATGAGCAAACCTGATGGGGAGGCGGTGCAGCTGCAGATGGAAAGATTAAGGCTCGAGCATGAGTTCCGAATAAAGCAGCTAGAAAGGGAAGAGAGAGAAAAGCAGCTAGAATGGGAAGAGAGAGGGAGAGAAGCAGCTAGAAAGGGAGGAAAGGGTGTTTGAGCTGGAGAAGTTAAAGATAACGCGAGAGAGGGGCTAAATGCCGGACCAAGGTGGAGGGTTCAGGGCAACCCAGGAGGTTAGGTTGGTTCCCCCATTTGAGGAGGCCGATGTTGATCGGTACTTTCTACATTTTGAAAAAGTCGCTGCAAGTCAGGACTGGCCGAGGGATAAGTGGGCTGTTCTACTCCAGAGTGTGCTTAAGGGGAAGGCTCAGCAAGCTTAGTCAGCGTTGTCAGCAGAAGGTGCCCAGAGGTATGATGTGATAAAAGAGGCTATACTCATGATTTATGAGTTGGTCCTGGAGGCATACTGGCAAAGATTCCGGATTGTGAGGAAGCAGTGGGGCCACACGTATTTAAAGTTTGCCCGTGAGATGCAAATGTATGATGAGCGTTGGTGCGCCTCGAAAGGGGTCACTGGGGATTATGACAAACTGCTACAGCTAATACTGATGGAGCAATTTAAAGGTTGTGTCCCTGAAGGTATGAGGCCCTATCTAGATGAGAAGGAGGCAGAAACCTTAACCACAACTGCTAAGTTAGCGGATGAGTACGCGTTAACACACAAAGCAAAGTTTACCCCGAGTAAGAGCTACCAGAAGGGTAGTCGAGAGGGCGGAGAAAGTCCGCCAGCTAAGCCAGAAAGTAAGCCAGGGACTAGTGAGAAGGATAAGGAAGACGGGAAGCAGTTTGGTAGGAAGTCTCCTGGTTTCGTATGGACAGCCGGTCACATTGCGTCCAGGTGTTTTGCCCCAAAGAAGGAGACGGGGAAAGGAAAAACGATGACTCCGACTGGCTGTATTGAGCCGGCAAACAAACCGCTAGGGAAGAAGAGGTCTGATAGAGTTCAGGAAGAGCGCGAGAAGTTTACTTCGGCCGGATTGGTGTCAGTGAAGGAGGGGTCAAACATTGATCTTAAGGAGGGTGTTAGAATTCAGTGCAGAGACTGAGATTGGGGAGGTCAGTGTGATAAAAGGCATTGGGAAAGGGACTGAAACAGTACCTTTGCACCAGATATACCTGAAAAGTGACTTGGTCTCCGGACCGGTCACGATAGGGGTGAGGTCCGAATTACCGATGGAAGATGTGGAGGTCTTACTCGGTAATGACCTTGCAGGTGGAGATGTGTACCCAGCAGTAAAGCTGACGAGCAAGCCTGCCAGGACTGAGGACCCGCCCATGGATTCACAGGTTTATCCCACTTGCCCAGTAACTTGGCGCATGTCCAGAAAGGCTGCCGAAACGAATGTAGATTTAGCTGAGACGTTTTTACCAGCCTTGTACCAGGAGGGGTTAGAAAGTGAGAAGAAGGAGCATAGTGGAGCGGAAGGAAGTGAGGGAGTTGAGGCAGATTTATCATTAGCAAGGAATGAATTTATACAGGCACAGGAACGAGACGAGGAGCTGATGGTTTCGACGGAGACAGCTCTCTCTGAAACAGAAATAAAAAAGGAGCCAGTGGGCTATTATATGAAGGAGGGAGTACTGATGAGGAAGTGAAGACCAAGTACCGTGCCCGCAGATGAGGAGTTGGGGGTGGTACACCAGGTGGTAGTGCGCAAATTTATAGGGACGAGATTTTTAACCTGGCCCACAAGATACCCCTCGGTGGACATTTTGGGGTGAGAAAAACAGTCGATAGAATTATGAAAGAGTTTTACTGGCTGAACATGAGGAAGGATATTATTGAATATTGTAGACGGTGTCACACCTGTCAGGTGGTAGGTAAGCCGAACCAGGTCCTACCTAAGGCGCCCCTTCAACCGATACCCGCTTTCGGGGAACCTTTTTACCGAATAATTGTGGATTTTGTCGGTCCCCTGCCCAGAACTGCGAGTGGGCGAGAGTATGTGATGACTATGATGTGCGCCGCCACCAGGTTTCCAGAGGCTGTGCTCCTGGCAAGCGTCAAGGCTCCGGCAGTGGTAAAGGCGCTTGTGAATTTTTTCACTACGGTGGGGTCGCTAAGGGAAATTCAGTCAGAACAGGGGAGTGTCTTCACATCTCACACATTCCGACGGATGTTGGATGAGATGGGAGCAAAGAAAATTTTGGCCTCCGCGTACCACCCGGAGTCTCAAGGGAAGTTGGAGAGATTCCACGCAATGTTAAAGACCATGATTAAAACTTATTGTCAAGGGAACGCTAGAGACTGGGATGATGCCTTGCCTCTCTTGTTATTTGCCGTAAGGGACACGGTTCAGGAGTCATTGGGGTTCAGCCCATTCGAGCTCGTCTTCGGTCATAGGCCCAGAGGACCTCTGACCTTACTGAGAGAGCAATGGTCCAGCCCGACGGTACAAGTCAAAGTGATTGATTATGTTTTAAAATTTCGTTAGGGTTAGGATGCGAGTATGCAGGCAGTGGGCAAAATATCCCTCTAGTGTTTGTGGATCTCGTACTGGAGATGCAGTATCACTTTACCCTGCCACTTTGTTTTTGGCCCACATCATCATCATCTCGGTCCCCAACTTTCCTTTACTGAGATCTTCCTCCTCTTCAACCTCCATTCTGGAGTTTAAGTTACAGTAGTGGAGTTATTGGCCCAGGGTTGCTTGTTCTGCCTCTGTCAAACAGTGGCTAAAGTTCAGCTCTGGCACCCAGATACTGGCATTGGGAAATTTTATATGGGTCATTCTTAATAGTTGCTGAAGCTGTTTAGTCCCTGTTGCTGGTTGATGTGACCTATTGTTTATTCCAAAGGAAAGGATCACCCTCTTAGTTTCCAGTTGTGGTTCTAACTTTGTCAGGATAGCAGTGGCATGGGTGAATTTGGCTCCCGGAAAGCTGTCCAATTGAACATCCTTATTAGGGCATCTTATGATCCTGGAAATGTTAGAGTCCCTATAATTAGTATAGGTTTAAGGGGCCTTAGTTCTCAAGTTACATTTTTCTGTTCAGAGTGAGGATGCCTCGTTATTTGACCCTCCTGGTTGCTGCAAGTAGGGGTTACCTGTCGTCTTGTTTGTCCCATGTCCTCCGACTCTCAGGCTGTGTGGTTCCCTGGGGTGGAAGACTTGCTCGGTCCTGGTGTACTGGCTCCCCTTGTCTGTGTGCCCATCCGCACTGGTGTGGGGTGGGGTGCTGATTACTCGGAGTCTTGGGTCGGGGAGGCCGTGTGGGCGGCGGGCTGGGGCTCCCCTGCTCCTAGGTTGGATTGCGTCTTCTCCGAGGGGCTCATCTGGCGTCTTCTCTGTTCCTGTGGCTGGGGCAGTGGTGCCACATCGGCGTCGAGTGGGTTAACTAGTTCCAGCGCCCTCGCGTGGACGGTGCCGGAACGCCCACTGTAAGTGTCGGCGCTGGGAGGACTAACTAGCTCCAGCGCCCTCTCGTGGACGGTGGCGGAACTCCCACTGCGCGTGTCGGCGCTGGGAGGACTAATTAGCTCCAGCGCCCTCCCGTGGACGGTGCCGGAACTCCCACTGCACGTGTTGTTCTCAGGACATGTTGGTCTGAGAGGGTCTCGCAGCACAATTACCGGACTCAAATTCCTTTTACTCGTCGCTGACGGACGGGGTGCAGCCTGGGCGGTCTTTTTCCGGGGCTCGGGTGTGATACGGGTCCGGTCACGGCTGACCCAGAAGCCGTCCCTGGAGGTGGAGGGTCTGTTCCCCTCTCCCCCTTGGGATGCGGTTTCCATTGTCCGTGGGGTCATTGTGGCTGCGTCCGAATTGTGGAGCCCCTCGTGGGCCCGGTCTACCGCGGCCTGCCGTTCTGGCACAGGTCTTGAGACCAGATCAAATATATGCTTTTGGACGGCCTCCAATTTGGTTTGAAATTTTTCCTTTAAATTTCGTTTGTTCCAGATTACGGCTTTGCTGATTGCTTCTGGTAAGCGATCAGTCAGATCCGATTCAATAAATCTTAGTTCCAATTCTTGCAGGCATAATTGGTAGTGACCAATTAAAATATGATGTGTTTGGTTAGCCCAAGCGTCCGCATTGGCAGCAATTTTACGAAGCGTTTCTTGGGAGGGGTTCGCCGGCTTTATGAATTTGGTCAGTCTGTATGCCCGGGTGGTGATCCCCTTCGGTGGCCTGATCATTTGTTCCAAAACCGTTAGGTGGTGCAGGGTCTGGATTATTTTATATATTAACCTAACCGTGGTGGAAAAGGAATCCCTGGGAAACCCAAGGTTTCTGCCGTTACCACGGTGGTCTGATGCGCCATGTGCTGGCAGGCCCCCGGTCCTCTCTCTCCAAATTCTCCTCCACATCGTTAAAGTAAGACGTCTTGCGTTCAGTGATTTCGACTCCAGTGAATTCCTTTAATAAAGCATATTGCCTTTAATACTCTCCAAGTTCTCATCCACATCGTTAAAGTAAGACAATAATCAGAAAACTACAGATGAAGTCCAGTTAATTAATGTCCTTATCACTTGTTCTTCGTCTTGGGTTCATTGATTTCGACTCCTGCGAATTGCCTTCAATAAAGCGTATTTCCCGACTGGGAGAGTCACCAGTTTCGCCTGTTCTCTTTGGCTTCCTTATGGGGAATTCTGTAAAGACTGAGGTGGTCTTCCTTTAAAATGTTCCACTCCAACCCCCGCAGCCCCCCCAGCTCCCACCTCCCACCTCCCACCTCTGTATTGTTTTACCAAACATGTTTACCCATTCCTGCTGCAGCGCCTGGCTGTTGCCGGCCCGCCCTATTTGTTAAGACTCTTAAAGGTAAGTTATCCACTAATCGCGCTGCTCCTTTATATTATTCGACCCTCCCATTCTTATAGCCCCTAATTTTTTATTTCTATTCCTTTAATACCTAGTTAGAGTTGAGATTAAATTTCATCCTATTTCTCGTTTTAGGATTACGTTGTTTAATTGTGACTTAAGTGTACAAACTGTGAATTTACTGTTCTGTGGGTAAAAAGCGGTGGAAGCTTGTGGCTAATGTATGTTGGGGTTGGGGTTTAACCTCAGTAGTCTGTGCCAGCTTCTTGGATTTACTTTAGCTTTTGAGGACCAGGATGATGAGAGACGTGTCACTTCTGGTTAGGATGCGAGTATGCGGGTATTGGGCAAAATATCCCTCTAGTGTTTGTGGATCTCGTACTGGAGATGCAGTATCACTTTACCCTGCCACTTTGTTTTTGGCCCACGCCATCATCATCTCGGTCCCCAACTTTCCTTTACTGGGATCTTCCTCCTCGTCAACCACCATTCTGGAGTTTAAGTTACAATAGTGCAGTTATTGCCTATGGATAGTGTTTTGGATTTGGGGTCTTTTTTATAGGGACTGTGTGCTGTGATCTGGGGGTTGTGCGGTAGCTAATTGAGGGGTGTTGTGGGGAGGGACATGCCCGGGGGTAGAGTTAGGTAATGGGGGATGAGGATTCACGGCGACGGGAGGTGGGGTGGGGTGGCAATTGGCATTGTGGGGGTGGGGGTGTCCCCTGCAGTAGGGAGGAAGGCTGAAATAGGAGCCTAGCTGCTGGTGATATTGGGCGAGTTTGGCCCCTTGATTGGGTAAGGACTTGGGTTTATGGGGGTGTGTAGCAGGGTAGGAGATGTTAGGTTTAGGGGTAGGGTAAAGGACTGTTATATAAGCCCTTTAGTGTGGTGTGGTTTGGGTTATTTGGGGTGCTGTCCGGTTTAGTTGGGGTGTACGGTCCATTGGAAATTAGGGTTAGGGTTAGGGTTAGGTTCAGGGCTGGGGTTAGGATGTGAGTATGTGGGCAGTGGGAATTTGGCCCCTTGCTGGGGTGAGGGTTTGGGTTTATGGGGGTGTGTAGCAGGGTTGGAGGTGTTAAGTTTAGTGGTAGGGCAAAGGATTATTATATAAGCCCTTTAGTGTGGTGTGGTTTGGGTTATTTGGGGTGCTGTCTATTGGGGTGCGCGGTCCCTTGGAAATTAGGGTTAGGGTTTAGTTGGGGTGTGTGGTCCTCCAGATGTTAGGATTAGGTTGGGGGGGTAGGGTCGAGGGGGGCCCGCTGGGCGGCGGGAGGTATAACTGGTGATGTGGGGTGAGTTTGCCCCCCTGGCGAGAAGAGGATCTGTGTTTATGGGGTGTGAAGATGTTAGGTTTCAGGGCAGGGTCATGTTCTGGGGATGTATTCTTCCCCATGGATGGGAAGCTGGGAAGTTGGGGCAAGTGCTGTGTCTGGATTCAACCGGTCGTTACATGTCTGTTCTTCCTAGTGGTTATCTCCTGTAGCATTATAATTTCTAATTTTACTCCTCTCTACTTGGGGAATTAGGTTCTGTTCTGGGGCCTAGTTGTCAGGCTCTATTTCCAAAGTAAGATGAAACTTTCCTATTTAATGGTCCCCTGTCTTACTTTGTTTCAGGGTGGGTGACTGAAGGGGATCTTCCCCTTCTTCCCTACTCTAATTTTCTCAACTTTTTTTAAAAATTACGGGGTGCAGTGTTGGCCCTTCAGTGAGTACATTTTATGTTGCTGGCCTGGTTTTTTAGGCCTCGTTTAGGCCGTTTGGGGAATGCGTCTGTAATCTTTCAATTCATCTCCTCTCTGCTCTTTTTCTTTGGAGGTTTAACCAGTTTATGTTGGTTTCCAGGCCCAGGATTGCTAAGGAGTACATTCCATGCTCCAGGACGTTCCTTCTAACTGGTCTGTTTTGGTTTCCTCTTGTGATATTACTGAGGTGTCCTGTGAGTCTGGTTCTCAGGCTGTTGCCTGTCTCCCCTTATGTATATGATATGGCATTGTTTACACTGGATTGCATATACTACATTCTTTTGTTCGCAAGTTATCCTCTGCTCTATCTCAGCCCACTTCCCTGCAGCTCTGTTGTGTATGCTTTTTGAAATTCTGATGTATATGCACGCCCTGCAGTTTCCCACCTCGCAGTTTGGCGCTGTTCGTACTTTGGTACTGACTAGTATGTCTTTTAAGTTTCTACCCCTTTTGAATGCTGAAACTATGGTGTGTTGTCCCAGTGTCCCCCCTTCCTCCTTTAAATTTTCAAAGTGTGTTTTGACCGTCTTCTGGATATTCACTGCCCTCCCACTGTATCCTGTTATCAAGGGTAGTTTCTGTCTTGTGTTGTCCCGTGGTCGGGGATTTGTGATACTTTTTAAAAAGTCAGATTTGATGTGTCTGAGCCTCCGTCTGCTGTAGCCCCTGTGTCTAAGTGCAGAGAAGAGGATAGTAGTGGCTTGGTGGAAGTCCTCTGCCCTGGTGCAAATGCGGTGAAACCGGGTCAGCTGTCCTTTGACAATGCCTCTGAAGGTGTGTTTGGGATGGTGGCTCCCGGTGTGTAGGAGGGTGTGTGTGTCTGTGGTTTTAAAGAATACTTTGGTGGCTAGTTTCTGGCTGCCGTTTTCTGGTGCGAGTTTAAATACCGTAGTGTCCAGGAAGTCAATTTTCTCCCTATTTGTTGTGGCCTTAACTTTAATGGATGGATGATGAGTGTTTAGGATTTGAATAAATTCCTCTAGTTCTACCTGAGTGTGTCCACACTCCCCAGATGTCATCCAGGTATCTATAGAGACACATGGGTTTTTATAGAGACACTTTGGATAAACTGTTTCCTCCCACTTTGCCATGTATATATTGGCATGGGCTGGAGCAAACTTCTTTCCCATCGCTGTGCCCTTGACTTGTAAGTAGAATTCATTATTGAATTCAAAGTCATTTTTAGTTCGGCTGAGGTGAAGGAGTTCTATCAAGGCCTCGTCTGGTCTCTCTAGCTGAGGGTTCTCCCGAAGGATATCCCTCACTGCCTCTTTACCCCTATCGGTTTCTATATTGGTGTACAGGCTTTCAATGTCCATGGTGAAGAGTATGGCCTCAGGGGGCACTGACATGGAATTGACTATCCGGACAAAGCGGTACGTGTCCTTGATGTAGCTGGAGTGTTTCTGCGATAGTGGGTTAAGGAAGGCATCAATGTACTCTGCTATCCTGTATGACTCACTGCTGCAGTCCGACACGATGGGCCTACCGGGTGGTATTTCTCCCGGAACAGTCCATGAGTCTGGGCTCTTGTGTATTTTGGGGAGGATATAGAACTTTCTTGCTCGTGGCTGTATCCCTGTCAGGTACTCCACTTGCTTCTTCCTGAGGTATCTAGCCCTCTCTAGTTCTCGCAAAATGTTCCTAATCTCTGTGTGTGTTTCCCAGTATATGGGTTCCCTTAGTTTAGTGTAGTGTTCTGTGTTGTTTAATTGTCTGTGTGCTTCAAATAGGTATTGCTGTTTGTCCATGATAACTATGCTGCTCCCTTTATCTGCTGGTTTGATAACAATATCCATATTTTCTCTCAGTTCTTTCAGGGCTGCTCTCTCCTTCCTAGTTAGATTGGGTTTATCCTGTACCTCTCTCTCCCTCTCTATTATCTCATCCAGTGTGCTCTCAAATTGTAAGACCACTTCTGACCTGTACCTCCTCTTGGGCATCCAGTCTGAGGGAGGGGTGAAAGGGGTCTTGCTACATTCTGACTCCCCAAAGAAGTCGGCCAGTAGCAATCTCCTATAGAACTTATCCATGTCCCCCTCAATCTGCTCCTTACGGAGCTTTGCAGTGGGTACAAAAGTGAGGCCCCTGTTCAGAACCTTGTGCTGGGTTTCTGTAGGGATGAATGTACGGGAGAGGTTCATGACGGTCTCTCCCAGTCGTGGACCCTGCCTCTCTCGGCTTTGTCTCCACTCTAGTTTAAAGACTGCATCCACCTCTTGACTATGGTCAGGGCTGTGTTCTCTGTCCAATGGATGTGGTCTGTGTCTACCTTAAACTGCCTCGCCGGGATTGCAGGGATATAATTCTTAGTTCCAATAACCTTGTTTAGTTGGCCCAGGGTTGCTTGTTCTGCCACTGTCAAACAGTGGCTAAAGTTCAGCTCTGGCACCCAGATACTGGCATTGGGAAATTTTATATGGGCCATTCTTAATAGTTGCTGAAGCTGTTTAGTCCCTGTTGCTGGTTGATGTGACCTATTGTTTATTCCAAAGGAAAGGATCACCCTCTTAGTTTCCAGTTGTGGTTCTAACTTTGTCAGGATAGCAGTGGCATGGGTGAATTTGGCTCCCGGAAAGCTGTCCAATTGAACATCCTTATTAGGGCATCTTATGATCCTGGAAATGTTAGAGTCCCTATAATTAGTATAGGTTTAAGGGGCCTTAGTTCTCAAGTTACATTTTTCTGTTTAGAGTGAGGATGCCTCGTTATTTGACCCTCCTGGTTGCTGCAAGTAGGGGTTACCTGTCGTCTTGTTTGTCCCATGTCCTCCGACTCTCAGGCTGTGTGGTTCCCTGGGGTGGAAGACTTGCTCGGTCCTGGTGTACTGGCTCCCCTTGTCTGTGTGCCCATCCGCACTGGTGTGGGGTGGGGTGCTGATTACTCGGAGTCTTGGGTCGGGGAGGCCGTGTGGGCGGCGGGCTGGGGCTCCCCTGCTCCTAGGTTGGATTGCGTCTTCTCCGAGGGGCTCATCTGGCGTCTTCTCTGTTCCTGTGGCTGGGGCAGTGGTGCCACATCGGCGTCGAGTGGGTTAACTAGTTCCAGCGCCCTCGCGTGGACGGTGCCGGAACGCCCACTGTAAGTGTCGGCGCTGGGAGGACTAACTAGCTCCAGCGCCCTCTCGTGGACGGTGGCGGAACTCCCACTGCGCGTGTCGGCGCTGGGAGGACTAATTAGCTCCAGCGCCCTCCCGTGGACGGTGCCGGAACTCCCACTGCACGTGTTGTTCTCAGGACATGTTGGTCTGAGAGGGTCTCGCAGCACAATTACCGGACTCAAATTCCTTTTACTCGTCGCTGACGGATGGGGTGCAGCCTGGGCGGTCTTTTTCCGGGGCTCGGGTGTGATACGGGTCCGGTCACGGCTGACCCAGAAGCCGTCCCTGGAGGTGGAGGGTCTGTTCCCCTCTCCCCCTTGTGATGCGGTTTCCATTGTCCGTGGGGTCATTGTGGCCGCGTCCGAATTGTGGGGCCCCTCGTGGGCCCGGTCTGCCGCGGCCTGCCGTTCTGGCACAGGTCTTGAGACCAGATCAAATATATGCTTTTGGACGGCCTCCAATTTGATTTGAAATTTTTCCTTTAAATTTCGTTTGTTCCAGATTACGGCTTTGCTGATTGCTTCTGGTAAGCGATCAGTCAGATCCGATTCAATAAATCTTAGTTCTAATTCTTGCAGGCATAATTGGTAGTGACCGATTAAAATATGATGTGTTTGGTTAGCCCAAGCGTCCGCATTGGCAGCAATTTTACGAAGCGTTTCTTGGGAGGGGTTCGCCGGCTTTATGAATTTGGTCAGTCTGTATGCCCGGGTGGTGATCCCCTTCGGTGGCCTGATCATTTGTTCCAAAACCGTTAGGTGGTGCAGGGTCTGGATTATTTTATATATTAACCTAACCGTGGTGGAAAAGGAATCCCTGGGAAACCCGAGGTTTCTGCTGTTACCACGGTGGTCTGATGCGCCATGTGCTGGCAGGGCCCCGGTCCTCTCTCTCCAATTTCTCCTCCACATCGTTAAAGACGTCTTGCGTTCAGTGATTTCGACTCCAGTGAATTCTCTTAATAAAGCATATTGCCTTTAATACTCTCCAATTTCTCATCCACATCGTTAAAGTAAGACAATAATCAGAAAACTGCAGATGAAGTCCAGTTAATTGATGTCCTTATCACTTCTTCTTCGTCTTGGGTTCAGTGATTTCGACTCCTGCGAATTGCTTTTAACAAAGCGTATTGCCTTCAATAAAGCTTATTTCCCGACTGGGAGAGTCACCAGTTTCGCCTGTTCCCTTTGGCTTCCTCATGGGGAATTCTGTAAAGACTGAGGTGGTCTTTTTTAAAATTTTCCACTCCACCCCACCTCCCACCTCTGTATTGTTTTACCAAACATGTTTGTCCATTCCTGCTGCAGCGCCTGGCTGTTGCCGGCCCGCCCTATTTGTTAAGACTCTTAAAGGTAAATTATCCACTAATCGCGCTGCTCCTTTATATTATTCGACCCTCCCCATTCTTTTAGCCCCTAATTTTTTATTTCTATTCCTTTAATACCTAGTTAGAGTTGAGATTAAATTTCATCCTATTTCTCCTTTTAGGATTACGTTGTTTAATTGTGACTTAAGTGTTCAATCTGTGAATTTACTGTTCTGTGGGTAAAATGTGGCGGAAGCTTGTGGCTAATGTATGTTGGGGTTGGGGTTTAACCTCAGTAGTCTGTGCCAGTTTTCATAGCTTCTTGGATTTACTTTGGCTTTTGAGGACCAGGATGATGAGAGACGTATCACTTCTGGTTAGGATGCGAGTATGCGGGTATTGGGCAAAATATCCCTCTAGTGTTTGTGGATCTCGTACTGGAGATGCAGTATCACTTTACCCTGCCACTTTGTTTTTGGCCCACGCCATCATCATCTCGGTCCCCAACTTTCCTTTACTGGGATCTTCCTCCTCGTCAACCACCATTCTGGAGTTTAAGTTACAATAGTGCAGTTATTGCCTATGGATAGTGTTTTGGATTTGGGGTCTTTTTTATAGGGACTGTGTGCTGTGATCTGGGGGTTGTGCGGTAGCTAATTGAGGGGTGTTGTGGGGAGGGACATGCCCGGGGGTAGAGTTAGGTAATGGGGGATGAGGATTCACGGCGAAGGGAGGTGGGGTGGGGTGGCAATCGGCACTGCGGGGGTGGGGGTGGGGGTGTCCCCTGCAGTAGGGGTGAGGGCTGAAATAGGAGCCTAGCTGCTGGTGATATTGGGCGAGTGGCCCCTTGAATGGGGTAAGGGCTTGGGTTTATGGGGGTGTGTAGCAGGGTAGGAGATGTTAGGTTTAGGGGTAGGGTAAAGGACTGTTATATAAGCCCTTTAGTGTGGTGTGGTTTGGGTTACTTGGGGTGCTGTCCGGTTTAGTTGGGGTGAGTGGTCCATTAGGGTTAGGTTGAGAGTATGCGGGCAGTGGGCAAATCAGCCCTCTTGTGCTTTTTGATCTCCTCACTTGAGATTCAATTTCACGCGACCCTGCCACTTTGATCTGGCCCACGCCTTCATTAACCAGGTCCAACACTTGCCTTTCTTGGATCTTGCCCTTCCTGACAAAGGTAATCGGGTTTGTGGGGAAGTGGCCAGGGTTAGTCGGGGAGTGCCTAGGGTTTGTGGGGGTGTGGCATGATAATCGGGATGTGCCTAGGGTTTGTGGGGGTGTGTACCCCTTTGGACTTTAGGATTAGGTTTGAGTGTTGGGCTGGTGGATGAATATGTGTGACTGGGAGAGGTAAGGCTGCAGAGTTTTGAGTGGTGAGGTATGAGGTGCTATGGCCAAAAGGCTTCTGTGGCGAAGCCAGGTGAATCTGGCCCATGCCTTTCATTATCGTGGTCCGACACCACTTGGTTCAATGAACCGGGTGTGCACTGGGACACATCATCAGTAATGCATCCTCGGATCATCGGGTGTTTTGGGTCTTTAATCATTAAACACCCTCCCCGAGGTGACCCAGCCGGAGTTGATCAAGCTCGGTTTGTGTTTTCCCATGGACCAGGATAATGAGAGGCATGTAACTATGAGGGTAATGTTGTTTTTAAACATCATTACCTGGCATCTGTATGCCTGGGATTGCATGGGTTAAATTGACAGTGTTTACTGGGCATTCGGTGTCTCTGCACCTGAGTTTAGTGGTGACTTGTTTTCTGTGGACCCTGCTTGGGTTTAACTTTCTGGTTCTCTCTCGCCTTTTGGGCATCTGGGCTTTTTTATTGGCATTTTGTCGACCGGGAGAATGAAGAGTGTGTCACTGTTAGGTTAGGTTGGGAGTATGCGGGCAGTGGGGAAATCAGCCCTGTTGTGCTTTTTGATCTCCTCACTTGAGATTCAATTTCACGCGACCCTGCCACTTTGATCTGGCCCACGCCTTCATTAACCAGCTCCAACACTTGCCTTTCTTGGATCTTGCCCCTCCTGACAAAGGTAATCGGGTTTGTGGGGGAGTGGCCAGGGTTAGTCGGGGTGTGCCTAGGGTTTGTGGGGGTGTGGCATGATAATCGGGATGTGCCGAGGGTTTGTGGGGGTCTATGCCCCGTTGGACTTTAGGATTAGGTTTGAGTGTTGGGGTGGTGGATGTATTTGTGTGACTGGGAGAGGTAAGGCTGCAGAGTTTGGAGTGGTGAGGTATGAGGTGCTGTGGCGCATAGGCTCATGTGGTGAAGCCAGGTGAATCTGGCCCATGCCTTTCATTATCGTGCTCCGACACCACTTGGTTCAGTAAACCGGGTGTGCACTGGGACACATCATCAGTAATGCATCCTCGGATCAAGGGGTGTTTCGGGTCTTTCATCATTAAACACCCTCCCCGAGGTGACCCAGCCGGAGTTGATCAAGCTCGGCTTGTGTTTTCCCATGGACCAGGATAATGACAGGCATGTAACTTTGAGGGTAATGTTGATTTTAAACATCATTACCTGGCATCTGTATGCCTGGGATTGCATGGGTTAAATTGACAGTGTTTACTGGGCATTCAGTGTCTCTGCACCTGAGTTCAGTGGTGACTTGTTTTCTGTGGACCCAGTTTGGGTTTAACTTTCTGGTTCTCTCTCGCCGTTTGGGCATCTGGGCTCTTTTGCTGGCATTTTGTCGACCGGGAGAATGAAGAGCGTGTCACCTTTAGGTTAGGTCGAGAGTATGCGGGCAGGTGGCAAATCAGCCCTCTTCTGCTTTTTGATCTCCTCACTTGAGATTGAATTTCACGCGACCCTGCCACTTTGATCTGGCCTACGCCTTCAATAACCAGGTCCAACACTTGCCTTTCTTGGATGTTGCCCCTCCTGACAAAGGTATCAGGTTTGTGGGAGTGTGGCTAGGGTTAGTCAGGGTGTGCCTCGGGTTTGTGGGTGTGTGGCATGATCATTGGGATGTGCCGAGGGTTTGTGGGGTTGTGTGCCCCCTTGGACTTTAGGATTAGGTTTGTGTGTTGGGCTGGTGGATGTATATGTGTGACAGGGAGAGGCAAGGCGGCAGAGTTAGGGTTAGGGTTAGGTTGAGAGTATGCGGGCAGTGGGCAAATCAGCCCTCTTCTGCTTTTTGATCTCCTCACTTGAGATTCAATTTCACACAACCCTGCCACTTTGATCTGGCCCACGCCTTCATTAACCAGGTCCAACACTTGCCTTTCTTGGATCTTGCTCAGCCTGACAAAGGTAATCGGGTTTGTGGGGGTGTGGGCAGGGTTAGTCGGGGTGTGCCTAGGGTTTGTGGGGGTGTGGCATGATCACTGGGATGTGCCGAGGGTTTGTGGGGGTGTGTGCCCCCTTGGACTTTAGGATTAGGTTTGAGTGTTGGGCTGGTGGATGTATATGTGTGACTGGGATAGGTAAGGCTGCAGAGTTTGGAGTGGTGAGGTATGAGATGCTGTGGCGCATAGGCTCGTGTGGTGAAGCCAGGTGAATCTGGCCCATGCCTTTCATTATCGTGGTCCGACACCACTTGGTTCAGTGAACCGGGTGTGCACTGGGACACATCATCAGTAATGCATCCTCGGATCATCGGGTGTTTCGGGTCTTTCATCATTAGACACCCTCCCCGAGGCGACCCAGCCAGAGTTGATCAAGCTCGGCTTGTGTTTTCCCATGGAACAGGATAATGAGAGGCATGTAACTATGAGGGTAATGACGTTTTTAAACATCGTTACCTGGCATCTGTATGCCTGGGGATGCATGGGTTAAATTGACAGTGTTTACTGGGCATTCGGTGTCTCTGCACCTGAGTTTAGTGGTGGCTTGTTTTCTGTGGACCCAGCTTGGGTTTAACTTTCTGGTTCTCTCTTGACGTTTGGGCATCTGGGCTTTGTTCTTGGCATTTTGTCGACCGGGAGAATGAAGAGCGTGTCACTGTTAGGTTACGTTGAGAGTATGCGGGCAGTGGGCAAATCAGCCCTCTTGTGCTTTTTGATCTCCTGACTTGAGATTCAATTTCACGCGACCCTGCCACTTTGATCTGGCCCACGCCTTCATTAACCAGGTCCAACACTTGCCTTTCTTGGATCTTGCCCCTCCTGACAAAGGTAATCGGGTTTGTGGGGGAGTGGCCAGGGTTAGTCGGGGTGTGACTAGGGTTTGTGGGGGTGTGGCATGATCTCTGGGATGTGCCGAGGGTTTGTGGGGGTGTGTGCCCCCTTGGACTTTAGGATTAGGTTTGAGTGTTGGGCTGGTGGATGTATATGTGACTGGGATAGGTAAGGCTGCAGAGTTTTGAGTGGTGAGGTATGAGGTGCTATGGGGCTTCGGCTTGTGTGGTGAAGCCAGGTGAATCTGGCCCATGCCTTTCATTATCGTGGTCCGACACCACTTGGTTCAGTGAACCGGGTGTGCACTGGGACACATCATCAGTAATGCATCGTCGGATCATCGGGTGTTTCGGGTCTTTCATCATTAGACACCCTCCCCGAGGCGACCCAGCCAGAGTTGATCAAGCTCGGCTTGTGTTTTCCCATGGAACAGGATAATGAGAGGCATGTAACTATGAGGGTAATGACGTTTTTAAACATCATTACCTGGCATCTGTATGCCTGGGGATGCATGGGTTAAATTGACAGTGTTTACTGGGCATTCGGTGTCTCTGCACCTGAGTTTAGTGGTGACTTGTTTTCTGTGGACCCAGCTTGGGTTTAACTTTCTGGTTCTCTCTCGCCGTTTGGGCATCTGGGCTTTGTTCTTGGCATTTTGTCGACCGGGAGAATGAAGAGCGTGTCACTGTTAGGTTAGATTGAGAGTATGCGGGCAGTGGGCAAATCAGCCCTCTTGTGCTTTTTGATCTCCTCACTTGAGATTCAATTTCACGCGACCCTGCCACTTTGATCTGGCCCACGCCTTCATTAACCAGGTCCAACACTTGCCTTTCTTGGATCTTGCCCCTCCTGACAAAGGTAATGGGATTTGTGGGGGTGTGGCCAGGGTTAGTCGGGGTGTGACTAGGGTTTGTGGGGGTGTGGCATGATCACTGGGATGTGCCGAGGGTTTGTGGGGGTGTGTGCCCCCTTGGACTTTAGGATTAGGTTTGAGTGTTGGGCTGGTGGATGTATATGTGTGACTGGGATAGGTAAGGCTGCAGAGATTGGAGTGGTGAGGTATGAGATGCTATGGGGCATAGGCTCGTGTGGTGAAGCCAGGTGAATCTGGCCCATGCCTTTCATTATCGTGGTCCGACACCACTTGGTTCAGTGAACCGGGTGTGCACTGGGACACATCATCAGTAATGCATCCTCGGATCATCGGGTGTTTCGGGTCTTTCATCATTAGACACCCTCCCCGAGGCGACCCAGCCAGAGTTGATCAAGCTCGGCTTGTGTTTTCCCATGGAACAGGATAATGAGAGGCATGTAACTATGAGGGTAATGACGTTTTTAAACATCGTTACCTGGCATCTGTATGCCTGGGGATGCATGGGTTAAATTGACAGTGTTTACTGGGCATTCGGTGTCTCTGCACCTGAGTTTAGTGGTGGCTTGTTTTCTGTGGACCCAGCTTGGGTTTAACTTTCTGGTTCTCTCTTGCCGTTTGGGCATCTGGGCTTTGTTCTTGGCATTTTGTCGACCGGGAGAATGAAGAGCGTGTCACTGTTAGGTTAGGTTGAGAGTATGCGGGCAGTGGGCAAATCAGCCCTCTTGTGCTTTTTGATCTCCTGACTTGAGATTCAATTTCATGCGACCCTGCCACTTTGATCTGGCCCACGCCTTCATTAACCAGGTCCAACACTTGCCTTTCTTGGATCTTGCCCCTCCTGACAAAGGTAATCGGGTTTGTGGGGGTGTGGCCAGGGTTAGTCGGGGTGTGACTAGGGTTTGTGGGGGTGTGGCATGATCACTGGGATGTGCCGAGGGTTTGTGGGGGTGTGTGCCCCCTTGGACTTTAGGATTTGGTTTCAGTGTTGGGCTGGTGGATGTGTATGTGTGACTGGGATAGGTAAGGCTGCAGAGTTTTGAGTGGTGAGGTATGAGGTGCTATTGGGCTTAGGCTTGTGTGGTGAAGCTAGGTGAATCTGGCCCATGCCTTTCATTATCATGGTCCGACACCACTTGGTTCAATGGACCGGGTGTGCACTGGGACACATCATCAGTAATGCATTCTCGGATCATCGGGTGTTTCGGGTCTTTCATCATTAAACACCCTCCCCGAGTTGAACCAGCCGGAGTTGATCAAGCTCGGCTTGTGTTTTCCCATGGAACAGGATAATGAGAGGCATGTAACTATGAGGGTAATGACGTTTTTAAACATCATTACCTGGCATCTGTAAGCCTGGGGATGCATGGGTTAAATTGACAGTGTTTACTGGGCATTCGGTGTCTCTGCACCGGAGTTTAGTGGTGGCTTGTTTTCTGTGGACCCAGCTTGGGTTTAACTTTCTGGTTCTCTCTTGCCGTTTGGGCATCTGGGCTTTGTTCTTGGCATTTTGTCGACCGGGAGAATGAAGAGCGTGTCACTGTTAGGTTAGGTTGAGAGTATGCGGGCAGTGGGCAAATCAGCCCTCTTGTGCTTTTTGATCTCCTGACTTGAGATTCAATTTCACGCGACCCTGCCACTTTGATCTGGCCCACGCCTTCATTAACCAGGTCCAACACTTGCCTTTCTTGGATCTTGCCCCTCCTGACAAAGGTAATCGGGTTTGTGGGGGTGTGGCCAGGGTTAGTCGGGGTATGCCAAGGGTTTGTGGGGGTGTGGCATGATCACTGGGATGTGCCGAGCGTTTGTGGGGGTGTGTGCCCCCTTGGACTTTAGGATTAGGTTTCAGTGTTGGGCTGGTGGATGTGTATGTGTGACTGGGATAGGTAAGGCTGCAGAGTTTTTAGTGGTGAGGTATGAGATGCTATGGCGCATCGGCTCGTGTGGTGAAGCTTGGTGAATCTGGCCCATGCCTTTCATTATCGTGGTCCGACACCACTTGGTTCAGTGAACCGGGTGTGCACTGGGACACATCATCAGTAATGCATCCTCGGATCATCGGGTGTTTCGGGTCTTTCATCATTAGACACCCTCCCGGAGGCGACCAAGCCAGAGTTGATCAAGCTCGGCTTGTGTTTTCCCATGGAACAGGATAATGAGAGGCATGTAACTATGAGGGTAATGACGTTTTTAAACATGATTACCTGGCACCTGTATGCCTGGGGATGCATGGGTTAAATTGACAGTGTTTACTGGGCAGTCGGTGTCTCTGCACCTGAGTTTAGTGGTGACTTGCTTTCTGTGGACCCAGCTTGGGTTTAACTTTCTGGTTCTCTCTTGCCGTTTGGGCATCTGGGCTTTGTTCTTGGCATTTTGTCGACCGGGAGAATGAAGAGCGTGTCACTGTTAGGTTCGGTTGAGAGTATGCGGGCAGTGGGCAAATCAGCCCTCTTGTGCTTTTTGATCTCCTCACTTGAGATTCAATTTCACGCGACCCTGCCACTTTGATCTGGCCCACGCCTTCATTAACCAGGTCCAACACTTGCCTTTCTTGGATCTTGCCCCTCCTGACAAAGGTAATCGGGTTTGTGGGGGTGTGGCCAGGGTTAGTCGGGGTATGCCTAGGGTTTGTGGGGGTGTGGCATGATCACTGGGATGTGCCGAGCGTTTGTGGGGGTGTGTGCCCCCTTGGACTTTAGGATTAGGTTTCAGTGTTGGGCTGGTGGATGTGTATGTGTGACTGGGATAGGTAAGGCTGCAGAGTTTTGAGTGGTGAGGTATGAGATGCTATGGCGCATAGGCTCGTGTGGTGAAGCTAGGTGAATCTGGCCCATGCCTTTCATTATCGTGGTCCGACACCACTTGGTTCAGTGAACCGGGTGTGCACTGGGACACATCATCAGTAATGCATCCTCGGATCATCGGGTGTTTCGGGTCTTTCATCATTAGACACTCTCCCCGAGGCGACCAAGCCAGAGTTGATCAAGCTCGGCTTGTGTTTTCCCATGGAACAGGATAATGAGAGGCATGTAACTATGAGGGTAATGACGTTTTTAAACATGATTACCTGGCACCTGTATGCCTGGGGATGCATGGGTTAAATTGACAGTGTTTACTGGGCATTCGGTGTCTCTGCACCTGAGTTTAGTGGTGACTTGTTTTCTGTGGACCCAGCTTGGGTTTAACTTTCTGGTTCTCTCTCGCTGTTTGGGCATCTGGGCTTTGTTCTTGGCATTTTGTCGACCGGGAGAATGAAGAGCGTGTCACTGTTAGGTTAGGTTGAGAGTATGCGGGCAGTGGGCAAATCAGCCCTCTTGTGCTTTTTGATCTCCTCACTTGAGATTCAATTTCACGCGACCCTGCCACTTTGATCTGGCCCACGCCTTTATTAACCAGGTCCAACACTTGCCTTTCTTGGATCTTGCCCCTCCTGACAAAGGTAATCGGGTATGTGGGGGTGTGGCCAGGGTTAGTCGGGGTGTGACTAGAGTTTGTGGGGGTGTGGCATGATCACTGGGATGTGCCGAGGGTTTGTGGGGGTGTGTGCCCCCTTGGACTTTAGGATTAGGTTTGAGTGTTGGGCTGGTGGATGTATATGTGACTGGGATAGGTAAGGCTGCAGAGTTTAGAGTGGTGAGGTATGAGGTGCTGTGGCGCATAGGCTCGTGTGGTGAAGCCAGGTGAATCTGGCCCATGCCTTTCATTATCGTGGTCCGACACCACTTGGTTCAATGGACCGGTGTGCACTGGGACACATCATCAGTAATGCATCCTCGGATCATGGGGTGTTTCGGGTCTTTCATCATTAAACACCCTCCCCGAGTTGACCCAGCCGGAGATGATCAAGCTCGGCTTGTGTTTTCCCATGGACCAGGATAATGAGAGGCATGTAACTATGAGGGTAATGACGTTTTTAAACATCATTAACTGGCATCTGTATGCCTGGGATTGCATGGGTTAAATTGACAGTGTTTACTGGGCATTCGGTGTCTCTGCACCTGAGTTTAGTGGTGACTTGTTTTCTGTGGACCCAGCTTGGGTTTAACTTTCTGGTTCTCTCTTGCCGTTTGGGCATCTGGGCTTTGTTCTTGGCATTTTGTCGACCGGGAGAATGAAGAGCGTGTCACTGTTAGGTTAGGTTGAGAGTATGCGGTCAGTAGGCAAATCAGCCCTCTTGTGCTTTTTGATCTCCTGACTTGAGATTCAATTTCACGCGACCCTGCCACTTTGATCTGGCCCACGCCTTCATTAACCAGGTCCAACACTTGCCTTTCTTGGATCTTGCCCCTCCTGACAAAGGTAATCGGGTTTGTGGGGGAGTGGCCAGGGTTAGTCGGGGTATGCCTAGGGTTTGTGGGGGTGTGGCATGATCACTGGGATGTGCCGAGCGTTTGTGGGGGTGTGTGCCCCCTTGGACTTTAGGATTAGGTTTCAGTGTTGGGCTGGTGGATGTGTATGTGTGACTGGGATAGGTAAGGCTGCAGAGTTTTGAGTGGTGAGGTATGAGATGCTATGGCGCATAGGCTCGTGTGGTGAAGCTAGGTGAATCTGGCCCATGCCTTTCATTATCGTGGTCCGACACCACTTGGTTCAGTGAACCGGGTGTGCACTGGGACACATCATCAGTAATGCATCCTCGGATCATCGGGTGTTTCGGGTCTTTCATCATTAGACACTCTCCCCGAGGCGACCAAGCCAGAGTTGATCAAGCTCGGCTTGTGTTTTCCCATGGAACAGGATAATGAGAGGCATGTAACTATGAGGGTAATAACGTTTTTAAACATCATTACCTGGCACCTATATGCCTGGGGATGCATGGGTTAAATTGACAGTGTTTACTGGGCATTCGGTGTCTCTGCACCTGAGTTTAGTGGTGATTTGTTTTCTGTGGACCCAGCTTGGGTTTAACTTTCTGGTTCTCTCTCGCCGTTTGGGCATCTGGGCTTTGTTCTTGGCATTTTGTCGACCGGGAGAATGAAGAGCGTGTCACTGTTAGGTTAGGTTGAGAGTATGCGGGCAGTGGGCAAATCAGCCCTCTTGTGCTTTTTGATCTCCTCACTTGAGATTCAATTTCACGCGACCCTGCCACTTTGATCTGGCCCACGCCTTTATTAACCAGGTCCAACACTTGCCTTTCTTGGATCTTGCCCCTCCTGACAAAGGTAATCGGGTATGTGGGGGTGTGGCCAGGGTTAGTCGGGGTGTGACTAGGGTTTGTGGGGGTGTGGCATGATCACTGGGATGTGCCGAGGGTTTGTGGGGGTGTGTGCCCCCTTGGACTTTAGGATTAGGTTTGAGTGTTGGGCTGGTGGATGTATATGTGTGACTGGGATAGGTTAGGCTGCAGAGTTTGGAGTGGTGAGGTATGAGATGCTATGGCGCATAGGCTCGTGTGGTGAAGCCAGGTGAATCTGGCCCATGCCTTTCATTATCGTGGTCCGACACCACTTGGTTCAGTGAACCGGGTGTGCACTGGGACACATCATCAGTAATGCATCCTCGGATCATGGGGTGTTTCGGGTCTTTCATCATTAAACACCCTCCCCGAGATGACCCAGCCGGAGTTGATCAAGCTCGGCTTGTGTTTTCCCATGGACCAGGATAATGAGAGGCATGTAACTATGAGGGTAATGTTGTTTTTAAACATCAGTACCTGGCATCTGTATGCCTGGGATTGCATGGGTTAAATTGACAGTGTTTACTGGGCAGTCGGTGTCTCTGCACCTGAGTTTAGTGGTGACTGGTTTTCTGTGGACCCAGCTTGGGTTTAACTTTCTGGTTCTCTCTTGCCGTTTGGGCATCTGGGCTTTGTTCTTGGCATTTTGTCGACCGGGAGAATGAAGAGCGTGTCACTGTTAGGTTAGATTGAGAGTATGCGGGCAGTGGGCAAATCAGCCCTCTTGTGCTTTTTGATCTCCTCACTTGAGATTCAATTTCACGCGACCCTGCCACTTTGATCTGGCCCACGCCTTCATTAACCAGGTCCAACACTTGCCTTTCTTGGATCTTGCCCCTCCTGACAAAGGTAATCGGGTTTGTGGGGGAGTGGCCAGGGTTAGTCGGGGTGTGCCTCGGGTTTGTGGGGGTGTGGCATGATCTCTGGGATGTGCCGAGGGTTTGTGGGGGTGTGTGACCCCTTGGACTTTCGGATTAGGTTTGAGTGTTGGGCTGGTGGATGTATATGTGACTGGGATAGGTAAGGCTGCAGAGTTTAGAGTGGTGAGGTATCAGGTGCTGTGGCGCATAGGCTCATGTGGTGAAGCCAGGTGAATCTGGCCCATGCCTTTCATTATCGTGGTCCGACACCACTTGGTTCAATGGACCGGGTGTGCACTGGGACACATCATCAGTAATGCATCCTCGGATCATGGGGTGTTTCGGGTCTTTCATCATTAGACACCCTCCCCGAGGCGACCAAGCCAGAGTTGATCAAGCTCGGCTTGTGTTTTCCCATGGAACAGGATAATGAGAGGCATGTAACTATGAGGGTAATGACGTTTTTAAACATCATTACCTGGCACCTGTATGCCTGGGGATGCATGGGTTAAATTGACAGTGTTTACTGGGCATTCGGTGTCTCTGCACCTGAGTTTAGTGGTGACTTGCTTTCTGTGGACCCAGCTTGGGTTTAACTTTCTGGTTCTCTCTTGCCGTTTGGGCATCTGGGCTTTGTTCTTGGCATTTTGTCGACCGGGAGAATGAAGAGCGTGTCACTGTTAGGTTAGGTTGAGAGTATGCGGGCAGTGGGCAAATCAGCCCTCTTGTGCTTTTTGATCTCCTCACTTGAGATTCAATTTCACGCGACCCTGCCACTTTGATCTGGCCCACGCCTTCATTAACCAGGTCCAACACTTGCCTTTCTTGGATCTTGCCCCTCCTGCCCAAGGTAATCGGGTTTGTGGGGGAGTGGCCAGGGTTAGTCGGGGTATGCCTAGGGTTTGTGGGGGTGTGGCATGATCTCTGGGATGTGCCGAGGGTTTATGGGGGTGTGTGCCCCCTTGGACTTTAGGATTAGGTTTGAGTGTTGGGCTGCTGGATGTATATGTGTGACTGGGATAGGTGAGGCTGCAGAGTTTGGAGTGGTGAGGTATGAGGTGCTGTGGCGCATAGGCTGATGTGGTGAAGCCAGGTGAATCTGGCCCATGCCTTAGGTTGAGAGTATGCGGGCAGTGGGCAAATCAGCCCTCTTGTGCTTTTTGATCTCCTGACTTGAGATTCAATTTCACGCGACCCTGCCACTTTGATCTGGCCCACGCCTTCATTAACCAGGTCCAACACTTGCCTTTCTTGGATCTTGCCCCTCCTGCCCAAGGTAATCGGGTTAGTGGGGGAGTGGCCAGGGTTAGTCGGGGTATGCCTAGGGTTTGTGGGGGTGTGGCATGATCTGTGGGATGTGCCGAGGGTTTGTGGGGGTGTGTGCCCCCTTGGACTTTAGGATTAGGTTTGAGTGTTGGGCTGGTGGATGTATATGTGTGACTGGGATAGGTAAGGCTGCAGAGTTTTGAGTGGTGAGGTATGAGGTGCTATGGCGCATAGGCTCGTGTGGTGAAGCCAGGTGAATCTGGCCCATGACTTTCATTATCGTGGTCCGACACCACTTGGTTCAATGGACCGGGTGTGCACTGGGACACATCATCAGTAATGCATCCTCGGATCATGGGGTGTTTCGGGTCTTTCATCATTAAACACCCTCCCCGAGATGACCCAGCCGGAGTTGATCAAGCTCGGCTTGTGTTTTCCCATGGACCAGGATAATGAGAGGCATGTAACTATGAGGGTAATGTTGTTTTTAAGCATCATTACCTGGCATCTATATGCCTGGGATTGCATGGGTTAAATTGACAGTGTTTACTGGGCATTCGGTGTCTCTGCACCTGAGTTTAGTGGTGACTTGTTTTCTGTGGACCCAGCTTGGGTTTAACTTTCTGGTTCTCTCTCGCCGTTTGGGCATCTGGGCTTTGTTCTTGGCATTTTGTCGACCGGGAGAATGAAGAGCGTGTCACTGTTAGGTTAGGTTGAGAGTATGTGGGCAGTGGGCAAATCAGCCCTCTTGTGCTTTTTGATCTCCTCACTTGAGATTCAATTTCACGCGACCCTGCCACTTTGATCTGGCCCACGCCTTCATTAACCAGGTCCAACACTTGCCTTTCTTGGATCTTGCCCCTCCTGACAAAGGTAATCGGGTTTGTGGGGGTGTGGTCAGGGTTAGTCGGGGTGTGACTAGGGTTTGTGGGGGTGTGGCATGATCACTGGGATGTGCCGAGGGTTTGTGGGGGTGTGTGCCCCCTTGGACTTTAGGATTAGGTTTGAGTGTTGGGCTGGTGGATGTATATGTGTGACTGGGATAGGTAAGGCTGCAGAGTTTGGATGTGGTGAGGTATGAGATGCTATGGCGCATAGGCTTGTGTGGTGAAGCCAGGTGAATCTGGCCCATGCCTTTGATTATCGTGGTCAGACACCACTTGGTTCAGTGAACCGGGTGTGCACTGGGACAGATCATCAGTAATGCATCCTCGGATCATGGGGTGTTTCGGGTCTTTCATCATTAAACACCCTCCCCGAGATGACCCAGCCGGAGTTGATCAAGCTCGGCTTGTGTTTTCCCATGGACCAGGATAATGAGAGGCATGTAACTATGAGGGTAATGTTGTTTTTAAACATCATTACCTGGCATCTGTATGCCTGGGATTGCATGGGTTAAATTGACAGTGTTTACTGGGCATTCGGTGTCTCTGCACCTGAGTTTAGTGGTGACTGGTTTTCTGTGGACCCAGCTTGGGTTTAACTTTCTGGTTCTCTCTCGCCGTTTGGGCATCTGGGCTTTATTCTTGGCATTTTGTCGACCGGGAGAATGAAGAGCGTGTCACTGTTAGGTTAGGTTGAGAGTATGCGGGCAGTGGGCAAATCAGCCCTCTTGTGCTTTTTGATCTCCTCACTTGAGATTCAATTTCACGCGACCCTGCCACTTTGATCTGGCCCACGCCTTCATTAACCAGGTTCAACACTTGCCTTTCTTGGATCTTGCCGCTCCTGACAAAGGTACTCGGGTTTGCGGGGGAGTGGCCAGGGTTAGTCGGTGTGTGCCTAGGGTTTGTGGGGGTGTGGCATGATCACTGGGATGTGCCGAGGGTTTGTTGGGGTGTGTGCCCCCTTGGACTTTAGGATTAGGTTTGAGTGTTGGGCTGGTGGATGTATATGTGTGACTGGGATAGGTAAGGCTGCAGAGTTTGGAGTGGTGAGGTATGAGGTGCTATGGCGCATAGGCTCGTGTGGTGAAGCCAGGTGAATCTGGCCCATGCCTTTCATTATCGTGGTCCGACACCACTTGGTTCAATGGACCGGGTGTGCACTGGGACACATCATCAGTAATGCATCCTTGGATCATGGGGTGTTTCGGGTCTTTCATCATTAAACACCCTCCCCGAGATGACCCAGCCGGAGTTGATCAAGCTCGGCTTGTGTTTTCCCATGGACCAGGATAATGAGAGGCATGTAACTATGAGGGTAATGTTGTTTTTAAACATCATTACCTGGCATCTGTATGCCTGGGATTGCATGGGTTAAATTGACAGTGTTTACTGGGCATTCGGTGTCTCTGCACCTGAGTTTAGTGGTGACTTGTTTTCTGTGGACCCAGCTTGGGTTTAAGTTTCTGGTTCTCTCTCGCCTTTTGGGCATCTGGGCTTTGTTCTTGGCATTTTGTCGACCGGGAGAATGAAGAGCGTGTCACTGTTAGGTTAGGTTGAGAGTATGCGGGCAGTGGGCAAATCAGCCCTCTTGTGCTTTTTGATCTCCTCACTTGAGATTCAATTTCACGCAACCCTGCCACTTTGATCTGGCCCACGCCTTCATTAACCAGGTCCAACACTTGCCTTTCTTGGATCTTGCCCCTCCTGACAAAGGTAATCGGGTTTGTGGGGGAGTGGCCAGGGTTAGTCGGGGTGTGCCTCGGGTTTGTGGGGGTGTGGCATGATCTCTGGGATGTGCCGAGGGTTTGTGGGGGTGTGTGCCCCCTTGGACTTTCGGATTAGGTTTGAGTGTTGGGCTGGTGGATGTATATGTGACTGGGATAGGTAAGGCTGCAGAGTTTAGAGTGGTGAGGTATGAGGTGCTGTGGCGCATAGGCTCATGTGGTGAAGCCAGGTGAATCTGGCCCATGCCTTTCATTATCGTCGTCCGACACCACTTGGTTCAATGGACCGGGTGTGCACTGGGACACATCATCAGTAATGCATCCTCGGATCATGGGGTGTTTCGGGTCTTTCATCATTAAAGACCCTCCCCGAGATGACCCAGCCGGAGTTGATCAAGCTCGGCTTGTGTTTTCCCATGGACCAGGATAATGAGAGGCATGTAACTATGAGGGTAATGTTGTTTTTAAACATCATTACCTGGCATCTGTATGCCTGGGATTGCATGGGTTAAATTGACAGTGTTTACTGGGCATTTGGTGTCTCTGCACCTGAGTTTAGTGGTGACTGGTTTTCTGTGGACCCAGCTTGGGTTTAACTTTCTGGTTCTCTCTTGCCGTTTGGGCATCTGGGCTTTGTTCTTGGCATTTTGTCGACCGGGAGAATGAAGAGCGTGTCACTGTTAGGTTAGGTTGAGAGTATGCGGGCAGTGGGCAAATCAGCCCTCTTGTGCTTTTTGATCTCCTCACTTGAGATTCAATTTCACGCGACCCTGCCACTTTGATCTGGCCCACGCCTTCATTAACCAGGTCCAACACTTGCCTTTCTTGGATCTTGCCCCTCCTGACAAAGGTAATCGGGTTTGTGGGGGAGTGGCCAGGGTTAGTCGGGGTATGCCTAGGGTTTGTGGGGGTGGGGCATGATCTCTGGGATGTGCCGAGGGTTTGTGGGGATGTGTGCCCCCTTGGACTTTAGGATTAGGTTTGAGTGTTGGGCTGGTGGATGTATATGTGACTGGGATAGGTAAGGCTGCAGAGTTTAGAGTGGTGAGGTATGAGATGCTATGGCGCATAGGCTCGTGTGGTGAAGCCAGGTGAATCTGGCCCATGCCTTAGGTTGAGAGTATGCGGGCAGTGGGCAAATCAGCCCTCTTGTGCTTTTTGATCTCCTCACTTGAGATTCAATTTCACGCGACCCTGCCACTTTGATCTGGCCCACGCCTTCATTAACCAGGTCCAACACTTGCCTTTCTTGGATCTTGCCCCTCCTGACAAAGGTAATCGTGTTTGTGGGGGAGTGGCCAGGGATAGTCGGGGTGTGCCTAGGGTTTGTGGGGGTGTGGCATGATCTCTGGGATGTGCCGAGGGTTTGTGGGGGTGTGTGCCCCCTTGGACTTTAGGATTAGGTTTGAGTGTTGGGCTGGTGGATGTATATGTGTGACGGGGATAGGTAAGGCTGCAGAGTTTGGAGTGGTGAGGTATGAGGTGCTGTGGCGCATAGGCTGATGTTGGTGAAGCCAGGTGAATCTGGCCCATGCCTTTCATTATCGTGGTCCGACACCACTTGGTTCAGTGAACCGGGTGTGCACTGGGACACATCATCAGTAATGCATCCTCGGATCATGGGGTGTTTCGGGTCTTTCATCATTAAACACCCTCCCCGAGATGACCCAGCCGGAGTTGATCAAGCTCGGCTTGTGTTTTCCCATGGACCAGGATAATGAGAGGCATGTAACTATGAGGGTAATGTTGTTTTTAAACATCATTACCTGGCATCTGTATGCCTGGGATTGCATAGGTTAAATTGACAGTGTTTACTGGGCATTCGGTGTCTCTGCACCTGAGTTTAGTGGTGACTTGTTTTCTGTGGACCCAGCTTGGGATTAACTTTCTGGTTCTCTCTCGCCGTTTGGGCATCTGGGCTTTATTCTTGGCATTTTGTCGAACGGGAGAATTAAGAGCGTGTCACTGTTAGGTTAGGTTGAGAGTATGCGGGCAGTGGGCAAATCAGCCCTCTTGTGCTTTTTGATCTCCTGACTTGAGATTCAATTTCACGCGACCCTGCCACTTTGATCTGGCCCACGCCTTCATTAACCAGGTCCAACACTTGCCTTTCTTGGATCTTGCCCCTCCTGCCCAAGGTAATCGGGTTTGTGGGGGAGTGGCCAGGATTAGTCGGGGTATGCCTAGGGTTTGTGGGGGTGTGGCATGATCTCTGGGATGTGCCGAGGGTTTGTGGGGGTGTGTGCCCCCTTGGACTTTAGGATTAGGTTTGAGTGTTGGGCTGGTGGATGTATATGTGTGACTGGGATAGGTAAGGCTGCAGAGTTTTGAGTGGTGAGGTATGAGATGCTATGGCGCATAGGCTTGTGTGGTGAAGCCAGGTGAATCTGGCCCATGCCTTTGATTATCGTGGTCCGACACCACTTGGTTCAGTGAACCGGGTGTGCACTGGGACACATCATCAGTAATGCATCCTCGGATCATGGGGTGTTTCGGGTCTTTCATCATTAAACACCCTCCCCGAGATGACCCAGCCGGAGTTGATCAAGCTCGGCTTGTGTTTACCCATGGACCAGGATAATGAGAGGCATGTAACTATGAGGGTAATGTTGTTTTTAAACATCATTACCTGGCATCTGTATGCCTGGGATTGCATGGGTTAAATTGACAGTGTTTACTGGGCATTCGGTGTCTCTGCACCTGAGTTTAGTGGTGACTTGTTTTCTGTGGACCCAGCTTGGGTTTAACTTTCTGGTTCTCTCTCGCCGTTTGGGCATCTGGGCTTTATTCTTGGCATTTTGTCGACCGGGAGAATGAAGAGCGTGTCACTGTTAGGTTAGGTTGAGAGTATGCGGGCAGTGGGCAAATCAGCCCTCTGGTGCTTTTTGATCTCCTCACTTGAGATTCAATTTCACGCGACCCTGCCACTTTGATCTGGCCCACGCCTTCATTAACCAGGTCCAACACTTGCCTTTCTTGGATCTTGCCCCTCCTGACAAAGGTAATCGGGTTTGTGGGGGTGTGGCCAGGGTTAGTCGGGGTGTGACTAGGGTTTGTGGGGGTGTGGCATGATCACTGGGATGTGCCGAGGGTTTGTGGGGGTGTGTGCCCCCTTGGACTTTAGGATTAGGTTTGAGTGTTGGGCTGGTGGATGTATATGTGTGACTGGGATAGGTAAGGCTTCAGAGTTTGGATGTGGTGAGGTATGAGATGCTATGGCGCATAGGCTTGTGTGGTGAAGCCAGGTGAATCTGGCCCATGCCTTTGATTATCGTGGTCAGACACCACTTGGTTCAATGGACCGGGTGTGCACTGGGACACATTATCAGTAATGCATCCTCGGATCATGGGGTGTTTCGGGTCTTTCATCATTAAACACCCTCCCCGAGATGACCCAGCCGCAGTTGATCAAGCTCGGCTTGTGTTTTCCCATGGACCAGGATAATGAGAGGCATGTAACTATGAGGGTAATGTTGTTTTTAAACATCATTACCTGGCATCTGTATGCCTGGGATTGCATGGGTTAAATTGACAGTGTTTACTGGGCATTCGGTGTCTCTGCACCTGAGTTTAGTGGTGACTTGTTTTCTGTGGACCCAGCTTGGGTTTAACTTTCTGGTTCTCTCTCGCCTTTTGGGCATCTGGGCTTTTTTGTTGGCATTTTGTCGACCGGGAGAATGAAGAGCGTGTCACTGTTAGGTTAGGTTGAGAGTATGCGGGCAGTGGGCAAATCAGCCCTCTTGTGCTTTTTGATCTCCTGACTTGAGATTCAATTTCACGCGACCCTGCCACTTTGATCTGGCCCACGCCTTCATTAACCAGGTCCAACACTT
Organism: Mobula birostris; assembly: GCF_030028105.1. Taxonomy (NCBI): domain Eukaryota; kingdom Metazoa; phylum Chordata; class Chondrichthyes; order Myliobatiformes; family Myliobatidae; genus Mobula; species Mobula birostris. The sequence continues at coordinate 139,940 of NC_092383.1, read as the reverse complement.
GCCTTTCTTGGATCTTGCCCCTCCTGACAAAGGTAATCGGGCCTGTGGGGGAGTGGCCAGGGCCAGTCGGGGTGTGCCTAGGGTTTGTGGGGGTGTGGCATGATCTCTGGGATGTGCCGAGGGCTTGTGGGGGTGTGTGCCCCCTTGGACTTTAGGATTAGGTTTGAGTGTTGGGCTGGTGGATGTACATGTGCGACGGGGATAGGTAAGGCTGCAGAGTTTTGAGTGGTGAGGTATGAGGTGCTATGGCGCATAGGCTCGTGTGGTGAAGCCAGGTGAATCTGGCCCATGCCTTTCATTATCGTGGTCCGACACCACTTGGTTCAATGGACCGGGTGTGCACTGGGACACATCATCAGTAATGCATCCTCGGATCATGGGGTGTTTCGGGTCTTTCATCATTAAACACCCTCCCCGAGATGACCCAGCCGGAGTTGATCAAGCTCGGCTTGTGTTTTCCCATGGACCAGGATAATGAGAGGCATGTAACTATGAGGGTAATGTTGTTTTTAAACATCATTACCTGGCATCTGTATGCCTGGGATTGCATAGGTTAAATTGACAGTGTTTACTGGGCATTCGGTGTCTCTGCACCTGAGTTTAGTGGTGACTTGTTTTCTGTGGACCCAGCTTGGGATTAACTTTCTGGTTCTCTCTCGCCGTTTGGGCATCTGGGCTTTATTCTTGGCATTTTGTCGACCGGGAGAATGAAGAGCGTGTCACTGTTAGGTTAGGTTGAGAGTATGCGGGCAGTGGGCAAATCAGCCCTCTTGTGCTTTTTGATCTCCTGACTTGAGATTCAATTTCACGCGACCCTGCCACTTTGATCTGGCCCACGCCTTCATTAACCAGGTCCAACACTTGCCTTTCTTGGATCTTGCCCCTCCTGCCCAAGGTAATCGGGTTTGTGGGGGAGTGGCCAGGGTTAGTCGGGGTATGCCTAGGGTTTGTGGGGGTGTGGCATGATCTCTGGGATGTGCCGAGGGTTTGTGGGGGTGTGTGCCCCCTTGGACTTTAGGATTAGGTTTGAGTGTTGGGCTGGTGGATGTATATGTGTGACTGGGATAGGGTTAGGGTTAGGGTTAGGTTGAGAGTATGCGGGCAGTGGGCAAATCAGCCCTCTTGTGCTTTTTGATCTCCTCACTTGAGATTCAATTTCACGCGACCCTGCCACTTTGATCTGGCCCACGCCTTCATTAACCAGGTCCAACACTTGCCTTTCTTGGATCTTGCCCCTCCTGACAAAGGTAATCGGGTTTGTGGGGGAGTGGCCAGGGTTAGTCGGGGTGTGCCTGGGGTTTGTGGGGGTGTGGCATGATCTCTGGGATGTGCCGAGGGTTTGTGGGGGTGTGTGCCCCCTTGGACTTTAGGATTAGGTTTGAGTGTTGGGCTGGTGGATGTATATGTGTGACCGGGATAGGTAAGGCTGCAGAGTTTGGAGTGGTGAGGTATGAGGTGCTATGGGGCTTAGTGGTGAAGCCAGGTGAATCTGGCCCATGCCTTTCATTATCGTGGTCCGACACCACTTGGTTCAATGGACCGGGTGTGCACTGGGACACATCATCAGTAATGCATCCTCGGATCATGGGGTGTTTCGGGTCTTTCATCATTAAACACCCTCCCCGAGATGACCCAGCCGGAGTTGATCAAGCTCGGCTTGTGTTTTCCCATGGACCAGGATAATGAGAGGTATGTAACTATGATGGTAATGTTGTTTTTAAACATCATTACCTGGCATCTGTGTGCCTGGGATTGCATGGGTTAAATTGACAGTGTTTACTGGGCATTCGGTGTCTCTGCACCTGAGTTTAGTGGTGACTTGTTTTCTGTGGACCCAGCTTGGGTTTAACTTTCTGGTTCTCTCTTGCCGTTTGGGCATCTGGGCTTTGTTCTTGGCATTTTGTCGACCGGGAGAATGAAGAGCGTGTCACTGTTAGGTTAGGTTGAGAGTATGCGGGCAGTGGGCAAATCAGCCCTCTTGTGCTTTTTGATCTCCTCACTTGAGATTCAATTTCACGCGACCCTGCCACTTTGATCTGGCCCACGCCTTCATTAACCAGGTCCAACACTTGCCTTTCTTGGATCTTGCCCCTCCTGACAAAGGTAATCGGGTTTGTGGGGGAGTGGCCAGGGTTAGTCGGGGTGTGCCTGGGGTTTGTGGGGGTGTGGCATGATCTCTGGGATGTGCCGAGGGTTTGTGGGGGTGTGTGCCCCCTTGGACTTTAGGATTAGGTTTGAGTGTTGGGCTGGTGGATGTATATGTGTGACCGGGATAGGTAAGGCTGCAGAGTTTGGAGTGGTGAGGTATGAGGTGCTATGGGGCTTAGTGGTGAAGCCAGGTGAATCTGGCCCATGCCTTTCATTATCGTGGTCCGACACCACTTGGTTCAATGGACCGGGTGTGCACTGGGACACATCATCAGTAATGCATCCTCGGATCATGGGGTGTTTCGGGTCTTTCATCATTAAACACCCTCCCCGAGATGACCCAGCCGGAGTTGATCAAGCTCGGCTTGTGTTTTCCCATGGACCAGGATAATGAGAGGTATGTAACTATGATGGTAATGTTGTTTTTAAACATCATTACCTGGCATCTGTGTGCCTGGGATTGCATGGGTTAAATTGACAGTGTTTACTGGGCATTCGGTGTCTCTGCACCTGAGTTTAGTGGTGACTTGTTTTCTGTGGACCCAGCTTGGGTTTAACTTTCTGGTTCTCTCTTGCCGTTTGGGCATCTGGGCTTTGTTCTTGGCATTTTGTCGACCGGGAGAATGAAGAGCGTGTCACTGTTAGGTTAGGTTGAGAGTATGCGGGCAGTGGGCAAATCAGCCCTCTTGTGCTTTTCGATCTCCTCACTTGAGATTCAATTTCACGCGACCCTGCCACTTTGATCTGGCCCACGCCTTCATTAACCAGGTCCAACACTTGCCTTTCTTGGATCTTGCCCCTCCTGACAAAGGTAATCGGGTTTGTGGGGGAGTGGCCAGGGTTAGTCGGGGTGTGCCTGGGGTTTGTGGGGGTGTGGCATGATCTCTGGGATGTGCCGAGGGTTTGTGGGGGTGTGTGCCCCCTTGGACTTTAGGATTAGGTTTGAGTGTTGGGCTGGTGGATGTATATGTGTGACCGGGATAGGTAAGGCTGCAGAGTTTGGAGTGGTGAGGTATGAGGTGCTATGGGGCTTAGTGGTGAAGCCAGGTGAATCTGGCCCATGCCTTTCATTATCGTGGTCCGACACCACTTGGTTCAATGGACCGGGTGTGCACTGGGACACATCATCAGTAATGCATCCTCGGATCATGGGGTGTTTCGGGTCTTTCATCATTAAACACCCTCCCCGAGATGACCCAGCCGGAGTTGATCAAGCTCGGCTTGTGTTTTCCCATGGACCAGGATAATGAGAGGTATGTAACTATGATGGTAATGTTGTTTTTAAACATCATTACCTGGCATCTGTGTGCCTGGGATTGCATGGGTTAAATTGACAGTGTTTACTGGGCATTCGGTGTCTCTGCACCTGAGTTTAGTGGTGACTTGTTTTCTGTGGACCCAGCTTGGGTTTAACTTTCTGGTTCTCTCTTGCCGTTTGGGCATCTGGGCTTTGTTCTTGGCATTTTGTCGACCGGGAGAATGAAGAGCGTGTCACTGTTAGGTTAGGTTGAGAGTATGCGGGCAGTGGGCAAATCAGCCCTCTTGTGCTTTTTGATCTCCTCACTTGAGATTCAATTTCACGCGACCCTGCCACTTTGATCTGGCCCACGCCTTCATTAACCAGGTCCAACACTTGCCTTTCTTGGATCTTGCCCCTCCTGACAAAGGTAATCGGGTTTGTGGGGGAGTGGCCAGGGTTAGTCGGGGTGTGCCTGGGGTTTGTGGGGGTGTGGCATGATCTCTGGGATGTGCCGAGGGTTTGTGGGGGTGTGTGCCCCCTTGGACTTTAGGATTAGGTTTGAGTGTTGGGCTGGTGGATGTATATGTGTGACCGGGATAGGTAAGGCTGCAGAGTTTGGAGTGGTGAGGTATGAGGTGCTATGGGGCTTAGTGGTGAAGCCAGGTGAATCTGGCCCATGCCTTTCATTATCGTGGTCCGACACCACTTGGTTCAATGGACCGGGTGTGCACTGGGACACATCATCAGTAATGCATCCTCGGATCATGGGGTGTTTCGGGTCTTTCATCATTAAACACCCTCCCCGAGATGACCCAGCCGGAGTTGATCAAGCTCGGCTTGTGTTTTCCCATGGACCAGGATAATGAGAGGTATGTAACTATGATGGTAATGTTGTTTTTAAACATCATTACCTGGCATCTGTGTGCCTGGGATTGCATGGGTTAAATTGACAGTGTTTACTGGGCATTCGGTGTCTCTGCACCTGAGTTTAGTGGTGACTTGTTTTCTGTGGACCCAGCTTGGGTTTAACTTTCTGGTTCTCTCTTGCCGTTTGGGCATCTGGGCTTTGTTCTTGGCATTTTGTCGACCGGGAGAATGAAGAGCGTGTCACTGTTAGGTTAGGTTGAGAGTATGCGGGCAGTGGGCAAATCAGCCCTCTTGTGCTTTTTGATCTCCTCACTTGAGATTCAATTTCACGCGACCCTGCCACTTTGATCTGGCCCACGCCTTCATTAACCAGGTCCAACACTTGCCTTTCTTGGATCTTGCCCCTCCTGACAAAGGTAATCGGGTTTGTGGGGGAGTGGCCAGGGTTAGTCGGGGTGTGCCTGGGGTTTGTGGGGGTGTGGCATGATCTCTGGGATGTGCCGAGGGTTTGTGGGGGTGTGTGCCCCCTTGGACTTTAGGATTAGGTTTGAGTGTTGGGCTGGTGGATGTATATGTGTGACCGGGATAGGTAAGGCTGCAGAGTTTGGAGTGGTGAGGTATGAGGTGCTATGGGGCTTAGTGGTGAAGCCAGGTGAATCTGGCCCATGCCTTTCATTATCGTGGTCCGACACCACTTGGTTCAATGGACCGGGTGTGCACTGGGACACATCATCAGTAATGCATCCTCGGATCATGGGGTGTTTCGGGTCTTTCATCATTAAACACCCTCCCCGAGATGACCCAGCCGGAGTTGATCAAGCTCGGCTTGTGTTTTCCCATGGACCAGGATAATGAGAGGTATGTAACTATGATGGTAATGTTGTTTTTAAACATCATTACCTGGCATCTGTGTGCCTGGGATTGCATGGGTTAAATTGACAGTGTTTACTGGGCATTCGGTGTCTCTGCACCTGAGTTTAGTGGTGACTTGTTTTCTGTGGACCCAGCTTGGGTTTAACTTTCTGGTTCTCTCTTGCCGTTTGGGCATCTGGGCTTTGTTCTTGGCATTTTGTCGACCGGGAGAATGAAGAGCGTGTCACTGTTAGGTTAGGTTGAGAGTATGCGGGCAGTGGGCAAATCAGCCCTCTTGTGCTTTTTGATCTCCTCACTTGAGATTCAATTTCACGCGACCCTGCCACTTTGATCTGGCCCACGCCTTCATTAACCAGGTCCAACACTTGCCTTTCTTGGATCTTGCCCCTCCTGACAAAGGTAATCGGGTTTGTGGGGGAGTGGCCAGGGTTAGTCGGGGTGTGCCTGGGGTTTGTGGGGGTGTGGCATGATCTCTGGGATGTGCCGAGGGTTTGTGGGGGTGTGTGCCCCCTTGGACTTTAGGATTAGGTTTGAGTGTTGGGCTGGTGGATGTATATGTGTGACCGGGATAGGTAAGGCTGCAGAGTTTGGAGTGGTGAGGTATGAGGTGCTATGGGGCTTAGTGGTGAAGCCAGGTGAATCTGGCCCATGCCTTTCATTATCGTGGTCCGACACCACTTGGTTCAATGGACCGGGTGTGCACTGGGACACATCATCAGTAATGCATCCTCGGATCATGGGGTGTTTCGGGTCTTTCATCATTAAACACCCTCCCCGAGATGACCCAGCCGGAGTTGATCAAGCTCGGCTTGTGTTTTCCCATGGACCAGGATAATGAGAGGTATGTAACTATGATGGTAATGTTGTTTTTAAACATCATTACCTGGCATCTGTGTGCCTGGGATTGCATGGGTTAAATTGACAGTGTTTACTGGGCATTCGGTGTCTCTGCACCTGAGTTTAGTGGTGACTTGTTTTCTGTGGACCCAGCTTGGGTTTAACTTTCTGGTTCTCTCTTGCCGTTTGGGCATCTGGGCTTTGTTCTTGGCATTTTGTCGACCGGGAGAATGAAGAGCGTGTCACTGTTAGGTTAGGTTGAGAGTATGCGGGCAGTGGGCAAATCAGCCCTCTTGTGCTTTTTGATCTCCTCACTTGAGATTCAATTTCACGCGACCCTGCCACTTTGATCTGGCCCACGCCTTCATTAACCAGGTCCAACACTTGCCTTTCTTGGATCTTGCCCCTCCTGACAAAGGTAATCGGGTTTGTGGGGGAGTGGCCAGGGTTAGTCGGGGTGTGCCTGGGGTTTGTGGGGGTGTGGCATGATCTCTGGGATGTGCCGAGGGTTTGTGGGGGTGTGTGCCCCCTTGGACTTTAGGATTAGGTTTGAGTGTTGGGCTGGTGGATGTATATGTGTGACCGGGATAGGTAAGGCTGCAGAGTTTGGAGTGGTGAGGTATGAGGTGCTATGGGGCTTAGTGGTGAAGCCAGGTGAATCTGGCCCATGCCTTTCATTATCGTGGTCCGACACCACTTGGTTCAATGGACCGGGTGTGCACTGGGACACATCATCAGTAATGCATCCTCGGATCATGGGGTGTTTCGGGTCTTTCATCATTAAACACCCTCCCCGAGATGACCCAGCCGGAGTTGATCAAGCTCGGCTTGTGTTTTCCCATGGACCAGGATAATGAGAGGTATGTAACTATGATGGTAATGTTGTTTTTAAACATCATTACCTGGCATCTGTGTGCCTGGGATTGCATGGGTTAAATTGACAGTGTTTACTGGGCATTCGGTGTCTCTGCACCTGAGTTTAGTGGTGACTTGTTTTCTGTGGACCCAGCTTGGGTTTAACTTTCTGGTTCTCTCTTGCCGTTTGGGCATCTGGGCTTTGTTCTTGGCATTTTGTCGACCGGGAGAATGAAGAGCGTGTCACTGTTAGGTTAGGTTGAGAGTATGCGGGCAGTGGGCAAATCAGCCCTCTTGTGCTTTTTGATCTCCTCACTTGAGATTCAATTTCACGCGACCCTGCCACTTTGATCTGGCCCACGCCTTCATTAACCAGGTCCAACACTTGCCTTTCTTGGATCTTGCCCCTCCTGACAAAGGTAATCGGGTTTGTGGGGGAGTGGCCAGGGTTAGTCGGGGTGTGCCTGGGGTTTGTGGGGGTGTGGCATGATCTCTGGGATGTGCCGAGGGTTTGTGGGGGTGTGTGCCCCCTTGGACTTTAGGATTAGGTTTGAGTGTTGGGCTGGTGGATGTATATGTGTGACCGGGATAGGTAAGGCTGCAGAGTTTGGAGTGGTGAGGTATGAGGTGCTATGGGGCTTAGTGGTGAAGCCAGGTGAATCTGGCCCATGCCTTTCATTATCGTGGTCCGACACCACTTGGTTCAATGGACCGGGTGTGCACTGGGACACATCATCAGTAATGCATCCTCGGATCATGGGGTGTTTCGGGTCTTTCATCATTAAACACCCTCCCCGAGATGACCCAGCCGGAGTTGATCAAGCTCGGCTTGTGTTTTCCCATGGACCAGGATAATGAGAGGTATGTAACTATGATGGTAATGTTGTTTTTAAACATCATTACCTGGCATCTGTGTGCCTGGGATTGCATGGGTTAAATTGACAGTGTTTACTGGGCATTCGGTGTCTCTGCACCTGAGTTTAGTGGTGACTTGTTTTCTGTGGACCCAGCTTGGGTTTAACTTTCTGGTTCTCTCTTGCCGTTTGGGCATCTGGGCTTTGTTCTTGGCATTTTGTCGACCGGGAGAATGAAGAGCGTGTCACTGTTAGGTTAGGTTGAGAGTATGCGGGCAGTGGGCAAATCAGCCCTCTTGTGCTTTTCGATCTCCTCACTTGAGATTCAATTTCACGCGACCCTGCCACTTTGATCTGGCCCACGCCTTCATTAACCAGGTCCAACACTTGCCTTTCTTGGATCTTGCCCCTCCTGACAAAGGTAATCGGGTTTGTGGGGGAGTGGCCAGGGTTAGTCGGGGTGTGCCTGGGGTTTGTGGGGGTGTGGCATGATCTCTGGGATGTGCCGAGGGTTTGTGGGGGTGTGTGCCCCCTTGGACTTTAGGATTAGGTTTGAGTGTTGGGCTGGTGGATGTATATGTGTGACCGGGATAGGTAAGGCTGCAGAGTTTGGAGTGGTGAGGTATGAGGTGCTATGGGGCTTAGTGGTGAAGCCAGGTGAATCTGGCCCATGCCTTTCATTATCGTGGTCCGACACCACTTGGTTCAATGGACCGGGTGTGCACTGGGACACATCATCAGTAATGCATCCTCGGATCATGGGGTGTTTCGGGTCTTTCATCATTAAACACCCTCCCCGAGATGACCCAGCCGGAGTTGATCAAGCTCGGCTTGTGTTTTCCCATGGACCAGGATAATGAGAGGTATGTAACTATGATGGTAATGTTGTTTTTAAACATCATTACCTGGCATCTGTGTGCCTGGGATTGCATGGGTTAAATTGACAGTGTTTACTGGGCATTCGGTGTCTCTGCACCTGAGTTTAGTGGTGACTTGTTTTCTGTGGACCCAGCTTGGGTTTAACTTTCTGGTTCTCTCTTGCCGTTTGGGCATCTGGGCTTTGTTCTTGGCATTTTGTCGACCGGGAGAATGAAGAGCGTGTCACTGTTAGGTTAGGTTGAGAGTATGCGGGCAGTGGGCAAATCAGCCCTCTTGTGCTTTTTGATCTCCTCACTTGAGATTCAATTTCACGCGACCCTGCCACTTTGATCTGGCCCACGCCTTCATTAACCAGGTCCAACACTTGCCTTTCTTGGATCTTGCCCCTCCTGACAAAGGTAATCGGGTTTGTGGGGGAGTGGCCAGGGTTAGTCGGGGTGTGCCTGGGGTTTGTGGGGGTGTGGCATGATCTCTGGGATGTGCCGAGGGTTTGTGGGGGTGTGTGCCCCCTTGGACTTTAGGATTAGGTTTGAGTGTTGGGCTGGTGGATGTATATGTGTGACCGGGATAGGTAAGGCTGCAGAGTTTGGAGTGGTGAGGTATGAGGTGCTATGGGGCTTAGTGGTGAAGCCAGGTGAATCTGGCCCATGCCTTTCATTATCGTGGTCCGACACCACTTGGTTCAATGGACCGGGTGTGCACTGGGACACATCATCAGTAATGCATCCTCGGATCATGGGGTGTTTCGGGTCTTTCATCATTAAACACCCTCCCCGAGATGACCCAGCCGGAGTTGATCAAGCTCGGCTTGTGTTTTCCCATGGACCAGGATAATGAGAGGTATGTAACTATGATGGTAATGTTGTTTTTAAACATCATTACCTGGCATCTGTGTGCCTGGGATTGCATGGGTTAAATTGACAGTGTTTACTGGGCATTCGGTGTCTCTGCACCTGAGTTTAGTGGTGACTTGTTTTCTGTGGACCCAGCTTGGGTTTAACTTTCTGGTTCTCTCTTGCCGTTTGGGCATCTGGGCTTTGTTCTTGGCATTTTGTCGACCGGGAGAATGAAGAGCGTGTCACTGTTAGGTTAGGTTGAGAGTATGCGGGCAGTGGGCAAATCAGCCCTCTTGTGCTTTTTGATCTCCTCACTTGAGATTCAATTTCACGCGACCCTGCCACTTTGATCTGGCCCACGCCTTCATTAACCAGGTCCAACACTTGCCTTTCTTGGATCTTGCCCCTCCTGACAAAGGTAATCGGGTTTGTGGGGGAGTGGCCAGGGTTAGTCGGGGTGTGCCTGGGGTTTGTGGGGGTGTGGCATGATCTCTGGGATGTGCCGAGGGTTTGTGGGGGTGTGTGCCCCCTTGGACTTTAGGATTAGGTTTGAGTGTTGGGCTGGTGGATGTATATGTGTGACCGGGATAGGTAAGGCTGCAGAGTTTGGAGTGGTGAGGTATGAGGTGCTATGGGGCTTAGTGGTGAAGCCAGGTGAATCTGGCCCATGCCTTTCATTATCGTGGTCCGACACCACTTGGTTCAATGGACCGGGTGTGCACTGGGACACATCATCAGTAATGCATCCTCGGATCATGGGGTGTTTCGGGTCTTTCATCATTAAACACCCTCCCCGAGATGACCCAGCCGGAGTTGATCAAGCTCGGCTTGTGTTTTCCCATGGACCAGGATAATGAGAGGTATGTAACTATGATGGTAATGTTGTTTTTAAACATCATTACCTGGCATCTGTGTGCCTGGGATTGCATGGGTTAAATTGACAGTGTTTACTGGGCATTCGGTGTCTCTGCACCTGAGTTTAGTGGTGACTTGTTTTCTGTGGACCCAGCTTGGGTTTAACTTTCTGGTTCTCTCTTGCCGTTTGGGCATCTGGGCTTTGTTCTTGGCATTTTGTCGACCGGGAGAATGAAGAGCGTGTCACTGTTAGGTTAGGTTGAGAGTATGCGGGCAGTGGGCAAATCAGCCCTCTTGTGCTTTTCGATCTCCTCACTTGAGATTCAATTTCACGCGACCCTGCCACTTTGATCTGGCCCACGCCTTCATTAACCAGGTCCAACACTTGCCTTTCTTGGATCTTGCCCCTCCTGACAAAGGTAATCGGGTTTGTGGGGGAGTGGCCAGGGTTAGTCGGGGTGTGCCTGGGGTTTGTGGGGGTGTGGCATGATCTCTGGGATGTGCCGAGGGTTTGTGGGGGTGTGTGCCCCCTTGGACTTTAGGATTAGGTTTGAGTGTTGGGCTGGTGGATGTATATGTGTGACCGGGATAGGTAAGGCTGCAGAGTTTGGAGTGGTGAGGTATGAGGTGCTATGGGGCTTAGTGGTGAAGCCAGGTGAATCTGGCCCATGCCTTTCATTATCGTGGTCCGACACCACTTGGTTCAATGGACCGGGTGTGCACTGGGACACATCATCAGTAATGCATCCTCGGATCATGGGGTGTTTCGGGTCTTTCATCATTAAACACCCTCCCCGAGATGACCCAGCCGGAGTTGATCAAGCTCGGCTTGTGTTTTCCCATGGACCAGGATAATGAGAGGTATGTAACTATGATGGTAATGTTGTTTTTAAACATCATTACCTGGCATCTGTGTGCCTGGGATTGCATGGGTTAAATTGACAGTGTTTACTGGGCATTCGGTGTCTCTGCACCTGAGTTTAGTGGTGACTTGTTTTCTGTGGACCCAGCTTGGGTTTAACTTTCTGGTTCTCTCTTGCCGTTTGGGCATCTGGGCTTTGTTCTTGGCATTTTGTCGACCGGGAGAATGAAGAGCGTGTCACTGTTAGGTTAGGTTGAGAGTATGCGGGCAGTGGGCAAATCAGCCCTCTTGTGCTTTTCGATCTCCTCACTTGAGATTCAATTTCACGCGACCCTGCCACTTTGATCTGGCCCACGCCTTCATTAACCAGGTCCAACACTTGCCTTTCTTGGATCTTGCCCCTCCTGACAAAGGTAATCGGGTTTGTGGGGGAGTGGCCAGGGTTAGTCGGGGTGTGCCTGGGGTTTGTGGGGGTGTGGCATGATCTCTGGGATGTGCCGAGGGTTTGTGGGGGTGTGTGCCCCCTTGGACTTTAGGATTAGGTTTGAGTGTTGGGCTGGTGGATGTATATGTGTGACCGGGATAGGTAAGGCTGCAGAGTTTGGAGTGGTGAGGTATGAGGTGCTATGGGGCTTAGTGGTGAAGCCAGGTGAATCTGGCCCATGCCTTTCATTATCGTGGTCCGACACCACTTGGTTCAATGGACCGGGTGTGCACTGGGACACATCATCAGTAATGCATCCTCGGATCATGGGGTGTTTCGGGTCTTTCATCATTAAACACCCTCCCCGAGATGACCCAGCCGGAGTTGATCAAGCTCGGCTTGTGTTTTCCCATGGACCAGGATAATGAGAGGTATGTAACTATGATGGTAATGTTGCTTTTAAACATCATTACCTGGCATCTGTGTGCCTGGGATTGCATGGGTTAAATTGACAGTGTTTACTGGGCATTCGGTGTCTCTGCACCTGAGTTTAGTGGTGACTTGTTTTCTGTGGACCCAGCTTGGGTTTAACTTTCTGGTTCTCTCTTGCCGTTTGGGCATCTGGGCTTTGTTCTTGGCATTTTGTCGACCGGGAGAATGAAGAGCGTGTCACTGTTAGGTTAGGTTGAGAGTATGCGGGCAGTGGGCAAATCAGCCCTCTTGTGCTTTTTGATCTCCTGACTTGAGATTCAATTTCACGCGACCCTGCCACTTTGATCTGGCCCACGCCTTCATTAACCAGGTCCAACACTTGCCTTTCTTGGATCTTGCCCCTCCTGCCCAAGGTAATCGGGTTTGTGGGGGAGTGGCCAGGGTTAGTCGGGGTATGCCTAGGGTTTGTGGGGGTGTGGCATGATCTCTGGGATGTGCCGAGGGTTTGTGGGGGTGTGTGCCCCCTTGGACTTTAGGATTAGGTTTGAGTGTTGGGCTGGTGGATGTATATGTGTGACTGGGATAGGTAAGGCTGCAGAGTTTGGAGTGGTGAGGTATGAGGTGCTATGGCGCATAGGCTCGTGTGGTGAAGCCAGGTGAATCTGGCCCATGCCTTTCATTATCGTGGTCCGACACCACTTGGTTCAATGGACCGGGTGTGCACTGGGACACATCATCAGTAATGCATCCTCGGATCATGGGGTGTTTCGGGTCTTTCATCATTAAACACCCTCCCCGAGATGACCCAGCCGGAGTTAATCAAGCTCGGCTTGTGTTTTCCCATGGACCAGGATAATGAGAGGCATGTAACTATGAGGGTAATGTTGTTTTTAAACATCATTACCTGGCATCTGTATGCCTGGGATTGCATAGGTTAAATTGACAGTGTTTACTGGGCATTCGGTGTCTCTGCACCTGAGTTTAGTGGTGACTTGTTTTCTGTGGACCCAGCTTGGGATTAACTTTCTGGTTCTCTCTCGCCGTTTGGGCATCTGGGCTTTATTCTTGGCATTTTGTCGACCGGGAGAATGAAGAGCGTGTCACTGTTAGGTTAGGTTGAGAGTATGCGGGCAGTGGGCAAATCAGCCCTCTTGTGCTTTTTGATCTCCTGACTTGAGATTCAATTTCACGCGACCCTGCCACTTTGATCTGGCCCACGCCTTCATTAACCAGGTCCAACACTTGCCTTTCTTGGATCTTGCCCCTCCTGCCCAAGGTAATCGGGTTTGTGGGGGAGTGGCCAGGGTTAGTCGGGGTATGCCTAGGGTTTGTGGGGGTGTGGCATGATCTCTGGGATGTGCCGAGGGTTTGTGGGGGTGTGTGCCCCCTTGGACTTTAGGATTAGGTTTGAGTGTTGGGCTGGTGGATGTATATGTGTGACTGGGATAGGGTTAGGGTTAGGGTTAGGGTTAGGGTTAGGGTTAGGTTGAGAGTATGCGGGCAGTGGGCAAATCAGCCCTCTTGTGCTTTTTGATCTCCTCACTTGAGATTCAATTTCACGCGACCCTGCCACTTTGATCTGGCCCACGCCTTCATTAACCAGGTCCAACACTTGCCTTTCTTGGATCTTGCCCCTCCTGACAAAGGTAATCGGGTTTGTGGGGGAGTGGCCAGGGTTAGTCGGGGTGTGCCTAGGGTTTGTGGGGGTGTGGCATGATCTCTGGGATGTGCCGAGGGTTTGTGGGGGTGTGTGCCCCCTTGGACTTTAGGATTAGGTTTGAGTGTTGGGCTGGTGGATGTATATGTGTGACTGGGATAGGTAAGGCTGCAGAGTTTTGAGTGGTGAGGTATGAGGCGCTATTGGGCTTAGGCTCATGTGGTGAAGCCAGGTGAATCTGGCCCATGCCTTTCATTATCGTGGTCCGACACCACTTGGTTCAATGGACCGGGTGTGCACTGGGACACATCATCAGTAATGCATCCTCGGATCATGGGGTGTTTCGGGTCTTTCATCATTAAACACCCTCCCCGAGTTGACCCAGCCGGAGTTGATCAAGCTTGGCTTGTGTTTTCCCATGGAACAGGATAATGAGAGGCATGTAACTATGAGGGTAATGACGTTTTTAAACATCATTACCTGGCATCTGTATGCCTGGGATTGCATGGGTTAAATTGACAGTGTTTACTGGGCATTCGGTGTCTCTGCACCTGAGTTTAGTGGTGACTTGTTTTCTGTGGACCCAGCTTGGGTTTAACTTTCTGGTTCTCTCTTGCCGTTTGGGCATCTGGGCTTTGTTCTTGGCATTTTGTCGACCGGGAGAATGAAGAGCGTGTCACTGTTAGGTTAGGTTGAGAGTATGCGGGCAGTGGGCAAATCAGCCCTCTTGTGCTTTTTGATCTCCTCACTTGAGATTCAATTTCACGCGACCCTGCCACTTTGATCTGGCCCACGCCTTCATTAACCAGGTCCAACACTTGCCTTTCTTGGATCTTGCCCCTCCTGACAAAGGTAATCGGGTTTGTGGGGGAGTGGCCAGGGTTAGTCGGGGTGTGCCTGGGGTTTGTGGGGGTGTGGCATGATCTCTGGGATGTGCCGAGGGTTTGTGGGGGTGTGTGCCCCCTTGGACTTTAGGATTAGGTTTGAGTGTTGGGCTGGTGGATGTATATGTGTGACCGGGATAGGTAAGGCTGCAAAGTTTGGAGTGGTGAGGTATGAGGTGCTATGGGGCTTAGTGGTGAAGCCAGGTGAATCTGGCCCATGCCTTTCATTATCGTGGTCCGACACCACTTGGTTCAATGGACCGGGTGTGCACTGGGACACATCATCAGTAATGCATCCTCGGATCATGGGGTGTTTCGGGTCTTTCATCATTAAACACCCTCCCCGAGATGACCCAGCCGGAGTTGATCAAGCTCGGCTTGTGTTTTCCCATGGACCAGGATAATGAGAGGTATGTAACTATGATGGTAATGTTGTTTTTAAACATCATTACCTGGCATCTGTGTGCCTGGGATTGCATGGGTTAAATTGACAGTGTTTACTGGGCATTCGGTGTCTCTGCACCTGAGTTTAGTGGTGACTTGTTTTCTGTGGACCCAGCTTGGGTTTAACTTTCTGGTTCTCTCTTGCCGTTTGGGCATCTGGGCTTTGTTCTTGGCATTTTGTCGACCGGGAGAATGAAGAGCGTGTCACTGTTAGGTTAGGTTGAGAGTATGCGGGCAGTGGGCAAATCAGCCCTCTTGTGCTTTTTGATCTCCTCACTTGAGATTCAATTTCACGCGACCCTGCCACTTTGATCTGGCCCACGCCTTCATTAACCAGGTCCAACACTTGCCTTTCTTGGATCTTGCCCCTCCTGACAAAGGTAATCGGGTTTGTGGGGGAGTGGCCAGGGTTAGTCGGGGTGTGCCTGGGGTTTGTGGGGGTGTGGCATGATCTCTGGGATGTGCCGAGGGTTTGTGGGGGTGTGTGCCCCCTTGGACTTTAGGATTAGGTTTGAGTGTTGGGCTGGTGGATGTATATGTGTGACCGGGATAGGTAAGGCTGCAGAGTTTGGAGTGGTGAGGTATGAGGTGCTATGGGGCTTAGTGGTGAAGCCAGGTGAATCTGGCCCATGCCTTTCATTATCGTGGTCCGACACCACTTGGTTCAATGGACCGGGTGTGCACTGGGACACATCATCAGTAATGCATCCTCAGATCATGGGGTGTTTCGGGTCTTTCATCATTAAACACCCTCCCCGAGATGACCCAGCCGGAGTTGATCAAGCTCGGCTTGTGTTTTCCCATGGACCAGGATAATGAGAGGTATGTAACTATGATGGTAATGTTGTTTTTAAACATCATTACCTGGCATCTGTGTGCCTGGGATTGCATGGGTTAAATTGACAGTGTTTACTGGGCATTCGGTGTCTCTGCACCTGAGTTTAGTGGTGACTTGTTTTCTGTGGACCCAGCTTGGGTTTAACTTTCTGGTTCTCTCTTGCCGTTTGGGCATCTGGGCTTTGTTCTTGGCATTTTGTCGACCGGGAGAATGAAGAGCGTGTCACTGTTAGGTTAGGTTGAGAGTATGCGGGCAGTGGGCAAATCAGCCCTCTTGTGCTTTTTGATCTCCTGACTTGAGATTCAATTTCACGCGACCCTGCCACTTTGATCTGGCCCACGCCTTCATTAACCAGGTCCAACACTTGCCTTTCTTGGATCTTGCCCCTCCTGCCCAAGGTAATCGGGTTTGTGGGGGAGTGGCCAGGGTTAGTCGGGGTATGCCTAGGGTTTGTGGGGGTGTGGCATGATCTCTGGGATGTGCCGAGGGTTTGTGGGGGTGTGTGCCCCCTTGGACTTTAGGATTAGGTTTGAGTGTTGGGCTGGTGGATGTATATGTGTGACTGGGATAGGTAAGGCTGCAGAGTTTGGAGTGGTGAGGTATGAGGTGCTATGGCGCATAGGCTCGTGTGGTGAAGCCAGGTGAATCTGGCCCATGCCTTTCATTATCGTGGTCCGACACCACTTGGTTCAATGGACCGGGTGTGCACTGGGACACATCATCAGTAATGCATCCTCGGATCATGGGGTGTTTCGGGTCTTTCATCATTAAACACCCTCCCCGAGATGACCCAGCCGGAGTTGATCAAGCTCGGCTTGTGTTTTCCCATGGACCAGGATAATGAGAGGCATGTAACTATGAGGGTAATGTTGTTTTTAAACATCATTACCTGGCATCTGTATGCCTGGGATTGCATAGGTTAAATTGACAGTGTTTACTGGGCATTCGGTGTCTCTGCACCTGAGTTTAGTGGTGACTTGTTTTCTGTGGACCCAGCTTGGGATTAACTTTCTGGTTCTCTCTCGCCGTTTGGGCATCTGGGCTTTATTCTTGGCATTTTGTCGACCGGGAGAATGAAGAGCGTGTCACTGTTAGGTTAGGTTGAGAGTATGCGGGCAGTGGGCAAATCAGCCCTCTTGTGCTTTTTGATCTCCTGACTTGAGATTCAATTTCACGCGACCCTGCCACTTTGATCTGGCCCACGCCTTCATTAACCAGGTCCAACACTTGCCTTTCTTGGATCTTGCCCCTCCTGCCCAAGGTAATCGGGTTTGTGGGGGAGTGGCCAGGGTTAGTCGGGGTATGCCTAGGGTTTGTGGGGGTGTGGCATGATCTCTGGGATGTGCCGAGGGTTTGTGGGGGTGTGTGCCCCCTTGGACTTTAGGATTAGGTTTGAGTGTTGGGCTGGTGGATGTATATGTGTGACTGGGATAGGGTTAGGGTTAGGGTTAGGGTTAGGGTTAGGGTTAGGTTGAGAGTATGCGGGCAGTGGGCAAATCAGCCCTCTTGTGCTTTTTGATCTCCTCACTTGAGATTCAATTTCACGCGACCCTGCCACTTTGATCTGGCCCACGCCTTCATTAACCAGGTCCAACACTTGCCTTTCTTGGATCTTGCCCCTCCTGACAAAGGTAATCGGGTTTGTGGGGGAGTGGCCAGGGTTAGTCGGGGTGTGCCTAGGGTTTGTGGGGGTGTGTGCCCCCTTGGACTTTAGGATTAGGTTTGAGTGTTGGGCTGGTGGATGTATATGTGTGACTGGGATAGGTAAGGCTGCAGAGTTTTGAGTGGTGAGGTATGAGGCGCTATTGGGCTTAGGCTCATGTGGTGAAGCCAGGTGAATCTGGCCCATGCCTTTCATTATCGTGGTCCGACACCACTTGGTTCAATGGACCGGGTGTGCACTGGGACACATCATCAGTAATGCATCCTCGGATCATGGGGTGTTTCGGGTCTTTCATCATTAAACACCCTCCCCGAGTTGACCCAGCCGGAGTTGATCAAGCTCGGCTTGTGTTTTCCCATGGAACAGGATAATGAGAGGCATGTAACTATGAGGGTAATGACGTTTTTAAACATCATTACCTGGCATCTGTATGCCTGGGATTGCATGGGTTAAATTGACAGTGTTTACTGGGCATTCGGTGTCTCTGCACCTGAGTTTAGTGGTGACTTGTTTTCTGTGGACCCAGCTTGGGTTTAACTTTCTGGTTCTCTCTTGCCGTTTGGGCATCTGGGCTTTGTTCTTGGCATTTTGTCGACCGGGAGAATGAAGAGCGTGTCACTGTTAGGTTAGGTTGAGAGTATGCGGGCAGTGGGCAAATCAGCCCTCTTGTGCTTTTTGATCTCCTGACTTGAGATTCAATTTCACGCGACCCTGCCACTTTGATCTGGCCCACGCCTTCATTAACCAGGTCCAACACTTGCCTTTCTTGGATCTTGCCCCTCCTGACAAAGGTAATCGGGTTTGTGGGGGAGTGGCCAGGGTTAGTCGGGGTGTGCCTGGGGTTTGTGGGGGTGTGGCATGATCTCTGGGATGTGCCGAGGGTTTGTGGGGGTGTGTGCCCCCTTGGACTTTAGGATTAGGTTTGAGTGTTGGGCTGGTGGATGTATATGTGTGACCGGGATAGGTAAGGCTGCAGAGTTTGGAGTGGTGAGGTATGAGGTGCTATGGGGCTTAGTGGTGAAGCCAGGTGAATCTGGCCCATGCCTTTCATTATCGTGGTCCGACACCACTTGGTTCAATGGACCGGGTGTGCACTGGGACACATCATCAGTAATGCATCCTCGGATCATGGGGTGTTTCGGGTCTTTCATCATTAAACACCCTCCCCGAGATGACCCAGCCGGAGTTGATCAAGCTCGGCTTGTGTTTTCCCATGGACCAGGATAATGAGAGGTATGTAACTATGATGGTAATGTTGTTTTTAAACATCATTACCTGGCATCTGTGTGCCTGGGATTGCATGGGTTAAATTGACAGTGTTTACTGGGCATTCGGTGTCTCTGCACCTGAGTTTAGTGGTGACTTGTTTTCTGTGGACCCAGCTTGGGTTTAACTTTCTGGTTCTCTCTTGCCGTTTGGGCATCTGGGCTTTGTTCTTGGCATTTTGTCGACCGGGAGAATGAAGAGCGTGTCACTGTTAGGTTAGGTTGAGAGTATGCGGGCAGTGGGCAAATCAGCCCTCTTGTGCTTTTTGATCTCCTCACTTGAGATTCAATTTCACGCGACCCTGCCACTTTGATCTGGCCCACGCCTTCATTAACCAGGTCCAACACTTGCCTTTCTTGGATCTTGCCCCTCCTGACAAAGGTAATCGGGTTTGTGGGGGAGTGGCCAGGGTTAGTCGGGGTGTGCCTGGGGTTTGTGGGGGTGTGGCATGATCTCTGGGATGTGCCGAGGGTTTGTGGGGGTGTGTGCCCCCTTGGACTTTAGGATTAGGTTTGAGTGTTGGGCTGGTGGATGTATATGTGTGACCGGGATAGGTAAGGCTGCAGAGTTTGGAGTGGTGAGGTATGAGGTGCTATGGGGCTTAGTGGTGAAGCCAGGTGAATCTGGCCCATGCCTTTCATTATCGTGGTCCGACACCACTTGGTTCAATGGACCGGGTGTGCACTGGGACACATCATCAGTAATGCATCCTCAGATCATGGGGTGTTTCGGGTCTTTCATCATTAAACACCCTCCCCGAGATGACCCAGCCGGAGTTGATCAAGCTCGGCTTGTGTTTTCCCATGGACCAGGATAATGAGAGGTATGTAACTATGATGGTAATGTTGTTTTTAAACATCATTACCTGGCATCTGTGTGCCTGGGATTGCATGGGTTAAATTGACAGTGTTTACTGGGCATTCGGTGTCTCTGCACCTGAGTTTAGTGGTGACTTGTTTTCTGTGGACCCAGCTTGGGTTTAACTTTCTGGTTCTCTCTTGCCGTTTGGGCATCTGGGCTTTGTTCTTGGCATTTTGTCGACCGGGAGAATGAAGAGCGTGTCACTGTTAGGTTAGGTTGAGAGTATGCGGGCAGTGGGCAAATCAGCCCTCTTGTGCTTTTTGATCTCCTGACTTGAGATTCAATTTCACGCGACCCTGCCACTTTGATCTGGCCCACGCCTTCATTAACCAGGTCCAACACTTGCCTTTCTTGGATCTTGCCCCTCCTGCCCAAGGTAATCGGGTTTGTGGGGGAGTGGCCAGGGTTAGTCGGGGTATGCCTAGGGTTTGTGGGGGTGTGGCATGATCTCTGGGATGTGCCGAGGGTTTGTGGGGGTGTGTGCCCCCTTGGACTTTAGGATTAGGTTTGAGTGTTGGGCTGGTGGATGTATATGTGTGACTGGGATAGGTAAGGCTGCAGAGTTTGGAGTGGTGAGGTATGAGGTGCTATGGCGCATAGGCTCGTGTGGTGAAGCCAGGTGAATCTGGCCCATGCCTTTCATTATCGTGGTCCGACACCACTTGGTTCAATGGACCGGGTGTGCACTGGGACACATCATCAGTAATGCATCCTCGGATCATGGGGTGTTTCGGGTCTTTCATCATTAAACACCCTCCCCGAGATGACCCAGCCGGAGTTGATCAA
The DNA here is from genome assembly GCF_030028105.1 of Mobula birostris. Taxonomy (NCBI): domain Eukaryota; kingdom Metazoa; phylum Chordata; class Chondrichthyes; order Myliobatiformes; family Myliobatidae; genus Mobula; species Mobula birostris. The sequence continues at coordinate 119,579 of NC_092383.1, read as the reverse complement.
GCTCGGCTTGTGTTTTCCCATGGACCAGGATAATGAGAGGCATGTAACTATGAGGGTAATGTTGTTTTTAAACATCATTACCTGGCATCTGTATGCCTGGGATTGCATAGGTTAAATTGACAGTGTTTACTGGGCATTCGGTGTCTCTGCACCTGAGTTTAGTGGTGACTTGTTTTCTGTGGACCCAGCTTGGGATTAACTTTCTGGTTCTCTCTCGCCGTTTGGGCATCTGGGCTTTATTCTTGGCATTTTGTCGACCGGGAGAATGAAGAGCGTGTCACTGTTAGGTTAGGTTGAGAGTATGCGGGCAGTGGGCAAATCAGCCCTCTTGTGCTTTTTGATCTCCTGACTTGAGATTCAATTTCACGCGACCCTGCCACTTTGATCTGGCCCACGCCTTCATTAACCAGGTCCAACACTTGCCTTTCTTGGATCTTGCCCCTCCTGCCCAAGGTAATCGGGTTTGTGGGGGAGTGGCCAGGGTTAGTCGGGGTATGCCTAGGGTTTGTGGGGGTGTGGCATGATCTCTGGGATGTGCCGAGGGTTTGTGGGGGTGTGTGCCCCCTTGGACTTTAGGATTAGGTTTGAGTGTTGGGCTGGTGGATGTATATGTGTGACTGGGATAGGGTTAGGGTTAGGTTGAGAGTATGCGGGCAGTGGGCAAATCAGCCCTCTTGTGCTTTTTGATCTCCTCACTTGAGATTCAATTTCACGCGACCCTGCCACTTTGATCTGGCCCACGCCTTCATTAACCAGGTCCAACACTTGCCTTTCTTGGATCTTGCCCCTCCTGACAAAGGTAATCGGGTTTGTGGGGGAGTGGCCAGGGTTAGTCGGGGTGTGCCTAGGGTTTGTGGGGGTGTGGCATGATCTCTGGGATGTGCCGAGGGTTTGTGGGGGTGTGTGCCCCCTTGGACTTTAGGATTAGGTTTGAGTGTTGGGCTGGTGGATGTATATGTGTGACTGGGATAGGTAAGGCTGCAGAGTTTTGAGTGGTGAGGTATGAGGCGCTATTGGGCTTAGGCTCATGTGGTGAAGCCAGGTGAATCTGGCCCATGCCTTTCATTATCGTGGTCCGACACCACTTGGTTCAATGGACCGGGTGTGCACTGGGACACATCATCAGTAATGCATCCTCGGATCATGGGGTGTTTCGGGTCTTTCATCATTAAACACCCTCCCCGAGTTGACCCAGCCGGAGTTGATCAAGCTTGGCTTGTGTTTTCCCATGGAACAGGATAATGAGAGGCATGTAACTATGAGGGTAATGACGTTTTTAAACATCATTACCTGGCATCTGTATGCCTGGGATTGCATGGGTTAAATTGACAGTGTTTACTGGGCATTCGGTGTCTCTGCACCTGAGTTTAGTGGTGACTTGTTTTCTGTGGACCCAGCTTGGGTTTAACTTTCTGGTTCTCTCTTGCCGTTTGGGCATCTGGGCTTTGTTCTTGGCATTTTGTCGACCGGGAGAATGAAGAGCGTGTCACTGTTAGGTTAGGTTGAGAGTATGCGGGCAGTGGGCAAATCAGCCCTCTTGTGCTTTTTGATCTCCTCACTTGAGATTCAATTTCACGCGACCCTGCCACTTTGATCTGGCCCACGCCTTCATTAACCAGGTCCAACACTTGCCTTTCTTGGATCTTGCCCCTCCTGACAAAGGTAATCGGGTTTGTGGGGGAGTGGCCAGGGTTAGTCGGGGTGTGCCTGGGGTTTGTGGGGGTGTGGCATGATCTCTGGGATGTGCCGAGGGTTTGTGGGGGTGTGTGCCCCCTTGGACTTTAGGATTAGGTTTGAGTGTTGGGCTGGTGGATGTATATGTGTGACCGGGATAGGTAAGGCTGCAAAGTTTGGAGTGGTGAGGTATGAGGTGCTATGGGGCTTAGTGGTGAAGCCAGGTGAATCTGGCCCATGCCTTTCATTATCGTGGTCCGACACCACTTGGTTCAATGGACCGGGTGTGCACTGGGACACATCATCAGTAATGCATCCTCGGATCATGGGGTGTTTCGGGTCTTTCATCATTAAACACCCTCCCCGAGATGACCCAGCCGGAGTTGATCAAGCTCGGCTTGTGTTTTCCCATGGACCAGGATAATGAGAGGTATGTAACTATGATGGTAATGTTGTTTTTAAACATCATTACCTGGCATCTGTGTGCCTGGGATTGCATGGGTTAAATTGACAGTGTTTACTGGGCATTCGGTGTCTCTGCACCTGAGTTTAGTGGTGACTTGTTTTCTGTGGACCCAGCTTGGGTTTAACTTTCTGGTTCTCTCTTGCCGTTTGGGCATCTGGGCTTTGTTCTTGGCATTTTGTCGACCGGGAGAATGAAGAGCGTGTCACTGTTAGGTTAGGTTGAGAGTATGCGGGCAGTGGGCAAATCAGCCCTCTTGTGCTTTTTGATCTCCTCACTTGAGATTCAATTTCACGCGACCCTGCCACTTTGATCTGGCCCACGCCTTCATTAACCAGGTCCAACACTTGCCTTTCTTGGATCTTGCCCCTCCTGACAAAGGTAATCGGGTTTGTGGGGGAGTGGCCAGGGTTAGTCGGGGTGTGCCTGGGGTTTGTGGGGGTGTGGCATGATCTCTGGGATGTGCCGAGGGTTTGTGGGGGTGTGTGCCCCCTTGGACTTTAGGATTAGGTTTGAGTGTTGGGCTGGTGGATGTATATGTGTGACCGGGATAGGTAAGGCTGCAGAGTTTGGAGTGGTGAGGTATGAGGTGCTATGGGGCTTAGTGGTGAAGCCAGGTGAATCTGGCCCATGCCTTTCATTATCGTGGTCCGACACCACTTGGTTCAATGGACCGGGTGTGCACTGGGACACATCATCAGTAATGCATCCTCAGATCATGGGGTGTTTCGGGTCTTTCATCATTAAACACCCTCCCCGAGATGACCCAGCCGGAGTTGATCAAGCTCGGCTTGTGTTTTCCCATGGACCAGGATAATGAGAGGTATGTAACTATGATGGTAATGTTGTTTTTAAACATCATTACCTGGCATCTGTGTGCCTGGGATTGCATGGGTTAAATTGACAGTGTTTACTGGGCATTCGGTGTCTCTGCACCTGAGTTTAGTGGTGACTTGTTTTCTGTGGACCCAGCTTGGGTTTAACTTTCTGGTTCTCTCTTGCCGTTTGGGCATCTGGGCTTTGTTCTTGGCATTTTGTCGACCGGGAGAATGAAGAGCGTGTCACTGTTAGGTTAGGTTGAGAGTATGCGGGCAGTGGGCAAATCAGCCCTCTTGTGCTTTTTGATCTCCTGACTTGAGATTCAATTTCACGCGACCCTGCCACTTTGATCTGGCCCACGCCTTCATTAACCAGGTCCAACACTTGCCTTTCTTGGATCTTGCCCCTCCTGCCCAAGGTAATCGGGTTTGTGGGGGAGTGGCCAGGGTTAGTCGGGGTATGCCTAGGGTTTGTGGGGGTGTGGCATGATCTCTGGGATGTGCCGAGGGTTTGTGGGGGTGTGTGCCCCCTTGGACTTTAGGATTAGGTTTGAGTGTTGGGCTGGTGGATGTATATGTGTGACTGGGATAGGTAAGGCTGCAGAGTTTGGAGTGGTGAGGTATGAGGTGCTATGGCGCATAGGCTCGTGTGGTGAAGCCAGGTGAATCTGGCCCATGCCTTTCATTATCGTGGTCCGACACCACTTGGTTCAATGGACCGGGTGTGCACTGGGACACATCATCAGTAATGCATCCTCGGATCATGGGGTGTTTCGGGTCTTTCATCATTAAACACCCTCCCCGAGATGACCCAGCCGGAGTTGATCAAGCTCGGCTTGTGTTTTCCCATGGACCAGGATAATGAGAGGCATGTAACTATGAGGGTAATGACGTTTTTAAACATCATTACCTGGCATCTGTATGCCTGGGGATGAATGGGTTAAATTGACAGTGTTTACTGGGCATTCGGTGTCTCTGCACCTGAGTTTAGTGGTGACTGGTTTTCTGTGGACCCAGCTTGGGTTTAACTTTCTGGTTCTCTCTTGCCGTTTGGGCATCTGGGCTTTGTTCTTGGCATTTTGTCGACCGGGAGAATGAAGAGCGTGTCACTGTTAGGTTAGGTTGAGAGTATGCGGGCAGTGGGCAAATCAGCCCTCTTGTGCTTTTTGATCTCCTCACTTGAGATTCAATTTCACGCGACCCTGCCACTTTGATCTGGCCCACGCCTTCATTAACCAGGTCCAACACTTGCCTTTCTTGGATCTTGCCCCTCCTGACAAAGGTAATCGTGTTTGTGGGGGTGTGGCCAGGGTTAGTCGGGGTGTGCCTAGGGTTTGTGGGGGTGTGGCATGATCATTGGGAATGCTGAGGGTTTGTGGGGGTGTGTGCCCCCTTGGACTTTAGGATTAGGTTTGAGTGTTGGGCTGGTGGATGTATATGTGTGACTGGGATAGGTAAGGCTGCAGAGTTTTGAGTGGTGAGGTATGAGGTGCTATGGCGCATAGGCTCGTGTGGTGAAGCCAGGTGAATCTGGCCCATGCCTTTCATTATCGTGGTCCGACACCACTTGGTTCAATGGACCGGGTGTGCACTGGGACACATCATCAGTAATGCATCCTCGGATCATGGGGTGTTTCGGGTCTTTCATCATTAAACACCCTCCCCGAGATGACCCAGCCGGAGTTGATCAAGCTCGGCTTGTGTTTTCCCATGGACCAGGATAATGAGAGGCATGTAACTATGAGGGTAATGACGTTTTTAAACATCATTACCTGGCATCTGTATGCCTGGGGATGAATGGGTTAAATTGACAGTGTTTACTGGGCATTCGGTGTCTCTGCACCTGAGTTTAGTGGTGACTGGTTTTCTGTGGACCCAGCTTGGGTTTAACTTTCTGGTTCTCTCTTGCCGTTTGGGCATCTGGGCTTTGTTCTTGGCATTTTGTCGACCGGGAGAATGAAGAGCGTGTCACTGTTAGGTTAGGTTGAGAGTATGCGGGCAGTGGGCAAATCAGCCCTCTTGTGCTTTTTGATCTCCTCACTTGAGATTCAATTTCACGCGACCCTGCCACTTTGATCTGGCCCACGCCTTCATTAACCAGGTCCAACACTTGCCTTTCTTGGATCTTGCCCCTCCTGACAAAGGTAATCGGGTTTGTGGGGGAGTGGCCAGGGTTAGTCGGGGTGTGCCTAGGGTTTGTGGGGGTGTGGCATGATCTCTGGGATGTGCCGAGGGTTTGTGGGGGTGTGTGCCCCCTTGGACTTTAGGATTAGGTTTGAGTGTTGGGCTGGTGGATGTATATGTGTGACTGGGATAGGTAAGGCTGCAGAGTTTTGAGTGGTGAGGTATGAGGCGCTATTGGGCTTAGGCTCATGTGGTGAAGCCAGGTGAATCTGGCCCATGCCTTTCATTATCGTGGTCCGACACCACTTGGTTCAATGGACCGGGTGTGCACTGGGACACATCATCAGTAATGCATCCTCGGATCATGGGGTGTTTCGGGTCTTTCATCATTAAACACCCTCCCCGAGTTGACCCAGCCGGAGTTGATCAAGCTCGGCTTGTGTTTTCCCATGGAACAGGATAATGAGAGGCATGTAACTATGAGGGTAATGACGTTTTTAAACATCATTACCTGGCATCTGTATGCCTGGGATTGCATGGGTTAAATTGACAGTGTTTACTGGGCATTCGGTGTCTCTGCACCTGAGTTTAGTGGTGACTTGTTTTCTGTGGACCCAGCTTGGGTTTAACTTTCTGGTTCTCTCTTGCCGTTTGGGCATCTGGGCTTTGTTCTTGGCATTTTGTCGACCGGGAGAATGAAGAGCGTGTCACTGTTAGGTTAGGTTGAGAGTATGCGGGCAGTGGGCAAATCAGCCCTCTTGTGCTTTTTGATCTCCTCACTTGAGATTCAATTTCACGCGACCCTGCCACTTTGATCTGGCCCACGCCTTCATTAACCAGGTCCAACACTTGCCTTTCTTGGATCTTGCCCCTCCTGACAAAGGTAATCGGGTTTGTGGGGGAGTGGCCAGGGTTAGTCGGGGTGTGCCTGGGGTTTGTGGGGGTGTGGCATGATCTCTGGGATGTGCCGAGGGTTTGTGGGGGTGTGTGCCCCCTTGGACTTTAGGATTAGGTTTGAGTGTTGGGCTGGTGGATGTATATGTGTGACCGGGATAGGTAAGGCTGCAGAGTTTGGAGTGGTGAGGTATGAGGTGCTATGGGGCTTAGTGGTGAAGCCAGGTGAATCTGGCCCATGCCTTTCATTATCGTGGTCCGACACCACTTGGTTCAATGGACCGGGTGTGCACTGGGACACATCATCAGTAATGCATCCTCGGATCATGGGGTGTTTCGGGTCTTTCATCATTAAACACCCTCCCCGAGATGACCCAGCCGGAGTTGATCAAGCTCGGCTTGTGTTTTCCCATGGACCAGGATAATGAGAGGTATGTAACTATGATGGTAATGTTGTTTTTAAACATCATTACCTGGCATCTGTGTGCCTGGGATTGCATGGGTTAAATTGACAGTGTTTACTGGGCATTCGGTGTCTCTGCACCTGAGTTTAGTGGTGACTTGTTTTCTGTGGACCCAGCTTGGGTTTAACTTTCTGGTTCTCTCTTGCCGTTTGGGCATCTGGGCTTTGTTCTTGGCATTTTGTCGACCGGGAGAATGAAGAGCGTGTCACTGTTAGGTTAGGTTGAGAGTATGCGGGCAGTGGGCAAATCAGCCCTCTTGTGCTTTTTGATCTCCTCACTTGAGATTCAATTTCACGCGACCCTGCCACTTTGATCTGGCCCACGCCTTCATTAACCAGGTCCAACACTTGCCTTTCTTGGATCTTGCCCCTCCTGACAAAGGTAATCGGGTTTGTGGGGGAGTGGCCAGGGTTAGTCGGGGTGTGCCTGGGGTTTGTGGGGGTGTGGCATGATCTCTGGGATGTGCCGAGGGTTTGTGGGGGTGTGTGCCCCCTTGGACTTTAGGATTAGGTTTGAGTGTTGGGCTGGTGGATGTATATGTGTGACCGGGATAGGTAAGGCTGCAGAGTTTGGAGTGGTGAGGTATGAGGTGCTATGGGGCTTAGTGGTGAAGCCAGGTGAATCTGGCCCATGCCTTTCATTATCGTGGTCCGACACCACTTGGTTCAATGGACCGGGTGTGCACTGGGACACATCATCAGTAATGCATCCTCAGATCATGGGGTGTTTCGGGTCTTTCATCATTAAACACCCTCCCCGAGATGACCCAGCCGGAGTTGATCAAGCTCGGCTTGTGTTTTCCCATGGACCAGGATAATGAGAGGTATGTAACTATGATGGTAATGTTGTTTTTAAACATCATTACCTGGCATCTGTGTGCCTGGGATTGCATGGGTTAAATTGACAGTGTTTACTGGGCATTCGGTGTCTCTGCACCTGAGTTTAGTGGTGACTTGTTTTCTGTGGACCCAGCTTGGGTTTAACTTTCTGGTTCTCTCTTGCCGTTTGGGCATCTGGGCTTTGTTCTTGGCATTTTGTCGACCGGGAGAATGAAGAGCGTGTCACTGTTAGGTTAGGTTGAGAGTATGCGGGCAGTGGGCAAATCAGCCCTCTTGTGCTTTTTGATCTCCTGACTTGAGATTCAATTTCACGCGACCCTGCCACTTTGATCTGGCCCACGCCTTCATTAACCAGGTCCAACACTTGCCTTTCTTGGATCTTGCCCCTCCTGCCCAAGGTAATCGGGTTTGTGGGGGAGTGGCCAGGGTTAGTCGGGGTATGCCTAGGGTTTGTGGGGGTGTGGCATGATCTCTGGGATGTGCCGAGGGTTTGTGGGGGTGTGTGCCCCCTTGGACTTTAGGATTAGGTTTGAGTGTTGGGCTGGTGGATGTATATGTGTGACTGGGATAGGTAAGGCTGCAGAGTTTGGAGTGGTGAGGTATGAGGTGCTATGGCGCATAGGCTCGTGTGGTGAAGCCAGGTGAATCTGGCCCATGCCTTTCATTATCGTGGTCCGACACCACTTGGTTCAATGGACCGGGTGTGCACTGGGACACATCATCAGTAATGCATCCTCGGATCATGGGGTGTTTCGGGTCTTTCATCATTAAACACCCTCCCCGAGATGACCCAGCCGGAGTTGATCAAGCTCGGCTTGTGTTTTCCCATGGACCAGGATAATGAGAGGCATGTAACTATGAGGGTAATGTTGTTTTTAAACATCATTACCTGGCATCTGTATGCCTGGGATTGCATAGGTTAAATTGACAGTGTTTACTGGGCATTCGGTGTCTCTGCACCTGAGTTTAGTGGTGACTTGTTTTCTGTGGACCCAGCTTGGGATTAACTTTCTGGTTCTCTCTCGCCGTTTGGGCATCTGGGCTTTATTCTTGGCATTTTGTCGACCGGGAGAATGAAGAGCGTGTCACTGTTAGGTTAGGTTGAGAGTATGCGGGCAGTGGGCAAATCAGCCCTCTTGTGCTTTTTGATCTCCTGACTTGAGATTCAATTTCACGCGACCCTGCCACTTTGATCTGGCCCACGCCTTCATTAACCAGGTCCAACACTTGCCTTTCTTGGATCTTGCCCCTCCTGCCCAAGGTAATCGGGTTTGTGGGGGAGTGGCCAGGGTTAGTCGGGGTATGCCTAGGGTTTGTGGGGGTGTGGCATGATCTCTGGGATGTGCCGAGGGTTTGTGGGGGTGTGTGCCCCCTTGGACTTTAGGATTAGGTTTGAGTGTTGGGCTGGTGGATGTATATGTGTGACTGGGATAGGGTTAGGGTTAGGGTTAGGGTTAGGGTTAGGGTTAGGTTGAGAGTATGCGGGCAGTGGGCAAATCAGCCCTCTTGTGCTTTTTGATCTCCTCACTTGAGATTCAATTTCACGCGACCCTGCCACTTTGATCTGGCCCACGCCTTCATTAACCAGGTCCAACACTTGCCTTTCTTGGATCTTGCCCCTCCTGACAAAGGTAATCGGGTTTGTGGGGGAGTGGCCAGGGTTAGTCGGGGTGTGCCTAGGGTTTGTGGGGGTGTGGCATGATCTCTGGGATGTGCCGAGGGTTTGTGGGGGTGTGTGCCCCCTTGGACTTTAGGATTAGGTTTGAGTGTTGGGCTGGTGGATGTATATGTGTGACTGGGATAGGTAAGGCTGCAGAGTTTTGAGTGGTGAGGTATGAGGCGCTATTGGGCTTAGGCTCATGTGGTGAAGCCAGGTGAATCTGGCCCATGCCTTTCATTATCGTGGTCCGACACCACTTGGTTCAATGGACCGGGTGTGCACTGGGACACATCATCAGTAATGCATCCTCGGATCATGGGGTGTTTCGGGTCTTTCATCATTAAACACCCTCCCCGAGTTGACCCAGCCGGAGTTGATCAAGCTCGGCTTGTGTTTTCCCATGGAACAGGATAATGAGAGGCATGTAACTATGAGGGTAATGACGTTTTTAAACATCATTACCTGGCATCTGTATGCCTGGGATTGCATGGGTTAAATTGACAGTGTTTACTGGGCATTCGGTGTCTCTGCACCTGAGTTTAGTGGTGACTTGTTTTCTGTGGACCCAGCTTGGGTTTAACTTTCTGGTTCTCTCTTGCCGTTTGGGCATCTGGGCTTTGTTCTTGGCATTTTGTCGACCGGGAGAATGAAGAGCGTGTCACTGTTAGGTTAGGTTGAGAGTATGCGGGCAGTGGGCAAATCAGCCCTCTTGTGCTTTTTGATCTCCTCACTTGAGATTCAATTTCACGCGACCCTGCCACTTTGATCTGGCCCACGCCTTCATTAACCAGGTCCAACACTTGCCTTTCTTGGATCTTGCCCCTCCTGACAAAGGTAATCGGGTTTGTGGGGGAGTGGCCAGGGTTAGTCGGGGTGTGCCTGGGGTTTGTGGGGGTGTGGCATGATCTCTGGGATGTGCCGAGGGTTTGTGGGGGTGTGTGCCCCCTTGGACTTTAGGATTAGGTTTGAGTGTTGGGCTGGTGGATGTATATGTGTGACCGGGATAGGTAAGGCTGCAGAGTTTGGAGTGGTGAGGTATGAGGTGCTATGGGGCTTAGTGGTGAAGCCAGGTGAATCTGGCCCATGCCTTTCATTATCGTGGTCCGACACCACTTGGTTCAATGGACCGGGTGTGCACTGGGACACATCATCAGTAATGCATCCTCGGATCATGGGGTGTTTCGGGTCTTTCATCATTAAACACCCTCCCCGAGATGACCCAGCCGGAGTTGATCAAGCTCGGCTTGTGTTTTCCCATGGACCAGGATAATGAGAGGTATGTAACTATGATGGTAATGTTGTTTTTAAACATCATTACCTGGCATCTGTGTGCCTGGGATTGCATGGGTTAAATTGACAGTGTTTACTGGGCATTCGGTGTCTCTGCACCTGAGTTTAGTGGTGACTTGTTTTCTGTGGACCCAGCTTGGGTTTAACTTTCTGGTTCTCTCTTGCCGTTTGGGCATCTGGGCTTTGTTCTTGGCATTTTGTCGACCGGGAGAATGAAGAGCGTGTCACTGTTAGGTTAGGTTGAGAGTATGCGGGCAGTGGGCAAATCAGCCCTCTTGTGCTTTTTGATCTCCTCACTTGAGATTCAATTTCACGCGACCCTGCCACTTTGATCTGGCCCACGCCTTCATTAACCAGGTCCAACACTTGCCTTTCTTGGATCTTGCCCCTCCTGACAAAGGTAATCGGGTTTGTGGGGGAGTGGCCAGGGTTAGTCGGGGTGTGCCTGGGGTTTGTGGGGGTGTGGCATGATCTCTGGGATGTGCCGAGGGTTTGTGGGGGTGTGTGCCCCCTTGGACTTTAGGATTAGGTTTGAGTGTTGGGCTGGTGGATGTATATGTGTGACCGGGATAGGTAAGGCTGCAGAGTTTGGAGTGGTGAGGTATGAGGTGCTATGGGGCTTAGTGGTGAAGCCAGGTGAATCTGGCCCATGCCTTTCATTATCGTGGTCCGACACCACTTGGTTCAATGGACCGGGTGTGCACTGGGACACATCATCAGTAATGCATCCTCAGATCATGGGGTGTTTCGGGTCTTTCATCATTAAACACCCTCCCCGAGATGACCCAGCCGGAGTTGATCAAGCTCGGCTTGTGTTTTCCCATGGACCAGGATAATGAGAGGTATGTAACTATGATGGTAATGTTGTTTTTAAACATCATTACCTGGCATCTGTGTGCCTGGGATTGCATGGGTTAAATTGACAGTGTTTACTGGGCATTCGGTGTCTCTGCACCTGAGTTTAGTGGTGACTTGTTTTCTGTGGACCCAGCTTGGGTTTAACTTTCTGGTTCTCTCTTGCCGTTTGGGCATCTGGGCTTTGTTCTTGGCATTTTGTCGACCGGGAGAATGAAGAGCGTGTCACTGTTAGGTTAGGTTGAGAGTATGCGGGCAGTGGGCAAATCAGCCCTCTTGTGCTTTTTGATCTCCTGACTTGAGATTCAATTTCACGCGACCCTGCCACTTTGATCTGGCCCACGCCTTCATTAACCAGGTCCAACACTTGCCTTTCTTGGATCTTGCCCCTCCTGCCCAAGGTAATCGGGTTTGTGGGGGAGTGGCCAGGGTTAGTCGGGGTATGCCTAGGGTTTGTGGGGGTGTGGTATGATCTCTGGGATGTGCCGAGGGTTTGTGGGGGTGTGTGCCCCCTTGGACTTTAGGATTAGGTTTGAGTGTTGGGCTGGTGGATGTATATGTGTGACTGGGATAGGTAAGGCTGCAGAGTTTGGAGTGGTGAGGTATGAGGTGCTATGGCGCATAGGCTCGTGTGGTGAAGCCAGGTGAATCTGGCCCATGCCTTTCATTATCGTGGTCCGACACCACTTGGTTCAATGGACCGGGTGTGCACTGGGACACATCATCAGTAATGCATCCTCGGATCATGGGGTGTTTCGGGTCTTTCATCATTAAACACCCTCCCCGAGATGACCCAGCCGGAGTTGATCAAGCTCGGCTTGTGTTTTCCCATGGACCAGGATAATGAGAGGCATGTAACTATGAGGGTAATGTTGTTTTTAAACATCATTACCTGGCATCTGTATGCCTGGGATTGCATAGGTTAAATTGACAGTGTTTACTGGGCATTCGGTGTCTCTGCACCTGAGTTTAGTGGTGACTTGTTTTCTGTGGACCCAGCTTGGGATTAACTTTCTGGTTCTCTCTCGCCGTTTGGGCATCTGGGCTTTATTCTTGGCATTTTGTCGACCGGGAGAATGAAGAGCGTGTCACTGTTAGGTTAGGTTGAGAGTATGCGGGCAGTGGGCAAATCAGCCCTCTTGTGCTTTTTGATCTCCTGACTTGAGATTCAATTTCACGCGACCCTGCCACTTTGATCTGGCCCACGCCTTCATTAACCAGGTCCAACACTTGCCTTTCTTGGATCTTGCCCCTCCTGCCCAAGGTAATCGGGTTTGTGGGGGAGTGGCCAGGGTTAGTCGGGGTATGCCTAGGGTTTGTGGGGGTGTGGCATGATCTCTGGGATGTGCCGAGGGTTTGTGGGGGTGTGTGCCCCCTTGGACTTTAGGATTAGGTTTGAGTGTTGGGCTGGTGGATGTATATGTGTGACTGGGATAGGGTTAGGGTTAGGGTTAGGGTTAGGGTTAGGGTTAGGTTGAGAGTATGCGGGCAGTGGGCAAATCAGCCCTCTTGTGCTTTTTGATCTCCTCACTTGAGATTCAATTTCACGCGACCCTGCCACTTTGATCTGGCCCACGCCTTCATTAACCAGGTCCAACACTTGCCTTTCTTGGATCTTGCCCCTCCTGACAAAGGTAATCGGGTTTGTGGGGGAGTGGCCAGGGTTAGTCGGGGTGTGCCTAGGGTTTGTGGGGGTGTGGCATGATCTCTGGGATGTGCCGAGGGTTTGTGGGGGTGTGTGCCCCCTTGGACTTTAGGATTAGGTTTGAGTGTTGGGCTGGTGGATGTATATGTGTGACTGGGATAGGTAAGGCTGCAGAGTTTTGAGTGGTGAGGTATGAGGCGCTATTGGGCTTAGGCTCATGTGGTGAAGCCAGGTGAATCTGGCCCATGCCTTTCATTATCGTGGTCCGACACCACTTGGTTCAATGGACCGGGTGTGCACTGGGACACATCATCAGTAATGCATCCTCGGATCATGGGGTGTTTCGGGTCTTTCATCATTAAACACCCTCCCCGAGTTGACCCAGCCGGAGTTGATCAAGCTCGGCTTGTGTTTTCCCATGGAACAGGATAATGAGAGGCATGTAACTATGAGGGTAATGACGTTTTTAAACATCATTACCTGGCATCTGTATGCCTGGGATTGCATGGGTTAAATTGACAGTGTTTACTGGGCATTCGGTGTCTCTGCACCTGAGTTTAGTGGTGACTTGTTTTCTGTGGACCCAGCTTGGGTTTAACTTTCTGGTTCTCTCTTGCCGTTTGGGCATCTGGGCTTTGTTCTTGGCATTTTGTCGACCGGGAGAATGAAGAGCGTGTCACTGTTAGGTTAGGTTGAGAGTATGCGGGCAGTGGGCAAATCAGCCCTCTTGTGCTTTTTGATCTCCTCACTTGAGATTCAATTTCACGCGACCCTGCCACTTTGATCTGGCCCACGCCTTCATTAACCAGGTCCAACACTTGCCTTTCTTGGATCTTGCCCCTCCTGACAAAGGTAATCGGGTTTGTGGGGGAGTGGCCAGGGTTAGTCGGGGTGTGCCTGGGGTTTGTGGGGGTGTGGCATGATCTCTGGGATGTGCCGAGGGTTTGTGGGGGTGTGTGCCCCCTTGGACTTTAGGATTAGGTTTGAGTGTTGGGCTGGTGGATGTATATGTGTGACCGGGATAGGTAAGGCTGCAGAGTTTGGAGTGGTGAGGTATGAGGTGCTATGGGGCTTAGTGGTGAAGCCAGGTGAATCTGGCCCATGCCTTTCATTATCGTGGTCCGACACCACTTGGTTCAATGGACCGGGTGTGCACTGGGACACATCATCAGTAATGCATCCTCGGATCATGGGGTGTTTCGGGTCTTTCATCATTAAACACCCTCCCCGAGATGACCCAGCCGGAGTTGATCAAGCTCGGCTTGTGTTTTCCCATGGACCAGGATAATGAGAGGTATGTAACTATGATGGTAATGTTGTTTTTAAACATCATTACCTGGCATCTGTGTGCCTGGGATTGCATGGGTTAAATTGACAGTGTTTACTGGGCATTCGGTGTCTCTGCACCTGAGTTTAGTGGTGACTTGTTTTCTGTGGACCCAGCTTGGGTTTAACTTTCTGGTTCTCTCTTGCCGTTTGGGCATCTGGGCTTTGTTCTTGGCATTTTGTCGACCGGGAGAATGAAGAGCGTGTCACTGTTAGGTTAGGTTGAGAGTATGCGGGCAGTGGGCAAATCAGCCCTCTTGTGCTTTTTGATCTCCTCACTTGAGATTCAATTTCACGCGACCCTGCCACTTTGATCTGGCCCACGCCTTCATTAACCAGGTCCAACACTTGCCTTTCTTGGATCTTGCCCCTCCTGACAAAGGTAATCGGGTTTGTGGGGGAGTGGCCAGGGTTAGTCGGGGTGTGCCTGGGGTTTGTGGGGGTGTGGCATGATCTCTGGGATGTGCCGAGGGTTTGTGGGGGTGTGTGCCCCCTTGGACTTTAGGATTAGGTTTGAGTGTTGGGCTGGTGGATGTATATGTGTGACCGGGATAGGTAAGGCTGCAGAGTTTGGAGTGGTGAGGTATGAGGTGCTATGGGGCTTAGTGGTGAAGCCAGGTGAATCTGGCCCATGCCTTTCATTATCGTGGTCCGACACCACTTGGTTCAATGGACCGGGTGTGCACTGGGACACATCATCAGTAATGCATCCTCAGATCATGGGGTGTTTCGGGTCTTTCATCATTAAACACCCTCCCCGAGATGACCCAGCCGGAGTTGATCAAGCTCGGCTTGTGTTTTCCCATGGACCAGGATAATGAGAGGTATGTAACTATGATGGTAATGTTGTTTTTAAACATCATTACCTGGCATCTGTGTGCCTGGGATTGCATGGGTTAAATTGACAGTGTTTACTGGGCATTCGGTGTCTCTGCACCTGAGTTTAGTGGTGACTTGTTTTCTGTGGACCCAGCTTGGGTTTAACTTTCTGGTTCTCTCTTGCCGTTTGGGCATCTGGGCTTTGTTCTTGGCATTTTGTCGACCGGGACAATGAAGAGCGTGTCACTGTTAGGTTAGGTTGAGAGTATGCGGGCAGTGGGCAAATCAGCCCTCTTGTGCTTTTTGATCTCCTGACTTGAGATTCAATTTCACGCGACCCTGCCACTTTGATCTGGCCCACGCCTTCATTAACCAGGTCCAACACTTGCCTTTCTTGGATCTTGCCCCTCCTGCCCAAGGTAATCGGGTTTGTGGGGGAGTGGCCAGGGTTAGTCGGGGTATGCCTAGGGTTTGTGGGGGTGTGGCATGATCTCTGGGATGTGCCGAGGGTTTGTGGGGGTGTGTGCCCCCTTGGACTTTAGGATTAGGTTTGAGTGTTGGGCTGGTGGATGTATATGTGTGACTGGGATAGGTAAGGCTGCAGAGTTTGGAGTGGTGAGGTATGAGGTGCTATGGCGCATAGGCTCGTGTGGTGAAGCCAGGTGAATCTGGCCCATGCCTTTCATTATCGTGGTCCGACACCACTTGGTTCAATGGACCGGGTGTGCACTGGGACACATCATCAGTAATGCATCCTCGGATCATGGGGTGTTTCGGGTCTTTCATCATTAAACACCCTCCCCGAGATGACCCAGCCGGAGTTGATCAAGCTCGGCTTGTGTTTTCCCATGGACCAGGATAATGAGAGGCATGTAACTATGAGGGTAATGTTGTTTTTAAACATCATTACCTGGCATCTGTATGCCTGGGATTGCATAGGTTAAATTGACAGTGTTTACTGGGCATTCGGTGTCTCTGCACCTGAGTTTAGTGGTGACTTGTTTTCTGTGGACCCAGCTTGGGATTAACTTTCTGGTTCTCTCTCGCCGTTTGGGCATCTGGGCTTTATTCTTGGCATTTTGTCGACCGGGAGAATGAAGAGCGTGTCACTGTTAGGTTAGGTTGAGAGTATGCGGGCAGTGGGCAAATCAGCCCTCTTGTGCTTTTTGATCTCCTGACTTGAGATTCAATTTCACGCGACCCTGCCACTTTGATCTGGCCCACGCCTTCATTAACCAGGTCCAACACTTGCCTTTCTTGGATCTTGCCCCTCCTGCCCAAGGTAATCGGGTTTGTGGGGGAGTGGCCAGGGTTAGTCGGGGTATGCCTAGGGTTTGTGGGGGTGTGGCATGATCTCTGGGATGTGCCGAGGGTTTGTGGGGGTGTGTGCCCCCTTGGACTTTAGGATTAGGTTTGAGTGTTGGGCTGGTGGATGTATATGTGTGACTGGGATAGGGTTAGGGTTAGGTTGAGAGTATGCGGGCAGTGGGCAAATCAGCCCTCTTGTGCTTTTTGATCTCCTCACTTGAGATTCAATTTCACGCGACCCTGCCACTTTGATCTGGCCCACGCCTTCATTAACCAGGTCCAACACTTGCCTTTCTTGGATCTTGCCCCTCCTGACAAAGGTAATCGGGTTTGTGGGGGAGTGGCCAGGGTTAATCGGGGTGTGCCTAGGGTTTGTGGGGGTGTGGCATGATCTGTGGGATGTGCCGAGGGTTTGTGGGGGTGTGTGCCCCCTTGGACTTTAGGATTAGGTTTGAGTAGGGTTAGGTTGAGAGTATGCGGGCAGTGGGCAAATCAGCCCTCTTGTGCTTTTTGATCTCCTCACTTGAGATTCAATTTCACGCGACCCTGCCACTTTGATCTGGCCCACGCCTTCATTAACCAGGTCCAACACTTGCCTTTCTTGGATCTTGCCCCTCCTGACAAAGGTAATCGGGTTTGTGGGGGAGTGGCCAGGGTTAATCGGGGTGTGCCTAGGGTTTGTGGGGGTGTGGCATGATCTGTGGGATGTGCCGAGGGTTTGTGGGGGTGTGTGCCCCCTTGGACTTTAGGATTAGGTTTGAGTGTTGGGCTGGTGGATGTATATGTGTGACGGGGATAGGTAAGGCTGCAGAGTTTTGAGTGGTGAGGTATGAGGTTCTATGGGGCTTAGTGGTGAAGCCAGGTGAATCTGGCCCATGCCTTTCATTATCGTGGTCCGACACCACTTGGTTCAATGGACCGGGTGTGCACTGGGACACATCATCAGTAATGCATCCTCGGATCATGGGGTGTTTCGGGTCTTTCATCATTAAACACCCTCCCCGAGATGACCCAGCCGGAGTTGATCAAGCTCGGCTTGTGTTTTCCCATGGACCAGGATAATGAGAGGCATGTAACTATGATGGTAATGTTGTTTTTAAACATCATTACCTGGCATCTGTATGCCTGGGATTGCAAGGGTTAAATTGACAGTGTTTACTGGGCATTCGGTGTCTCTGCACCTGAGTTTAGTGGTGACTGGTTTTCTGTGGACCCAGCTTGGGTTTAACTTTCTGGTTCTCTCTCGCCGTTTGGGCATCTGGGCTTTATTCTTGGCATTTTGTCGACCGGGAGAATGAAGAGCGTGTCACTGCTAGGTTAGGTTGAGAGTATGCGGGCAGTGGGCAAATCAGCCCTCTTGTGCTTTTTGATCTCCTCACTTGAGATTCAATTTCACGCGACCCTGCCACTTTGATCTGGCCCACGCCTTCATTAACCAGGTCCAACACTTGCCTTTCTTGGATCTTGCCCCTCCTGACAAAGGTAATCGGGTTTGTGGGGGAGTGGCCAGGGTTAATCGGGGTGTGCCTAGGGTTTGTGGGGGTGTGGCATGATCTGTGGGATGTGCCGAGGGTTTGTGGGGGTGTGTGCCCCCTTGGACTTTAGGATTAGGTTTGAGTAGGGTTAGGTTGAGAGTATGCGGGCAGTGGGCAAATCAGCCCTCTTGTGCTTTTTGATCTCCTCACTTGAGATTCAATTTCACGCGACCCTGCCACTTTGATCTGGCCCACGCCTTCATTAACCAGGTCCAACACTTGCCTTTCTTGGATCTTGCCCCTCCTGACAAAGGTAATCGGGTTTGTGGGGGAGTGGCCAGGGTTAATCGGGGTGTGCCTAGGGTTTGTGGGGGTGTGGCATGATCTGTGGGATGTGCCGAGGGTTTGTGGGGGTGTGTGCCCCCTTGGACTTTAGGATTAGGTTTGAGTGTTGGGCTGGTGGATGTATATGTGTGACGGGGATAGGTAAGGCTGCAGAGTTTTGAGTGGTGAGGTATGAGGTTCTATGGGGCTTAGTGGTGAAGCCAGGTGAATCTGGCCCATGCCTTTCATTATCGTGGTCCGACACCACTTGGTTCAATGGACCGGGTGTGCACTGGGACACATCATCAGTAATGCATCCTCGGATCATGGGGTGTTTCGGGTCTTTCATCATTAAACACCCTCCCCGAGATGACCCAGCCGGAGTTGATCAAGCTCGGCTTGTGTTTTCCCATGGACCAGGATAATGAGAGGCATGTAACTATGATGGTAATGTTGTTTTTAAACATCATTACCTGGCATCTGTATGCCTGGGATTGCAAGGGTTAAATTGACAGTGTTTACTGGGCATTCGGTGTCTCTGCACCTGAGTTTAGTGGTGACTGGTTTTCTGTGGACCCAGCTTGGGTTTAACTTTCTGGTTCTCTCTCGCCGTTTGGGCATCTGGGCTTTATTCTTGGCATTTTGTCGACCGGGAGAATGAAGAGCGTGTCACTGCTAGGTTAGGTTGAGAGTATGCGGGCAGTGGGCAAATCAGCCCTCTTGTGCTTTTTGATCTCCTCACTTGAGATTCAATTTCACGCGACCCTGCCACTTTGATCTGGCCCACGCCTTCATTAACCAGGTCCAACACTTGCCTTTCTTGGATCTTGCCCCTCCTGACAAAGGTAATCGGGTTTGTGGGGGAGTGGCCAGGGTTAATCGGGGTGTGCCTAGGGTTTGTGGGGGTGTGGCATGATCTGTGGGATGTGCCGAGGGTTTGTGGGGGTGTGTGCCCCCTTGGACTTTAGGATTAGGTTTGAGTAGGGTTAGGTTGAGAGTATGCGGGCAGTGGGCAAATCAGCCCTCTTGTGCTTTTTGATCTCCTCACTTGAGATTCAATTTCACGCGACCCTGCCACTTTGATCTGGCCCACGCCTTCATTAACCAGGTCCAACACTTGCCTTTCTTGGATCTTGCCCCTCCTGACAAAGGTAATCGGGTTTGTGGGGGAGTGGCCAGGGTTAATCGGGGTGTGCCTAGGGTTTGTGGGGGTGTGGCATGATCTGTGGGATGTGCCGAGGGTTTGTGGGGGTGTGTGCCCCCTTGGACTTTAGGATTAGGTTTGAGTGTTGGGCTGGTGGATGTATATGTGTGACGGGGATAGGTAAGGCTGCAGAGTTTTGAGTGGTGAGGTATGAGGTTCTATGGGGCTTAGTGGTGAAGCCAGGTGAATCTGGCCCATGCCTTTCATTATCGTGGTCCGACACCACTTGGTTCAATGGACCGGGTGTGCACTGGGACACATCATCAGTAATGCATCCTCGGATCATGGGGTGTTTCGGGTCTTTCATCATTAAACACCCTCCCCGAGATGACCCAGCCGGAGTTGATCAAGCTCGGCTTGTGTTTTCCCATGGACCAGGATAATGAGAGGCATGTAACTATGATGGTAATGTTGTTTTTAAACATCATTACCTGGCATCTGTATGCCTGGGATTGCAAGGGTTAAATTGACAGTGTTTACTGGGCATTCGGTGTCTCTGCACCTGAGTTTAGTGGTGACTGGTTTTCTGTGGACCCAGCTTGGGTTTAACTTTCTGGTTCTCTCTCGCCGTTTGGGCATCTGGGCTTTATTCTTGGCATTTTGTCGACCGGGAGAATGAAGAGCGTGTCACTGCTAGGTTAGGTTGAGAGTATGCGGGCAGTGGGCAAATCAGCCCTCTTGTGCTTTTTGATCTCCTCACTTGAGATTCAATTTCACGCGACCCTGCCACTTTGATCTGGCCCACGCCTTCATTAACCAGGTCCAACACTTGCCTTTCTTGGATCTTGCCCCTCCTGACAAAGGTAATCGGGTTTGTGGGGGAGTGGCCAGGGTTAATCGGGGTGTGCCTAGGGTTTGTGGGGGTGTGGCATGATCTGTGGGATGTGCCGAGGGTTTGTGGGGGTGTGTGCCCCCTTGGACTTTAGGATTAGGTTTGAGTAGGGTTAGGTTGAGAGTATGCGGGCAGTGGGCAAATCAGCCCTCTTGTGCTTTTTGATCTCCTCACTTGAGATTCAATTTCACGCGACCCTGCCACTTTGATCTGGCCCACGCCTTCATTAACCAGGTCCAACACTTGCCTTTCTTGGATCTTGCCCCTCCTGACAAAGGTAATCGGGTTTGTGGGGGAGTGGCCAGGGTTAATCGGGGTGTGCCTAGGGTTTGTGGGGGTGTGGCATGATCTGTGGGATGTGCCGAGGGTTTGTGGGGGTGTGTGCCCCCTTGGACTTTAGGATTAGGTTTGAGTGTTGGGCTGGTGGATGTATATGTGTGACGGGGATAGGTAAGGCTGCAGAGTTTTGAGTGGTGAGGTATGAGGTTCTATGGGGCTTAGTGGTGAAGCCAGGTGAATCTGGCCCATGCCTTTCATTATCGTGGTCCGACACCACTTGGTTCAATGGACCGGGTGTGCACTGGGACACATCATCAGTAATGCATCCTCGGATCATGGGGTGTTTCGGGTCTTTCATCATTAAACACCCTCGCATTAGGGTTAGGGTTAGGGTTAGGTTGAGAGTATGCGGGCAGTGGGCAAATCAGCCCTCTTGTGCTTTTTGATCTCCTCACTTGAGATTCAATTTCACGCGACCCTGCCACTTTGATCTGGCCCACGCCTTCATTCACCAGGTCCAACACTTGCCTTTCTTGGATCTTGCCCCTCCTGACAAAGGTAATCGGGTTTGTGGGGGAGTGGCCAGGGTTAGTCGGGGTGTGCCTTGGGTTTGTGGGGGTGTGGCATGATCTCTGGGATGTGCCGAGGGTTTGTGGGGGTGTGTGCCCCCTTGGGTTAGGGTTAGGGTTAGGTTGAGAGTATGCGGGCAGTGGGCAAATCAGCCCTCTTGTGCTTTTTGATCTCCTCACTTGAGATTCAATTTCACGCGACCCTGCCACTTTGATCTGGCCCACGCCTTCATTAACCAGGTCCAACACTTGCCTTTCTTGGATCTTGCCCCTCCTGACAAAGGTAATCGGGTTTGTGGGGGAGTGGCCAGGGTTAGTCGGGGTGTGCCTAGGGTTTGTGGGGGTGTGGCATGATCACTGGGATGTGCCGAGGGTTTGTGGGGGTGTGTGCCCCCTTGGATTTTAGGATTAGGTTTGAGTGTTGGGCTGGTGGATGTATATGTGTGACTGGGAGAGGTAAGGCTGCAGAGTTTGGAGTGGTGAGGTATGAGGTGCTCTGGCGCATAGGCTCGTGTGGTGAAGCCAGGTGAATCTGGCCCATGCCTTTCATTATCATGGTCCGACACCACTTGGTTCAATGGACCGGGTGTGCACTGGGACACATCATCAGTAATGCATCCTCGGATCATGGGGTGTTTCGGGTCTTTCATCATTAAACACCCTCCCCGAGATGACCCAGCCGGAGTTGATCAAGCTCGGCTTGTGTTTTCCCATGGACCAGGATAATGAGAGGCATGTAACTATGATGGTAATGTTGTTTTTAAACATCATTACCTGGCATCTGTATGCCTGGGATTGCAAGGGTTAAATTGACAGTGTTTACTGGGCATTCGGTGTCTCTGCACCTGAGTTTAGTGTTGACCGGTTTTCTGTGGACCCAGCTTGGGTTTAACTTTCTGGTTCTCTCTCGCCGTTTGGGCATCTGGGCTTTGTTCTTGGCATTTTGTCGACCGGGAGAATGAAGAGCGTGTCACTGTTAGGTTAGGTTGAGAGTATGCGGGCAGTGGGCAAATCAGCCCTCTTGTGCTTTTTGATCTCCTCACTTGAGATTCAATTTCACGCGACCCTGCCACTTTGATCTGGCCCACGCCTTCATTAACCAGGTCCAACACTTGCCTTTCTTGGATCTTGCCCCTCCTGACAAAGGTAATCGGGTTTGTGGGGGAGTGGCCAGGGTTAGTCGGGGTGTGCCTGGGGTTTGTGGGGGTGTGGCATGATCTGTGGGATGTGCCGAGGGTTTGTGGGGGTGTGTGCCCCCTTGGACTTTAGGATTAGGTTTGAGTGTTGGGCTGGTGGATGTATATGTGTGACTGGGATAGGTAAGGCTGCAAAGATTGGAGTGGTGAGGTATGAGGTTCTATGGGGCTTAGTGGTGAAGCCAGGTGAATCTGGCCCATGCCTTTCATTATCGTGGTCCGACACCACTTGGCTCAATGGACCGGGTGTGCACTGGGACACATCATCAGTAATGCATCCTCGGATCATGGGGTGTTTCGGGGTTAGGGTTAGGTTGAGAGTATGCGGGCAGTGGGCAAATCAGCCCTCTTGTGCTTTTTGATCTCCTCACTTGAGATTCAATTTCACGCGACCCTGCCACTTTGATCTGGCCCACGCCTTCATTAACCAGGTCCAACACTTGCCTTTCTTGGATCTTGCCCCTCCTGACAAAGGTAATCGGGTTTGTGGGGGAGTGGCCAGGGTTAATCGGGGCGTGCCTAGGGTTTGTGGGGGTGTGGCATGATCTGTGGGATGTGCCGAGGGTTTGTGGGGGTGTGTGCCCCCTTGGACTTTAGGATTAGGTTTGAGTGTTGGGCTGGTGGATGTATATGTGTGACGGGGATAGGTAAGGCTGCAGAGTTTTGAGTGGTGAGGTATGAGGTTCTATGGGGCTTAGTGGTGAAGCCAGGTGAATCTGGCCCATGCCTTTCATTATCGTGGTCCGACACCACTTGGTTCAATGGACCGGGTGTGCACTGGGACACATCATCAGTAATGCATCCTCGGATCATGGGGTGTTTCGGGTCTTTCATCATTAAACACCCTCGCATTAGGGTTAGGGTTAGGGTTAGGTTGAGAGTATGCGGGCAGTGGGCAAATCAGCCCTCTTGTGCTTTTTGATCTCCTCACTTGAGATTCAATTTCACGCGACCCTGCCACTTTGATCTGGCCCACGCCTTCATTC
Organism: Mobula birostris; assembly: GCF_030028105.1. Classification (NCBI taxonomy): domain Eukaryota; kingdom Metazoa; phylum Chordata; class Chondrichthyes; order Myliobatiformes; family Myliobatidae; genus Mobula; species Mobula birostris. Next base: position 96,535 of record NC_092383.1, on the reverse strand, counting down.
ACCAGGTCCAACACTTGCCTTTCTTGGATCTTGCCCCTCCTGACAAAGGTAATCGGGTTTGTGGGGGAGTGGCCAGGGTTAGTCGGGGTGTGCCTTGGGTTTGTGGGGGTGTGGCATGATCTCTGGGATGTGCCGAGGGTTTGTGGGGGTGTGTGCCCCCTTGGGTTAGGGTTAGGGTTAGGTTGAGAGTATGCGGGCAGTGGGCAAATCAGCCCTCTTGTGCTTTTTGATCTCCTCACTTGAGATTCAATTTCACGCGACCCTGCCACTTTGATCTGGCCCACGCCTTCATTAACCAGGTCCAACACTTGCCTTTCTTGGATCTTGCCCCTCCTGACAAAGGTAATCGGGTTTGTGGGGGAGTGGCCAGGGTTAGTCGGGGTGTGCCTAGGGTTTGTGGGGGTGTGGCATGATCTGTGGGATGTGCCGAGGGTTTGTGGGGGTGTGTGCCCCCTTGGACTTTAGGATTAGGTTTGAGTGTTGGGCTGGTGGATGTATATGTGTGACTGGGATAGGTAAGGCTGCAAAGATTGGAGTGGTGAGGTATGAGGTTCTATGGGGCTTAGTGGTGAAGCCAGGTGAATCTGGCCCATGCCTTTCATTATCGTGGTCCGACACCACTTGGCTCAATGGACCGGGTGTGCACTGGGACACATCATCAGTAATGCATCCTCGGATCATGGGGTGTTTCGGGGTTAGGGTTAGGTTGAGAGTATGCGGGCAGTGGGCAAATCAGCCCTCTTGTGCTTTTTGATCTCCTCACTTGAGATTCAATTTCACGCGACCCTGCCACTTTGATCTGGCCCACGCCTTCATTAACCAGGTCCAACACTTGCCTTTCTTGGATCTTGCCCCTCCTGACAAAGGTAATCGGGTTTGTGGGGGAGTGGCCAGGGTTAGTCGGGGTGTGCCTAGGGTTTGTGGGGGTGTGGCATGATCACTGGGATGTGCCGAGGGTTTGTGGGGGTGTGTGCCCCCTTGGATTTTAGGATTAGGTTTGAGTGTTGGGCTGGTGGATGTATATGTGTGACTGGGAGAGGTAAGGCTGCAGAGTTTGGAGTGGTGAGGTATGAGGTGCTCTGGCGCATAGGCTCGTGTGGTGAAGCCAGGTGAATCTGGCCCATGCCTTTCATTATCATGGTCCGACACCACTTGGTTCAATGGACCGGGTGTGCACTGGGACACATCATCAGTAATGCATCCTCGGATCATGGGGTGTTTCGGGTCTTTCATCATTAAACACCCTCCCCGAGATGACCCAGCCGGAGTTGATCAAGCTCGGCTTGTGTTTTCCCATGGACCAGGATAATGAGAGGCATGTAACTATGATGGTAATGTTGTTTTTAAACATCATTACCTGGCATCTGTATGCCTGGGATTGCAAGGGTTAAATTGACAGTGTTTACTGGGCATTCGGTGTCTCTGCACCTGAGTTTAGTGTTGACCGGTTTTCTGTGGACCCAGCTTGGGTTTAACTTTCTGGTTCTCTCTCGCCGTTTGGGCATCTGGGCTTTGTTCTTGGCATTTTGTCGACCGGGAGAATGAAGAGCGTGTCACTGTTAGGTTAGGTTGAGAGTATGCGGGCAGTGGGCAAATCAGCCCTCTTGTGCTTTTTGATCTCCTCACTTGAGATTCAATTTCACGCGACCCTGCCACTTTGATCTGGCCCACGCCTTCATTAACCAGGTCCAACACTTGCCTTTCTTGGATCTTGCCCCTCCTGACAAAGGTAATCGGGTTTGTGGGGGAGTGGCCAGGGTTAGTCGGGGTGTGCCTAGGGTTTGTGGGGGTGTGGCATGATCTGTGGGATGTGCCGAGGGTTTGTGGGGGTGTGTGCCCCCTTGGACTTTAGGATTAGGTTTGAGTGTTGGGCTGGTGGATGTATATGTGTGACTGGGATAGGTAAGGCTGCAAAGATTGGAGTGGTGAGGTATGAGGTTCTATGGGGCTTAGTGGTGAAGCCAGGTGAATCTGGCCCATGCCTTTCATTATCGTGGTCCGACACCACTTGGCTCAATGGACCGGGTGTGCACTGGGACACATCATCAGTAATGCATCCTCGGATCATGGGGTGTTTCGGGGTTAGGGTTAGGTTGAGAGTATGCGGGCAGTGGGCAAATCAGCCCTCTTGTGCTTTTTGATCTCCTCACTTGAGATTCAATTTCACGCGACCCTGCCACTTTGATCTGGCCCACGCCTTCATTAACCAGGTCCAACACTTGCCTTTCTTGGATCTTGCCCCTCCTGACAAAGGTAATCGGGTTTGTGGGGGAGTGGCCAGGGTTAATCGGGGTGTGCCTAGGGTTTGTGGGGGTGTGGCATGATCTGTGGGATGTGCCGAGGGTTTGTGGGGGTGTGTGCCCCCTTGGACTTTAGGATTAGGTTTGAGTGTTGGGCTGGTGGATGTATATGTGTGACGGGGATAGGTAAGGCTGCAGAGTTTTGAGTGGTGAGGTATGAGGTTCTATGGGGCTTAGTGGTGAAGCCAGGTGAATCTGGCCCATGCCTTTCATTATCGTGGTCCGACACCACTTGGTTCAATGGACCGGGTGTGCACTGGGACACATCATCAGTAATGCATCCTCGGATCATGGGGTGTTTCGGGTCTTTCATCATTAAACACCCTCGCATTAGGGTTAGGGTTAGGGTTAGGTTGAGAGTATGCGGGCAGTGGGCAAATCAGCCCTCTTGTGCTTTTTGATCTCCTCACTTGAGATTCAATTTCACGCGACCCTGCCACTTTGATCTGGCCCACGCCTTCATTCACCAGGTCCAACACTTGCCTTTCTTGGATCTTGCCCCTCCTGACAAAGGTAATCGGGTTTGTGGGGGAGTGGCCAGGGTTAGTCGGGGTGTGCCTTGGGTTTGTGGGGGTGTGGCATGATCTCTGGGATGTGCCGAGGGTTTGTGGGGGTGTGTGCCCCCTTGGGTTAGGGTTAGGGTTAGGTTGAGAGTATGCGGGCAGTGGGCAAATCAGCCCTCTTGTGCTTTTTGATCTCCTCACTTGAGATTCAATTTCACGCGACCCTGCCACTTTGATCTGGCCCACGCCTTCATTAACCAGGTCCAACACTTGCCTTTCTTGGATCTTGCCCCTCCTGACAAAGGTAATCGGGTTTGTGGGGGAGTGGCCAGGGTTAGTCGGGGTGTGCCTAGGGTTTGTGGGGGTGTGGCATGATCTGTGGGATGTGCCGAGGGTTTGTGGGGGTGTGTGCCCCCTTGGACTTTAGGATTAGGTTTGAGTGTTGGGCTGGTGGATGTATATGTGTGACTGGGATAGGTAAGGCTGCAAAGATTGGAGTGGTGAGGTATGAGGTTCTATGGGGCTTAGTGGTGAAGCCAGGTGAATCTGGCCCATGCCTTTCATTATCGTGGTCCGACACCACTTGGCTCAATGGACCGGGTGTGCACTGGGACACATCATCAGTAATGCATCCTCGGATCATGGGGTGTTTCGGGGTTAGGGTTAGGTTGAGAGTATGCGGGCAGTGGGCAAATCAGCCCTCTTGTGCTTTTTGATCTCCTCACTTGAGATTCAATTTCACGCGACCCTGCCACTTTGATCTGGCCCACGCCTTCATTAACCAGGTCCAACACTTGCCTTTCTTGGATCTTGCCCCTCCTGACAAAGGTAATCGGGTTTGTGGGGGAGTGGCCAGGGTTAGTCGGGGTGTGCCTAGGGTTTGTGGGGGTGTGGCATGATCACTGGGATGTGCCGAGGGTTTGTGGGGGTGTGTGCCCCCTTGGATTTTAGGATTAGGTTTGAGTGTTGGGCTGGTGGATGTATATGTGTGACTGGGAGAGGTAAGGCTGCAGAGTTTGGAGTGGTGAGGTATGAGGTGCTCTGGCGCATAGGCTCGTGTGGTGAAGCCAGGTGAATCTGGCCCATGCCTTTCATTATCATGGTCCGACACCACTTGGTTCAATGGACCGGGTGTGCACTGGGACACATCATCAGTAATGCATCCTCGGATCATGGGGTGTTTCGGGTCTTTCATCATTAAACACCCTCCCCGAGATGACCCAGCCGGAGTTGATCAAGCTCGGCTTGTGTTTTCCCATGGACCAGGATAATGAGAGGCATGTAACTATGATGGTAATGTTGTTTTTAAACATCATTACCTGGCATCTGTATGCCTGGGATTGCAAGGGTTAAATTGACAGTGTTTACTGGGCATTCGGTGTCTCTGCACCTGAGTTTAGTGTTGACCGGTTTTCTGTGGACCCAGCTTGGGTTTAACTTTCTGGTTCTCTCTCGCCGTTTGGGCATCTGGGCTTTGTTCTTGGCATTTTGTCGACCGGGAGAATGAAGAGCGTGTCACTGTTAGGTTAGGTTGAGAGTATGCGGGCAGTGGGCAAATCAGCCCTCTTGTGCTTTTTGATCTCCTCACTTGAGATTCAATTTCACGCGACCCTGCCACTTTGATCTGGCCCACGCCTTCATTCACCAGGTCCAACACTTGCCTTTCTTGGATCTTGCCCCTCCTGACAAAGGTAATCGGGTTTGTGGGGGAGTGGCCAGGGTTAGTCGGGGTGTGCCTTGGGTTTGTGGGGGTGTGGCATGATCTCTGGGATGTGCCGAGGGTTTGTGGGGGTGTGTGCCCCCTTGGGTTAGGGTTAGGGTTAGGTTGAGAGTATGCGGGCAGTGGGCAAATCAGCCCTCTTGTGCTTTTTGATCTCCTCACTTGAGATTCAATTTCACGCGACCCTGCCACTTTGATCTGGCCCACGCCTTCATTAACCAGGTCCAACACTTGCCTTTCTTGGATCTTGCCCCTCCTGACAAAGGTAATCGGGTTTGTGGGGGAGTGGCCAGGGTTAGTCGGGGTGTGCCTAGGGTTTGTGGGGGTGTGGCATGATCTGTGGGATGTGCCGAGGGTTTGTGGGGGTGTGTGCCCCCTTGGACTTTAGGATTAGGTTTGAGTGTTGGGCTGGTGGATGTATATGTGTGACTGGGATAGGTAAGGCTGCAAAGATTGGAGTGGTGAGGTATGAGGTTCTATGGGGCTTAGTGGTGAAGCCAGGTGAATCTGGCCCATGCCTTTCATTATCGTGGTCCGACACCACTTGGCTCAATGGACCGGGTGTGCACTGGGACACATCATCAGTAATGCATCCTCGGATCATGGGGTGTTTCGGGGTTAGGGTTAGGTTGAGAGTATGCGGGCAGTGGGCAAATCAGCCCTCTTGTGCTTTTTGATCTCCTCACTTGAGATTCAATTTCACGCGACCCTGCCACTTTGATCTGGCCCACGCCTTCATTAACCAGGTCCAACACTTGCCTTTCTTGGATCTTGCCCCTCCTGACAAAGGTAATCGGGTTTGTGGGGGAGTGGCCAGGGTTAGTCGGGGTGTGCCTAGGGTTTGTGGGGGTGTGGCATGATCACTGGGATGTGCCGAGGGTTTGTGGGGGTGTGTGCCCCCTTGGATTTTAGGATTAGGTTTGAGTGTTGGGCTGGTGGATGTATATGTGTGACTGGGAGAGGTAAGGCTGCAGAGTTTGGAGTGGTGAGGTATGAGGTGCTCTGGCGCATAGGCTCGTGTGGTGAAGCCAGGTGAATCTGGCCCATGCCTTTCATTATCATGGTCCGACACCACTTGGTTCAATGGACCGGGTGTGCACTGGGACACATCATCAGTAATGCATCCTCGGATCATGGGGTGTTTCGGGTCTTTCATCATTAAACACCCTCCCCGAGATGACCCAGCCGGAGTTGATCAAGCTCGGCTTGTGTTTTCCCATGGACCAGGATAATGAGAGGCATGTAACTATGATGGTAATGTTGTTTTTAAACATCATTACCTGGCATCTGTATGCCTGGGATTGCAAGGGTTAAATTGACAGTGTTTACTGGGCATTCGGTGTCTCTGCACCTGAGTTTAGTGTTGACCGGTTTTCTGTGGACCCAGCTTGGGTTTAACTTTCTGGTTCTCTCTCGCCGTTTGGGCATCTGGGCTTTGTTCTTGGCATTTTGTCGACCGGGAGAATGAAGAGCGTGTCACTGTTAGGTTAGGTTGAGAGTATGCGGGCAGTGGGCAAATCAGCCCTCTTGTGCTTTTTGATCTCCTCACTTGAGATTCAATTTCACGCGACCCTGCCACTTTGATCTGGCCCACGCCTTCATTCACCAGGTCCAACACTTGCCTTTCTTGGATCTTGCCCCTCCTGACAAAGGTAATCGGGTTTGTGGGGGAGTGGCCAGGGTTAGTCGGGGTGTGCCTTGGGTTTGTGGGGGTGTGGCATGATCTCTGGGATGTGCCGAGGGTTTGTGGGGGTGTGTGCCCCCTTGGGTTAGGGTTAGGGTTAGGTTGAGAGTATGCGGGCAGTGGGCAAATCAGCCCTCTTGTGCTTTTTGATCTCCTCACTTGAGATTCAATTTCACGCGACCCTGCCACTTTGATCTGGCCCACGCCTTCATTAACCAGGTCCAACACTTGCCTTTCTTGGATCTTGCCCCTCCTGACAAAGGTAATCGGGTTTGTGGGGGAGTGGCCAGGGTTAGTCGGGGTGTGCCTAGGGTTTGTGGGGGTGTGGCATGATCTGTGGGATGTGCCGAGGGTTTGTGGGGGTGTGTGCCCCCTTGGACTTTAGGATTAGGTTTGAGTGTTGGGCTGGTGGATGTATATGTGTGACTCGGATAGGTAAGGCTGCAAAGATTGGAGTGGTGAGGTATGAGGTTCTATGGGGCTTAGTGGTGAAGCCAGGTGAATCTGGCCCATGCCTTTCATTATCGTGGTCCGACACCACTTGGCTCAATGGACCGGGTGTGCACTGGGACACATCATCAGTAATGCATCCTCGGATCATGGGGTGTTTCGGGGTTAGGGTTAGGTTGAGAGTATGCGGGCAGTGGGCAAATCAGCCCTCTTGTGCTTTTTGATCTCCTCACTTGAGATTCAATTTCACGCGACCCTGCCACTTTGATCTGGCCCACGCCTTCATTAACCAGGTCCAACACTTGCCTTTCTTGGATCTTGCCCATCCTGACAAAGGTAATCGGGTTTGTGGGGGAGTGGCCAGGGTTAATCGGGGTGTGCCTAGGGTTTGTGGGGGTGTGGCATGATCTGTGGGATGTGCCGAGGGTTTGTGGGGGTGTGTGCCCCCTTGGACTTTAGGATTAGGTTTGAGTGTTGGGCTGGTGGATGTATATGTGTGACGGGGATAGGTAAGGCTGCAGAGTTTTGAGTGGTGAGGTATGAGGTTCTATGGGGCTTAGTGGTGAAGCCAGGTGAATCTGGCCCATGCCTTTCATTATCGTGGTCCGACACCACTTGGTTCAATGGACCGGGTGTGCACTGGGACACATCATCAGTAATGCATCCTCGGATCATGGGGTGTTTCGGGTCTTTCATCATTAAACACCCTCGCATTAGGGTTAGGGTTAGGGTTAGGTTGAGAGTATGCGGGCAGTGGGCAAATCAGCCCTCTTGTGCTTTTTGATCTCCTCACTTGAGATTCAATTTCACGCGACCCTGCCACTTTGATCTGGCCCACGCCTTCATTAACCAGGTCCAACACTTGCCTTTCTTGGATCTTGCCCCTCCTGACAAAGGTAATCGGGTTTGTGGGGGAGTGGCCAGGGTTAGTCGGGGTGTGCCTAGGGTTTGTGGGGGTGTGGCATGATCACTGGGATGTGCCGAGGGTTTGTGGGGGTGTGTGCCCCCTTGGATTTTAGGATTAGGTTTGAGTGTTGGGCTGGTGGATGTATATGTGTGACTGGGAGAGGTAAGGCTGCAGAGTTTGGAGTGGTGAGGTATGAGGTGCTCTGGCGCATAGGCTCGTGTGGTGAAGCCAGGTGAATCTGGCCCATGCCTTTCATTATCGTGGTCCGACACCACTTGGTTCAATGGACCGGGTGTGCACTGGGACACATCATCAGTAATGCATCCTCGGATCATGGGGTGTTTCGGGTCTTTCATCATTAAACACCCTCCCCGAGTTGACCCAGCCGGAGTTGATCAAGCTCGGCTTGTGTTTTCCCATGGACCAGGATAATGAGAGGCATGTAACTATGAGGGTAATGACGTTTTTAAACATCATTACCTGGCATCTGTATGCCTGGGGATGAATGGGTTAAATTGACAGTGTTTACTGGGCATTCGGTGTCTCTGCACCTGAGTTTAGTGGTGGCTTGTTTTCTGTGGACCCAGCTTGGGTTTAACTTTCTGGTTCTCGCTTGCCGTTTGGGCATCTGGGCTTTGTTCTTGGCATTTTGTCGACCGGGAGAATGAAGAGCGTGTCACTGTTAGGTTAGGTTGAGAGTATGCGGGCAGTGGGCAAATCAGCCCTCTTGTGCTTTTTGATCTCCTCACTTGAGATTCAATTTCACGCGACCCTGCCACTTTGATCTGGCCCACGCCTTCATTAACCAGGTCCAACACTTGCCTTTCTTGGATCTTGCCCCTCCTGACAAAGGTAATCGGGTTTGTGGGGGAGTGGCCAGGGTTAGTCGGGGTGTGCCTAGGGTTTGTGGGGGTGTGGCATGATCACTGGGATGTGCCGAGGGTTTGTGGGGGTGTGTGCCCCCTTGGATTTTAGGATTAGGTTTGAGTGTTGGGCTGGTGGATGTATATGTGTGACTGGGAGAGGTAAGGCTGCAGAGTTTGGAGTGGTGAGGTATGAGGTGCTCTGGCGCATAGGCTCGTGTGGTGAAGCCAGGTGAATCTGGCCCATGCCTTTCATTATCGTGGTCCGACACCACTTGGTTCAATGGACCGGGTGTGCACTGGGACACATCATCAGTAATGCATCCTCGGATCATGGGGTGTTTCGGGTCTTTCATCATTAAACACCCTCCCCGAGTTGACCCAGCCGGAGTTGATCAAGCTCGGCTTGTGTTTTCCCATGGACCAGGATAATGAGAGGCATGTAACTATGAGGGTAATGACGTTTTTAAACATCATTACCTGGCATCTGTATGCCTGGGGATGAATGGGTTAAATTGACAGTGTTTACTGGGCATTCGGTGTCTCTGCGCCTGAGTTTAGTGGTGGCTTGTTTTCTGTGGACCCAGCTTGGGTTTAACTTTCTGGTTCTCGCTTGCCGTTTGGGCATCTGGGCTTTGTTCTTGGCATTTTGTCGACCGGGAGAATGAAGAGCGTGTCACTGTTAGGTTAGGTTGAGAGTATGCGGGCAGTGGGCAAATCAGCCCTCTTGTGCTTTTTGATCTCCTCACTTGAGATTCAATTTCACGCGACCCTGCCACTTTGATCTGGCCCACGCCTTCATTAACCAGGTCCAACACTTGCCTTTCTTGGATCTTGCCCCTCCTGACAAAGGTAATCGGGTTTGTGGGGGAGTGGCCAGGGTTAGTCGGGGTGTGCCTAGGGTTTGTGGGGGTGTGGCATGATCACTGGGATGTGCCGAGGGTTTGTGGGGGTGTGTGCCCCCTTGGATTTTAGGATTAGGTTTGAGTGTTGGGCTGGTGGATGTATATGTGTGACTGGGAGAGGTAAGGCTGCAGAGTTTGGAGTGGTGAGGTATGAGGTGCTCTGGCGCATAGGCTCGTGTGGTGAAGCCAGGTGAATCTGGCCCATGCCTTTCATTATCATGGTCCGACACCACTTGGTTCAATGGACCGGGTGTGCACTGGGACACATCATCAGTAATGCATCCTCGGATCATGGGGTGTTTCGGGTCTTTCATCATTAAACACCCTCCCCGAGATGACCCAGCCGGAGTTGATCAAGCTCGGCTTGTGTTTTCCCATGGACCAGGATAATGAGAGGCATGTAACTATGATGGTAATGTTGTTTTTAAACATCATTACCTGGCATCTGTATGCCTGGGATTGCAAGGGTTAAATTGACAGTGTTTACTGGGCATTCGGTGTCTCTGCACCTGAGTTTAGTGTTGACCGGTTTTCTGTGGACCCAGCTTGGGTTTAACTTTCTGGTTCTCTCTCGCCGTTTGGGCATCTGGGCTTTGTTCTTGGCATTTTGTCGACCGGGAGAATGAAGAGCGTGTCACTGTTAGGTTAGGTTGAGAGTATGCGGGCAGTGGGCAAATCAGCCCTCTTGTGCTTTTCGATCTCCTCACTTGAGATTCAATTTCACGCGACCCTGCCACTTTGATCTGGCCCACGCCTTCATTCACCAGGTCCAACACTTGCCTTTCTTGGATCTTGCCCCTCCTGACAAAGGTAATCGGGTTTGTGGGGGAGTGGCCAGGGTTAGTCGGGGTGTGCCTTGGGTTTGTGGGGGTGTGGCATGATCTCTGGGATGTGCCGAGGGTTTGTGGGGGTGTGTGCCCCCTTGGGTTAGGGTTAGGGTTAGGTTGAGAGTATGCGGGCAGTGGGCAAATCAGCCCTCTTGTGCTTTTTGATCTCCTCACTTGAGATTCAATTTCACGCGACCCTGCCACTTTGATCTGGCCCACGCCTTCATTAACCAGGTCCAACACTTGCCTTTCTTGGATCTTGCCCCTCCTGACAAAGGTAATCGGGTTTGTGGGGGAGTGGCCAGGGTTAGTCGGGGTGTGCCTAGGGTTTGTGGGGGTGTGGCATGATCTGTGGGATGTGCCGAGGGTTTGTGGGGGTGTGTGCCCCCTTGGACTTTAGGATTAGGTTTGAGTGTTGGGCTGGTGGATGTATATGTGTGACTGGGATAGGTAAGGCTGCAAAGATTGGAGTGGTGAGGTATGAGGTTCTATGGGGCTTAGTGGTGAAGCCAGGTGAATCTGGCCCATGCCTTTCATTATCGTGGTCCGACACCACTTGGCTCAATGGACCGGGTGTGCACTGGGACACATCATCAGTAATGCATCCTCGGATCATGGGGTGTTTCGGGGTTAGGGTTAGGTTGAGAGTATGCGGGCAGTGGGCAAATCAGCCCTCTTGTGCTTTTTGATCTCCTCACTTGAGATTCAATTTCACGCGACCCTGCCACTTTGATCTGGCCCACGCCTTCATTAACCAGGTCCAACACTTGCCTTTCTTGGATCTTGCCCATCCTGACAAAGGTAATCGGGTTTGTGGGGGAGTGGCCAGGGTTAATCGGGGTGTGCCTAGGGTTTGTGGGGGTGTGGCATGATCTGTGGGATGTGCCGAGGGTTTGTGGGGGTGTGTGCCCCCTTGGACTTTAGGATTAGGTTTGAGTGTTGGGCTGGTGGATGTATATGTGTGACGGGGATAGGTAAGGCTGCAGAGTTTTGAGTGGTGAGGTATGAGGTTCTATGGGGCTTAGTGGTGAAGCCAGGTGAATCTGGCCCATGCCTTTCATTATCGTGGTCCGACACCACTTGGTTCAATGGACCGGGTGTGCACTGGGACACATCATCAGTAATGCATCCTCGGATCATGGGGTGTTTCGGGTCTTTCATCATTAAACACCCTCGCATTAGGGTTAGGGTTAGGGTTAGGTTGAGAGTATGCGGGCAGTGGGCAAATCAGCCCTCTTGTGCTTTTTGATCTCCTCACTTGAGATTCAATTTCACGCGACCCTGCCACTTTGATCTGGCCCACGCCTTCATTAACCAGGTCCAACACTTGCCTTTCTTGGATCTTGCCCCTCCTGACAAAGGTAATCGGGTTTGTGGGGGAGTGGCCAGGGTTAGTCGGGGTGTGCCTAGGGTTTGTGGGGGTGTGGCATGATCACTGGGATGTGCCGAGGGTTTGTGGGGGTGTGTGCCCCCTTGGATTTTAGGATTAGGTTTGAGTGTTGGGCTGGTGGATGTATATGTGTGACTGGGAGAGGTAAGGCTGCAGAGTTTGGAGTGGTGAGGTATGAGGTGCTCTGGCGCATAGGCTCGTGTGGTGAAGCCAGGTGAATCTGGCCCATGCCTTTCATTATCGTGGTCCGACACCACTTGGTTCAATGGACCGGGTGTGCACTGGGACACATCATCAGTAATGCATCCTCGGATCATGGGGTGTTTCGGGTCTTTCATCATTAAACACCCTCCCCGAGTTGACCCAGCCGGAGTTGATCAAGCTCGGCTTGTGTTTTCCCATGGACCAGGATAATGAGAGGCATGTAACTATGAGGGTAATGACGTTTTTAAACATCATTACCTGGCATCTGTATGCCTGGGGATGAATGGGTTAAATTGACAGTGTTTACTGGGCATTCGGTGTCTCTGCACCTGAGTTTAGTGGTGGCTTGTTTTCTGTGGACCCAGCTTGGGTTTAACTTTCTGGTTCTCGCTTGCCGTTTGGGCATCTGGGCTTTGTTCTTGGCATTTTGTCGACCGGGAGAATGAAGAGCGTGTCACTGTTAGGTTAGGTTGAGAGTATGCGGGCAGTGGGCAAATCAGCCCTCTTGTGCTTTTTGATCTCCTCACTTGAGATTCAATTTCACGCGACCCTGCCACTTTGATCTGGCCCACGCCTTCATTAACCAGGTCCAACACTTGCCTTTCTTGGATCTTGCCCCTCCTGACAAAGGTAATCGGGTTTGTGGGGGAGTGGCCAGGGTTAGTCGGGGTGTGCCTAGGGTTTGTGGGGGTGTGGCATGATCACTGGGATGTGCCGAGGGTTTGTGGGGGTGTGTGCCCCCTTGGATTTTAGGATTAGGTTTGAGTGTTGGGCTGGTGGATGTATATGTGTGACTGGGAGAGGTAAGGCTGCAGAGTTTGGAGTGGTGAGGTATGAGGTGCTCTGGCGCATAGGCTCGTGTGGTGAAGCCAGGTGAATCTGGCCCATGCCTTTCATTATCGTGGTCCGACACCACTTGGTTCAATGGACCGGGTGTGCACTGGGACACATCATCAGTAATGCATCCTCGGATCATGGGGTGTTTCGGGTCTTTCATCATTAAACACCCTCCCCGAGTTGACCCAGCCGGAGTTGATCAAGCTCGGCTTGTGTTTTCCCATGGACCAGGATAATGAGAGGCATGTAACTATGAGGGTAATGACGTTTTTAAACATCATTACCTGGCATCTGTATGCCTGGGGATGAATGGGTTAAATTGACAGTGTTTACTGGGCATTCGGTGTCTCTGCGCCTGAGTTTAGTGGTGGCTTGTTTTCTGTGGACCCAGCTTGGGTTTAACTTTCTGGTTCTCGCTTGCCGTTTGGGCATCTGGGCTTTGTTCTTGGCATTTTGTCGACCGGGAGAATGAAGAGCGTGTCACTGTTAGGTTAGGTTGAGAGTATGCGGGCAGTGGGCAAATCAGCCCTCTTGTGCTTTTTGATCTCCTCACTTGAGATTCAATTTCACGCGACCCTGCCACTTTGATCTGGCCCACGCCTTCATTAACCAGGTCCAACACTTGCCTTTCTTGGATCTTGCCCCTCCTGACAAAGGTAATCGGGTTTGTGGGGGAGTGGCCAGGGTTAGTCGGGGTGTGCCTAGGGTTTGTGGGGGTGTGGCATGATCACTGGGATGTGCCGAGGGTTTGTGGGGGTGTGTGCCCCCTTGGATTTTAGGATTAGGTTTGAGTGTTGGGCTGGTGGATGTATATGTGTGACTGGGAGAGGTAAGGCTGCAGAGTTTGGAGTGGTGAGGTATGAGGTGCTCTGGCGCATAGGCTCGTGTGGTGAAGCCAGGTGAATCTGGCCCATGCCTTTCATTATCGTGGTCCGACACCACTTGGCTCAATGGACCGGGTGTGCACTGGGACACATCATCAGTAATGCATCCTCGGATCATGGGGTGTTTCGGGGTTAGGGTTAGGTTGAGAGTATGCGGGCAGTGGGCAAATCAGCCCTCTTGTGCTTTTTGATCTCCTCACTTGAGATTCAATTTCACGCGACCCTGCCACTTTGATCTGGCCCACGCCTTCATTAACCAGGTCCAACACTTGCCTTTCTTGGATCTTGCCCCTCCTGACAAAGGTAATCGGGTTTGTGGGGGAGTGGCCAGGGTTAATCGGGGTGTGCCTAGGGTTTGTGGGGGTGTGGCATGATCTGTGGGATGTGCCGAGGGTTTGTGGGGGTGTGTGCCCCCTTGGACTTTAGGATTAGGTTTGAGTGTTGGGCTGGTGGATGTATATGTGTGACGGGGATAGGTAAGGCTGCAGAGTTTTGAGTGGTGAGGTATGAGGTTCTATGGGGCTTAGTGGTGAAGCCAGGTGAATCTGGCCCATGCCTTTCATTATCGTGGTCCGACACCACTTGGTTCAATGGACCGGGTGTGCACTGGGACACATCATCAGTAATGCATCCTCGGATCATGGGGTGTTTCGGGTCTTTCATCATTAAACACCCTCGCATTAGGGTTAGGGTTAGGGTTAGGTTGAGAGTATGCGGGCAGTGGGCAAATCAGCCCTCTTGTGCTTTTTGATCTCCTCACTTGAGATTCAATTTCACGCGACCCTGCCACTTTGATCTGGCCCACGCCTTCATTCACCAGGTCCAACACTTGCCTTTCTTGGATCTTGCCCCTCCTGACAAAGGTAATCGGGTTTGTGGGGGAGTGGCCAGGGTTAGTCGGGGTGTGCCTTGGGTTTGTGGGGGTGTGGCATGATCTCTGGGATGTGCCGAGGGTTTGTGGGGGTGTGTGCCCCCTTGGGTTAGGGTTAGGGTTAGGTTGAGAGTATGCGGGCAGTGGGCAAATCAGCCCTCTTGTGCTTTTTGATCTCCTCACTTGAGATTCAATTTCACGCGACCCTGCCACTTTGATCTGGCCCACGCCTTCATTAACCAGGTCCAACACTTGCCTTTCTTGGATCTTGCCCCTCCTGACAAAGGTAATCGGGTTTGTGGGGGAGTGGCCAGGGTTAGTCGGGGTGTGCCTAGGGTTTGTGGGGGTGTGGCATGATCTGTGGGATGTGCCGAGGGTTTGTGGGGGTGTGTGCCCCCTTGGACTTTAGGATTAGGTTTGAGTGTTGGGCTGGTGGATGTATATGTGTGACTGGGATAGGTAAGGCTGCAAAGATTGGAGTGGTGAGGTATGAGGTTCTATGGGGCTTAGTGGTGAAGCCAGGTGAATCTGGCCCATGCCTTTCATTATCGTGGTCCGACACCACTTGGCTCAATGGACCGGGTGTGCACTGGGACACATCATCAGTAATGCATCCTCGGATCATGGGGTGTTTCGGGGTTAGGGTTAGGTTGAGAGTATGCGGGCAGTGGGCAAATCAGCCCTCTTGTGCTTTTTGATCTCCTCACTTGAGATTCAATTTCACGCGACCCTGCCACTTTGATCTGGCCCACGCCTTCATTAACCAGGTCCAACACTTGCCTTTCTTGGATCTTGCCCCTCCTGACAAAGGTAATCGGGTTTGTGGGGGAGTGGCCAGGGTTAGTCGGGGTGTGCCTAGGGTTTGTGGGGGTGTGGCATGATCACTGGGATGTGCCGAGGGTTTGTGGGGGTGTGTGCCCCCTTGGATTTTAGGATTAGGTTTGAGTGTTGGGCTGGTGGATGTATATGTGTGACTGGGAGAGGTAAGGCTGCAGAGTTTGGAGTGGTGAGGTATGAGGTGCTCTGGCGCATAGGCTCATGTGGTGAAGCCAGGTGAATCTGGCCCATGCCTTTCATTATCGTGGTCCGACACCACTTGGTTCAATGGACCGGGTGTGCACTGGGACACATCATCAGTAATGCATCCTCGGATCATGGGGTGTTTCGGGTCTTTCATCATTAAACACCCTCCCCGAGATGACCCAGCCGGAGTTGATCAAGCTCGGCTTGTGTTTTCCCATGGACCAGGATAATGAGAGGCATGTAACTATGATGGTAATGTTGTTTTTAAACATCATTACCTGGCATCTGTATGCCTGGGATTGCAAGGGTTAAATTGACAGTGTTTACTGGGCATTCGGTGTCTCTGCACCTGAGTTTAGTGTTGACCGGTTTTCTGTGGACCCAGCTTGGGTTTAACTTTCTGGTTCTCTCTCGCCGTTTGGGCATCTGGGCTTTGTTCTTGGCATTTTGTCGACCGGGAGAATGAAGAGCGTGTCACTGTTAGGTTAGGTTGAGAGTATGCGGGCAGTGGGCAAATCAGCCCTCTTGTGCTTTTTGATCTCCTCACTTGAGATTCAATTTCACGCGACCCTGCCACTTTGATCTGGCCCACGCCTTCATTCACCAGGTCCAACACTTGCCTTTCTTGGATCTTGCCCCTCCTGACAAAGGTAATCGGGTTTGTGGGGGAGTGGCCAGGGTTAGTCGGGGTGTGCCTTGGGTTTGTGGGGGTGTGGCATGATCTCTGGGATGTGCCGAGGGTTTGTGGGGGTGTGTGCCCCCTTGGGTTAGGGTTAGGGTTAGGTTGAGAGTATGCGGGCAGTGGGCAAATCAGCCCTCTTGTGCTTTTTGATCTCCTCACTTGAGATTCAATTTCACGCGACCCTGCCACTTTGATCTGGCCCACGCCTTCATTAACCAGGTCCAACACTTGCCTTTCTTGGAACTTGCCCCTCCTGACAAAGGTAATCGGGTTTGTGGGGGAGTGGCCAGGGTTAGTCGGGGTGTGCCTAGGGTTTGTGGGGGTGTGGCATGATCTGTGGGATGTGCCGAGGGTTTGTGGGGGTGTGTGCCCCCTTGGACTTTAGGATTAGGTTTGAGTGTTGGGCTGGTGGATGTATATGTGTGACTGGGATAGGTAAGGCTGCAAAGATTGGAGTGGTGAGGTATGAGGTTCTATGGGGCTTAGTGGTGAAGCCAGGTGAATCTGGCCCATGCCTTTCATTATCGTGGTCCGACACCACTTGGCTCAATGGACCGGGTGTGCACTGGGACACATCATCAGTAATGCATCCTCGGATCATGGGGTGTTTCGGGGTTAGGGTTAGGTTGAGAGTATGCGGGCAGTGGGCAAATCAGCCCTCTTGTGCTTTTTGATCTCCTCACTTGAGATTCAATTTCACGCGACCCTGCCACTTTGATCTGGCCCACGCCTTCATTAACCAGGTCCAACACTTGCCTTTCTTGGATCTTGCCCCTCCTGACAAAGGTAATCGGGTTTGTGGGGGAGTGGCCAGGGTTAATCGGGGTGTGCCTAGGGTTTGTGGGGGTGTGGCATGATCTGTGGGATGTGCCGAGGGTTTGTGGGGGTGTGTGCCCCCTTGGACTTTAGGATTAGGTTTGAGTGTTGGGCTGGTGGATGTATATGTGTGACGGGGATAGGTAAGGCTGCAGAGTTTTGAGTGGTGAGGTATGAGGTTCTATGGGGCTTAGTGGTGAAGCCAGGTGAATCTGGCCCATGCCTTTCATTATCGTGGTCCGACACCACTTGGTTCAATGGACCGGGTGTGCACTGGGACACATCATCAGTAATGCATCCTCGGATCATGGGGTGTTTCGGGTCTTTCATCATTAAACACCCTCGCATTAGGGTTAGGTTGAGAGTATGCGGGCAGTGGGCAAATCAGCCCTCTTGTGCTTTTTGATCTCCTGACTTGAGATTCAATTTCACGCGACCCTGCCACTTTGATCTGGCCCACGCCTTCATTAACCAGGTCCAACACTTGCCTTTCTTGGATCTTGCCCCTCCTGACAAAGGTAATCGTGTTTGTGGGGGAGTGGCCAGGGTTAGTCGGGGTGTGCCTAGGGTTTGTGGGGGTGTGGCATGATCTCTGGGATGTGCCGAGGGTTTGTGGGGGTGAGTGCCCCCTTGGACTTTAGGATTAGGTTTGAGTGTTGGGCTGGTGGATGTATATGTGTGACTGGGAGAGGTAAGGCTGCAGAGTTTTGAGTGGTGAGGTATGAGGTGCTATTGGGCTTAGGCTCATGTGGTGAAGCCAGGTGAATCTGGCCCATGCCTTTCATTATCGTGGTCCGACACCACTTGGTTCAATGGACCGGGTGTGCACTGGGACACATCATCAGTAATGCATCCTCGGATCATCGGGTGTTTCGGGTCTTTCATCATTAAACACCCTCCCCGAGATGACCCAGCCGGAGTTGATCAAGCTCGGCTTGTGTTTTCCCATGGACCAGGATAATGAGAGGCATGTAACTATGATGGTAATGTTGTTTTTAAACATCATTACCTGGCATCTGTATGCCTGGGATTGCAAGGGTTAAATTGACAGTGTTTACTGGGCATTCGGTGTCTCTGCACCTGAGTTTAGTGTTGACCGGTTTTCTGTGGACCCAGCTTGGGTTTAACTTTCTGGTTCTCTCTCGCCGTTTGGGCATCTGGGCTTTGTTCTTGGCATTTTGTCGACCGGGAGAATGAAGAGCGTGTCACTGTTAGGTTAGGTTGAGAGTATGCGGGCAGTGGGCAAATCAGCCCTCTTGTGCTTTTTGATCTCCTCACTTGAGATTCAATTTCACGCGACCCTGCCACTTTGATCTGGCCCACGCCTTCATTCACCAGGTCCAACACTTGCCTTTCTTGGATCTTGCCCCTCCTGACAAAGGTAATCGGGTTTGTGGGGGAGTGGCCAGGGTTAGTCGGGGTGTGCCTTGGGTTTGTGGGGGTGTGGCATGATCTCTGGGATGTGCCGAGGGTTTGTGGGGGTGTGTGCCCCCTTGGGTTAGGGTTAGGGTTAGGTTGAGAGTATGCGGGCAGTGGGCAAATCAGCCCTCTTGTGCTTTTTGATCTCCTCACTTGAGATTCAATTTCACGCGACCCTGCCACTTTGATCTGGCCCACGCCTTCATTAACCAGGTCCAACACTTGCCTTTCTTGGAACTTGCCCCTCCTGACAAAGGTAATCGGGTTTGTGGGGGAGTGGCCAGGGTTAGTCGGGGTGTGCCTAGGGTTTGTGGGGGTGTGGCATGATCTGTGGGATGTGCCGAGGGTTTGTGGGGGTGTGTGCCCCCTTGGACTTTAGGATTAGGTTTGAGTGTTGGGCTGGTGGATGTATATGTGTGACTGGGATAGGTAAGGCTGCAAAGATTGGAGTGGTGAGGTATGAGGTTCTATGGGGCTTAGTGGTGAAGCCAGGTGAATCTGGCCCATGCCTTTCATTATCGTGGTCCGACACCACTTGGCTCAATGGACCGGGTGTGCACTGGGACACATCATCAGTAATGCATCCTCGGATCATGGGGTGTTTCGGGGTTAGGGTTAGGTTGAGAGTATGCGGGCAGTGGGCAAATCAGCCCTCTTGTGCTTTTTGATCTCCTCACTTGAGATTCAATTTCACGCGACCCTGCCACTTTGATCTGGCCCACGCCTTCATTAACCAGGTCCAACACTTGCCTTTCTTGGATCTTGCCCCTCCTGACAAAGGTAATCGGGTTTGTGGGGGAGTGGCCAGGGTTAATCGGGGTGTGCCTAGGGTTTGTGGGGGTGTGGCATGATCTGTGGGATGTGCCGAGGGTTTGTGGGGGTGTGTGCCCCCTTGGACTTTAGGATTAGGTTTGAGTGTTGGGCTGGTGGATGTATATGTGTGACGGGGATAGGTAAGGCTGCAGAGTTTTGAGTGGTGAGGTATGAGGTTCTATGGGGCTTAGTGGTGAAGCCAGGTGAATCTGGCCCATGCCTTTCATTATCGTGGTCCGACACCACTTGGTTCAATGGACCGGGTGTGCACTGGGACACATCATCAGTAATGCATCCTCGGATCATGGGGTGTTTCGGGTCTTTCATCATTAAACACCCTCGCATTAGGGTTAGGGTTAGGGTTAGGGTTAGGTTGAGAGTATGCGGGCAGTGGGCAAATCAGCCCTCTTGTGCTTTTTGATCTCCTCACTTGAGATTCAATTTCACGCGACCCTGCCACTTTGATCTGGCCCACGCCTTCATTAACCAGGTCCAACACTTGCCTTTCTTGGATCTTGCCCCTCCTGACAAAGGTAATCGGGTTTGTGGGGGAGTGGCCAGGGTTAGTCGGGTTGTGCCTAGGGTTTGTGAGGGTGTGGCATGATCTGTGGGATGTGCCGAGGGTTTGTGGGGGTGTGTGCCCCCTTGGACTTTAGGATTAGGTTTGAGTGTTGGGCTGGTGGATGTATATGTGTGACTGGGATAGGTAAGGCTGCAAAGATTGGAGTGGTGAGGTATGAGGTTCTATGGGGCTTAGTGGTGAAGCCAGGTGAATCTGGCCCATGCCTTTCATTATCGTGGTCCGACACCACTTGGTTCAATGGACCGGGTGTGCACTGGGACACATCATCAGTAATGCATCCTCGGATCATGGGGTGTTTCGGGTCTTTCATCATTAAACACCCTCCCCGAGATGACCCAGCCGGAGTTGATCAAGCTCGGCTTGTGTTTTCCCATGGACCAGGATAATGAGAGGCATGTAACTATGAGGGTAATGTTGTTTTTAAACATCATTACCCGGCATCTGTATGCCTGGGATTGCATGGGTTAAATTGACAGTGTTTACTGGGCATTCGGTGTCTCTGCACCTGAGTTTAGTGGTGACTGGTTTTCTGTGGACCCAGCTTGGGTTTGACTTTCTGGTTCTCTCTCGCCGTTTGGGCATCTGGGCTTTATTCTTGGCATTTTGTCGACCGGGAGAATGAAGAGCGTGTCACTGTTAGGTTAGGTTGAGAGTATGCGGGCAGTGGGCAAATCAGCCCTCTTGTGCTTTTTGATCTCCTCACTTGAGATTCAATTTCACGCGACCCTGCCACTTTGATCTGGCCCACGCCTTCATTAACCAGGTCCAACACTTGCCTTTCTTGGATCTTGCCCCTCCTGACAAAGGTAATCGGGTTTGTGGGGGAGTGGCCAGGGTTAGTCGGGTTGTGCCTAGGGTTTGTGAGGGTGTGGCATGATCTGTGGGATGTGCCGAGGGTTTGTGGGGGTGTGTGCCCCCTTGGACTTTAGGATTAGGTTTGAGTGTTGGGCTGGTGGATGTATATGTGTGACTGGGATAGGTAAGGCTGCAAAGATTGGAGTGGTGAGGTATGAGGTTCTATGGGGCTTAGTGGTGAAGCCAGGTGAATCTGGCCCATGCCTTTCATTATCGTGGTCCGACACCACTTGGTTCAATGGACCGGGTGTGCACTGGGACACATCATCAGTAATGCATCCTCGGATCATGGGGTGTTTCGGGTCTTTCATCATTAAACACCCTCCCCGAGATGACCCAGCCGGAGTTGATCAAGCTCGGCTTGTGTTTTCCCATGGACCAGGATAATGAGAGGCATGTAACTATGAGGGTAATGTTGTTTTTAAACATCATTACCCGGCATCTGTATGCCTGGGATTGCATGGGTTAAATTGACAGTGTTTACTGGGCATTCGGTGTCTCTGCACCTGAGTTTAGTGGTGACTGGTTTTCTGTGGACCCAGCTTGGGTTTGACTTTCTGGTTCTCTCTCGCCGTTTGGGCATCTGGGCTTTATTCTTGGCATTTTGTCGACCGGGAGAATGAAGAGCGTGTCACTGTTAGGTTAGGTTGAGAGTATGCGGGCAGTGGGCAAATCAGCCCTCTTGTGCTTTTTGATCTCCTCACTTGAGATTCAATTTCACGCGACCCTGCCACTTTGATCTGGCCCACGCCTTCATTAACCAGGTCCAACACTTGCCTTTCTTGGATCTTGCCCTTCCTGACAAAGGTAATTGGGTTTGTGGGGGTGTGGCCAGGGTTAGTCGGGGTGTGCCTTGGGTTTGTGGGGGTGTGGCATGATCACCGGGATGTGCCGAGGGTTTGTGGGGGTGTGTGCCCCCTTGGACTTTAGGTTTAGGTTTGAGTGTTGGGCTGGTGGATGTATATGTGTGACTGGGCTAGGTAAGGCTGCAGAGTTTTGAGTGGTGAGGTATGAGGTGCTATGGGGCTTAGTGGTGAAGCCAGGTGAATCTGGCCCATGCCTTTCATTATCATGGTCCGACACCACTTGGTTCAATGGACCGGGTGTGCACTGGGACACATCATCAGTAATGCATCCTCGGATCATGGGGTGTTTCGGGTCTTTCATCATTAAACACCCTCCCCGAGATGACCCAGCCGGAGTTGATCAAGCTCGGCTTGTGTTTTCCCATGGACCAGGATAATGAGAGGCATGTAACTATGAGGGTAATGTTGTTTTTAAACATCATTACCCGGCATCTGTATGCCTGGGATTGCATGGGTTAAATTGACAGTGTTTACTGGGCATTCGGTGTCTCTGCACCTGAGTTTAGTGGTGACTGGTTTTCTGTGGACCCAGCTTGGGTTTGACTTTCTGGTTCTCTCTCGCCGTTTGGGCATCTGGGCTTTATTCTTGGCATTTTGTCGACCGGGAGAATGAAGAGCGTGTCACTGTTAGGTTAGGTTGAGAGTATGCGGGCAGTGGGCAAATCAGCCCTCTTGTGCTTTTTGATCTCCTCACTTGAGATTCAATTTCACGCGACCCTGCCACTTTGATCTGGCCCACGCCTTCATTAACCAGGTCCAACACTTGCCTTTCTTGGATCTTGCCCTTCCTGACAAAGGTAATTGGGTTTGTGGGGGTGTGGCCAGGGTTAGTCGGGGTGTGCCTTGGGTTTGTGGGGGTGTGGCATGATCACCGGGATGTGCCGAGGGTTTGTGGGGGTGTGTGCCCCCTTGGACTTTAGGTTTAGGTTTGAGTGTTGGGCTGGTGGATGTATATGTGTGACTGGGCTAGGTAAGGCTGCAGAGTTTTGAGTGGTGAGGTATGAGGTGCTATGGGGCTTAGTGGTGAAGCCAGGTGAATCTGGCCCATGCCTTTCATTATCATGGTCCGACACCACTTGGTTCAATGGACCGGGTGTGCACTGGGACACATCATCAGTAATGCATCCTCGGATCATCGGGTGTTTCGGGTCTCTCGGCTTGTGTTTTCCCATGGACCAGGATAATGAGAGGGTTAGGGTTAGGGTTAGGGTTAGGGTTAGGGTTAGGTTGAGAGTATGCGGGCAGTGGGCAAATCAGCCCTCTTGTGCTTTTTGATCTCCTCACTTGAGATTCAATTTCACGCGACCCTGCCACTTTGATCTGGCCCACGCCTTCATTAACCAGGTCCAACACTTGCCTTTCTTGGATCTTGCCCCTCCTGACAAAGGTAATCGGGTTTGTGGGGGAGTGGCCAGGGTTAGTCGGGGTGTGCCTAGGGTTTGTGGGGGTGTGGCATGATCACTGGGATGTGCCGAGGGTTTGTGGGGGTGTGTGCCCCCTTGGATTTTAGGATTAGGTTTGAGTGTTGGGCTGGTGGATGTATATGTGTGACTGGGAGAGGTAAGGCTGCAGAGTTTGGAGTGGTGAGGTATGAGGTGCTCTGGCGCATAGGCTCGTGTGGTGAAGCCAGGTGAATCTGGCCCATGCCTTTCATTATCATGGTCCGACACCACTTGGTTCAATGGACCGGGTGTGCACTGGGACACATCATCAGTAATGCATCCTCGGATCATGGGGTGTTTCGGGTCTTTCATCATTAAACACCCTCCCCGAGATGACCCAGCCGGAGTTGATCAAGCTCGGCTTGTGTTTTCCCATGGACCAGGATAATGAGAGGCATGTAACTATGATGGTAATGTTGTTTTTAAACATCATTACCTGGCATCTGTATGCCTGGGATTGCAAGGGTTAAATTGACAGTGTTTACTGGGCATTCGGTGTCTCTGCACCTGAGTTTAGTGTTGACCGGTTTTCTGTGGACCCAGCTTGGGTTTAACTTTCTGGTTCTCTCTCGCCGTTTGGGCATCTGGGCTTTGTTCTTGGCATTTTGTCGACCGGGAGAATGAAGAGCGTGTCACTGTTAGGTTAGGTTGAGAGTATGCGGGCAGTGGGCAAATCAGCCCTCTTGTGCTTTTTGATCTCCTCACTTGAGATTCAATTTCACGCGACCCTGCCACTTTGATCTGGCCCACGCCTTCATTAACCAGGTCCAACACTTGCCTTTCTTGGATCTTGCCCTTCCTGACAAAGGTAATTGGGTTTGTGGGGGTGTGGCCAGGGTTAGTCGGGGTGTGCCTTGGGTTTGTGGGGGTGTGGCATGATCACCGGGATGTGCCGAGGGTTTGTGGGGGTGTGTGCCCCCTTGGACTTTAGGTTTAGGTTTGAGTGTTGGGCTGGTGGATGTATATGTGTGACTGGGCTAGGTAAGGCTGCAGAGTTTTGAGTGGTGAGGTATGAGGTGCTATGGGGCTTAGTGGTGAAGCCAGGTGAATCTGGCCCATGCCTTTCATTATCATGGTCCGACACCACTTGGTTCAATGGACCGGGTGTGCACTGGGACACATCATCAGTAATGCATCCTCGGATCATGGGGTGTTTCGGGTCTTTCATCATTAAACACCCTCCCCGAGATGACCCAGCCGGAGTTGATCAAGCTCGGCTTGTGTTTTCCCATGGACCAGGATAATGAGAGGCATGTAACTATGAGGGTAATGTTGTTTTTAAACATCATTACCCGGCATCTGTATGCCTGGGATTGCATGGGTTAAATTGACAGTGTTTACTGGGCATTCGGTGTCTCTGCACCTGAGTTTAGTGGTGACTGGTTTTCTGTGGACCCAGCTTGGGTTTGACTTTCTGGTTCTCTCTCGCCGTTTGGGCATCTGGGCTTTATTCTTGGCATTTTGTCGACCGGGAGAATGAAGAGCGTGTCACTGTTAGGTTAGGTTGAGAGTATGCGGGCAGTGGGCAAATCAGCCCTCTTGTGCTTTTTGATCTCCTCACTTGAGATTCAATTTCACGCGACCCTGCCACTTTGATCTGGCCCACGCCTTCATTAACCAGGTCCAACACTTGCCTTTCTTGGATCTTGCCCTTCCTGACAAAGGTAATTGGGTTTGTGGGGGTGTGGCCAGGGTTAGTCGGGGTGTGCCTTGGGTTTGTGGGGGTGTGGCATGATCACCGGGATGTGCCGAGGGTTTGTGGGGGTGTGTGCCCCCTTGGACTTTAGGTTTAGGTTTGAGTGTTGGGCTGGTGGATGTATATGTGTGACTGGGCTAGGTAAGGCTGCAGAGTTTTGAGTGGTGAGGTATGAGGTGCTATGGGGCTTAGTGGTGAAGCCAGGTGAATCTGGCCCATGCCTTTCATTATCATGGTCCGACACCACTTGGTTCAATGGACCGGGTGTGCACTGGGACACATCATCAGTAATGCATCCTCGGATCATCGGGTGTTTCGGGTCTCTCGGCTTGTGTTTTCCCATGGACCAGGATAATGAGAGGCATGTAACTATGAGGGTAATGTTGTTTTTAAACATCATTACCCGGCATCTGTATGCCTGGGATTGCATGGGTTAAATTGACAGTGTTTACTGGGCATTCGGTGTCTCTGCACCTGAGTTTAGTGGTGACTGGTTTTCTGTGGACCCAGCTTGGGTTTGACTTTCTGGTTCTCTCTCGCCGTTTGGGCATCTGGGCTTTATTCTTGGCATTTTGTCGACCGGGAGAATGAAGAGCGTGTCACTGTTAGGTTAGGTTGAGAGTATGCGGGCAGTGGGCAAATCAGCCCTCTTGTGCTTTTTGATCTCCTCACTTGAGATTCAATTTCACGCGACCCTGCCACTTTGATCTGGCCCACGCCTTCATTAACCAGGTCCAACACTTGCCTTTCTTGGATCTTGCCCTTCCTGACAAAGGTAATTGGGTTTGTGGGGGTGTGGCCAGGGTTAGTCGGGGTGTGCCTTGGGTTTGTGGGGGTGTGGCATGATCACCGGGATGTGCCGAGGGTTTGTGGGGGTGTGTGCCCCCTTGGACTTTAGGTTTAGGTTTGAGTGTTGGGCTGGTGGATGTATATGTGTGACTGGGCTAGGTAAGGCTGCAGAGTTTTGAGTGGTGAGGTATGAGGTGCTATGGGGCTTAGTGGTGAAGCCAGGTGAATCTGGCCCATGCCTTTCATTATCATGGTCCGACACCACTTGGTTCAATGGACCGGGTGTGCACTGGGACACATCATCAGTAATGCATCCTCGGATCATGGGGTGTTTCGGGTCTTTCATCATTAAACACCCTCCCCGAGATGACCCAGCCGGAGTTGATCAAGCTCGGCTTGTGTTTTCCCATGGACCAGGATAATGAGAGGCATGTAACTATGAGGGTAATGTTGTTTTTAAACATCATTACCCGGCATCTGTATGCCTGGGATTGCATGGGTTAAATTGACAGTGTTTACTGGGCATTCGGTGTCTCTGCACCTGAGTTTAGTGGTGACTGGTTTTCTGTGGACCCAGCTTGGGTTTGACTTTCTGGTTCTCTCTCGCCGTTTGGGCATCTGGGCTTTATTCTTGGCATTTTGTCGACCGGGAGAATGAAGAGCGTGTCACTGTTAGGTTAGGTTGAGAGTATGCGGGCAGTGGGCAAATCAGCCCTCTTGTGCTTTTTGATCTCCTCACTTGAGATTCAATTTCACGCGACCCTGCCACTTTGATCTGGCCCACGCCTTCATTAACCAGGTCCAACACTTGCCTTTCTTGGATCTTGCCCTTCCTGACAAAGGTAATTGGGTTTGTGGGGGTGTGGCCAGGGTTAGTCGGGGTGTGCCTTGGGTTTGTGGGGGTGTGGCATGATCACCGGGATGTGCCGAGGGTTTGTGGGGGTGTGTGCCCCCTTGGACTTTAGGTTTAGGTTTGAGTGTTGGGCTGGTGGATGTATATGTGTGACTGGGCTAGGTAAGGCTGCAGAGTTTTGAGTGGTGAGGTATGAGGTGCTATGGGGCTTAGTGGTGAAGCCAGGTGAATCTGGCCCATGCCTTTCATTATCATGGTCCGACACCACTTGGTTCAATGGACCGGGTGTGCACTGGGACACATCATCAGTAATGCATCCTCGGATCATGGGGTGTTTCGGGTCTTTCATCATTAAACACCCTCCCCGAGATGACCCAGCCGGAGTTGATCAAGCTCGGCTTGTGTTTTCCCATGGACCAGGATAATGAGAGGCATGTAACTATGAGGGTAATGTTGTTTTTAAACATCATTACCCGGCATCTGTATGCCTGGGATTGCATGGGTTAAATTGACAGTGTTTACTGGGCATTCGGTGTCTCTGCACCTGAGTTTAGTGGTGACTGGTTTTCTGTGGACCCAGCTTGGGTTTGACTTTCTGGTTCTCTCTCGCCGTTTGGGCATCTGGGCTTTATTCTTGGCATTTTGTCGACCGGGAGAATGAAGAGCGTGTCACTGTTAGGTTAGGTTGAGAGTATGCGGGCAGTGGGCAAATCAGCCCTCTTGTGCTTTTTGATCTCCTCACTTGAGATTCAATTTCACGCGACCCTGCCACTTTGATCTGGCCCACGCCTTCATTAACCAGGTCCAACACTTGCCTTTCTTGGATCTTGCCCTTCCTGACAAAGGTAATTGGGTTTGTGGGGGTGTGGCCAGGGTTAGTCGGGGTGTGCCTTGGGTTTGTGGGGGTGTGGCATGATCACCGGGATGTGCCGAGGGTTTGTGGGGGTGTGTGCCCCCTTGGACTTTAGGTTTAGGTTTGAGTGTTGGGCTGGTGGATGTATATGTGTGACTGGGCTAGGTAAGGCTGCAGAGTTTTGAGTGGTGAGGTATGAGGTGCTATGGGGCTTAGTGGTGAAGCCAGGTGAATCTGGCCCATGCCTTTCATTATCATGGTCCGACACCACTTGGTTCAATGGACCGGGTGTGCACTGGGACACATCATCAGTAATGCATCCTCGGATCATCGGGTGTTTCGGGTCTCTCGGCTTGTGTTTTCCCATGGACCAGGATAATGAGAGGGTTAGGGTTAGGGTTAGGGTTAGGGTTAGGGTTAGGGTTAGGGTTAGGTTGAGAGTATGCGGGCAGTGGGCAAATCAGCCCTCTTGTGCTTTTTGATCTCCTCACTTGAGATTCAATTTCACGCGACCCTGCCACTTTGATCTGGCCCACGCCTTCATTAACCAGGTCCAACACTTGCCTTTCTTGGATCTTGCCCCTCCTGACAAAGGTAATCGGGTTTGTGGGGGAGTGGCCAGG
The DNA here is from genome assembly GCF_030028105.1 of Mobula birostris. Classification (NCBI taxonomy): domain Eukaryota; kingdom Metazoa; phylum Chordata; class Chondrichthyes; order Myliobatiformes; family Myliobatidae; genus Mobula; species Mobula birostris. Next base: position 68,877 of record NC_092383.1, on the reverse strand, counting down.
GTTAGTCGGGGTGTGCCTAGGGTTTGTGGGGGTGTGGCATGATCACTGGGATGTGCCGAGGGTTTGTGGGGGTGTGTGCCCCCTTGGATTTTAGGATTAGGTTTGAGTGTTGGGCTGGTGGATGTATATGTGTGACTGGGAGAGGTAAGGCTGCAGAGTTTGGAGTGGTGAGGTATGAGGTGCTCTGGCGCATAGGCTCGTGTGGTGAAGCCAGGTGAATCTGGCCCATGCCTTTCATTATCATGGTCCGACACCACTTGGTTCAATGGACCGGGTGTGCACTGGGACACATCATCAGTAATGCATCCTCGGATCATGGGGTGTTTCGGGTCTTTCATCATTAAACACCCTCCCCGAGATGACCCAGCCGGAGTTGATCAAGCTCGGCTTGTGTTTTCCCATGGACCAGGATAATGAGAGGCATGTAACTATGATGGTAATGTTGTTTTTAAACATCATTACCTGGCATCTGTATGCCTGGGATTGCAAGGGTTAAATTGACAGTGTTTACTGGGCATTCGGTGTCTCTGCACCTGAGTTTAGTGTTGACCGGTTTTCTGTGGACCCAGCTTGGGTTTAACTTTCTGGTTCTCTCTCGCCGTTTGGGCATCTGGGCTTTGTTCTTGGCATTTTGTCGACCGGGAGAATGAAGAGCGTGTCACTGTTAGGTTAGGTTGAGAGTATGCGGGCAGTGGGCAAATCAGCCCTCTTGTGCTTTTTGATCTCCTCACTTGAGATTCAATTTCACGCGACCCTGCCACTTTGATCTGGCCCACGCCTTCATTCACCAGGTCCAACACTTGCCTTTCTTGGATCTTGCCCCTCCTGACAAAGGTAATCGGGTTTGTGGGGGAGTGGCCAGGGTTAGTCGGGGTGTGCCTTGGGTTTGTGGGGGTGTGGCATGATCTCTGGGATGTGCCGAGGGTTTGTGGGGGTGTGTGCCCCCTTGGGTTAGGGTTAGGGTTAGGTTGAGAGTATGCGGGCAGTGGGCAAATCAGCCCTCTTGTGCTTTTTGATCTCCTCACTTGAGATTCAATTTCACGCGACCCTGCCACTTTGATCTGGCCCACGCCTTCATTAACCAGGTCCAACACTTGCCTTTCTTGGATCTTGCCCCTCCTGACAAAGGTAATCGGGTTTGTGGGGGAGTGGCCAGGGTTAGTCGGGGTGTGCCTAGGGTTTGTGGGGGTGTGGCATGATCTGTGGGATGTGCCGAGGGTTTGTGGGGGTGTGTGCCCCCTTGGACTTTAGGATTAGGTTTGAGTGTTGGGCTGGTGGATGTATATGTGTGACTGGGATAGGTAAGGCTGCAAAGATTGGAGTGGTGAGGTATGAGGTTCTATGGGGCTTAGTGGTGAAGCCAGGTGAATCTGGCCCATGCCTTTCATTATCGTGGTCCGACACCACTTGGCTCAATGGACCGGGTGTGCACTGGGACACATCATCAGTAATGCATCCTCGGATCATGGGGTGTTTCGGGGTTAGGGTTAGGTTGAGAGTATGCGGGCAGTGGGCAAATCAGCCCTCTTGTGCTTTTTGATCTCCTCACTTGAGATTCAATTTCACGCGACCCTGCCACTTTGATCTGGCCCACGCCTTCATTAACCAGGTCCAACACTTGCCTTTCTTGGATCTTGCCCCTCCTGACAAAGGTAATCGGGTTTGTGGGGGAGTGGCCAGGGTTAATCGGGGTGTGCCTAGGGTTTGTGGGGGTGTGGCATGATCTGTGGGATGTGCCGAGGGTTTGTGGGGGTGTGTGCCCCCTTGGACTTTAGGATTAGGTTTGAGTGTTGGGCTGGTGGATGTATATGTGTGACGGGGATAGGTAAGGCTGCAGAGTTTTGAGTGGTGAGGTATGAGGTTCTATGGGGCTTAGTGGTGAAGCCAGGTGAATCTGGCCCATGCCTTTCATTATCGTGGTCCGACACCACTTGGTTCAATGGACCGGGTGTGCACTGGGACACATCATCAGTAATGCATCCTCGGATCATGGGGTGTTTCGGGTCTTTCATCATTAAACACCCTCGCATTAGGGTTAGGGTTAGGGTTAGGTTGAGAGTATGCGGGCAGTGGGCAAATCAGCCCTCTTGTGCTTTTTGATCTCCTCACTTGAGATTCAATTTCACGCGACCCTGCCACTTTGATCTGGCCCACGCCTTCATTCACCAGGTCCAACACTTGCCTTTCTTGGATCTTGCCCCTCCTGACAAAGGTAATCGGGTTTGTGGGGGAGTGGCCAGGGTTAGTCGGGGTGTGCCTTGGGTTTGTGGGGGTGTGGCATGATCTCTGGGATGTGCCGAGGGTTTGTGGGGGTGTGTGCCCCCTTGGGTTAGGGTTAGGGTTAGGTTGAGAGTATGCGGGCAGTGGGCAAATCAGCCCTCTTGTGCTTTTTGATCTCCTCACTTGAGATTCAATTTCACGCGACCCTGCCACTTTGATCTGGCCCACGCCTTCATTAACCAGGTCCAACACTTGCCTTTCTTGGATCTTGCCCCTCCTGACAAAGGTAATCGGGTTTGTGGGGGAGTGGCCAGGGTTAGTCGGGGTGTGCCTAGGGTTTGTGGGGGTGTGGCATGATCTGTGGGATGTGCCGAGGGTTTGTGGGGGTGTGTGCCCCCTTGGACTTTAGGATTAGGTTTGAGTGTTGGGCTGGTGGATGTATATGTGTGACTGGGATAGGTAAGGCTGCAAAGATTGGAGTGGTGAGGTATGAGGTTCTATGGGGCTTAGTGGTGAAGCCAGGTGAATCTGGCCCATGCCTTTCATTATCGTGGTCCGACACCACTTGGCTCAATGGACCGGGTGTGCACTGGGACACATCATCAGTAATGCATCCTCGGATCATGGGGTGTTTCGGGGTTAGGGTTAGGTTGAGAGTATGCGGGCAGTGGGCAAATCAGCCCTCTTGTGCTTTTTGATCTCCTCACTTGAGATTCAATTTCACGCGACCCTGCCACTTTGATCTGGCCCACGCCTTCATTAACCAGGTCCAACACTTGCCTTTCTTGGATCTTGCCCCTCCTGACAAAGGTAATCGGGTTTGTGGGGGAGTGGCCAGGGTTAGTCGGGGTGTGCCTAGGGTTTGTGGGGGTGTGGCATGATCACTGGGATGTGCCGAGGGTTTGTGGGGGTGTGTGCCCCCTTGGATTTTAGGATTAGGTTTGAGTGTTGGGCTGGTGGATGTATATGTGTGACTGGGAGAGGTAAGGCTGCAGAGTTTGGAGTGGTGAGGTATGAGGTGCTCTGGCGCATAGGCTCGTGTGGTGAAGCCAGGTGAATCTGGCCCATGCCTTTCATTATCATGGTCCGACACCACTTGGTTCAATGGACCGGGTGTGCACTGGGACACATCATCAGTAATGCATCCTCGGATCATGGGGTGTTTCGGGTCTTTCATCATTAAACACCCTCCCCGAGATGACCCAGCCGGAGTTGATCAAGCTCGGCTTGTGTTTTCCCATGGACCAGGATAATGAGAGGCATGTAACTATGATGGTAATGTTGTTTTTAAACATCATTACCTGGCATCTGTATGCCTGGGATTGCAAGGGTTAAATTGACAGTGTTTACTGGGCATTCGGTGTCTCTGCACCTGAGTTTAGTGTTGACCGGTTTTCTGTGGACCCAGCTTGGGTTTAACTTTCTGGTTCTCTCTCGCCGTTTGGGCATCTGGGCTTTGTTCTTGGCATTTTGTCGACCGGGAGAATGAAGAGCGTGTCACTGTTAGGTTAGGTTGAGAGTATGCGGGCAGTGGGCAAATCAGCCCTCTTGTGCTTTTTGATCTCCTCACTTGAGATTCAATTTCACGCGACCCTGCCACTTTGATCTGGCCCACGCCTTCATTCACCAGGTCCAACACTTGCCTTTCTTGGATCTTGCCCCTCCTGACAAAGGTAATCGGGTTTGTGGGGGAGTGGCCAGGGTTAGTCGGGGTGTGCCTTGGGTTTGTGGGGGTGTGGCATGATCTCTGGGATGTGCCGAGGGTTTGTGGGGGTGTGTGCCCCCTTGGGTTAGGGTTAGGGTTAGGTTGAGAGTATGCGGGCAGTGGGCAAATCAGCCCTCTTGTGCTTTTTGATCTCCTCACTTGAGATTCAATTTCACGCGACCCTGCCACTTTGATCTGGCCCACGCCTTCATTAACCAGGTCCAACACTTGCCTTTCTTGGATCTTGCCCCTCCTGACAAAGGTAATCGGGTTTGTGGGGGAGTGGCCAGGGTTAGTCGGGGTGTGCCTAGGGTTTGTGGGGGTGTGGCATGATCTGTGGGATGTGCCGAGGGTTTGTGGGGGTGTGTGCCCCCTTGGACTTTAGGATTAGGTTTGAGTGTTGGGCTGGTGGATGTATATGTGTGACTGGGATAGGTAAGGCTGCAAAGATTGGAGTGGTGAGGTATGAGGTTCTATGGGGCTTAGTGGTGAAGCCAGGTGAATCTGGCCCATGCCTTTCATTATCGTGGTCCGACACCACTTGGCTCAATGGACCGGGTGTGCACTGGGACACATCATCAGTAATGCATCCTCGGATCATGGGGTGTTTCGGGGTTAGGGTTAGGTTGAGAGTATGCGGGCAGTGGGCAAATCAGCCCTCTTGTGCTTTTTGATCTCCTCACTTGAGATTCAATTTCACGCGACCCTGCCACTTTGATCTGGCCCACGCCTTCATTAACCAGGTCCAACACTTGCCTTTCTTGGATCTTGCCCCTCCTGACAAAGGTAATCGGGTTTGTGGGGGAGTGGCCAGGGTTAATCGGGGTGTGCCTAGGGTTTGTGGGGGTGTGGCATGATCTGTGGGATGTGCCGAGGGTTTGTGGGGGTGTGTGCCCCCTTGGACTTTAGGATTAGGTTTGAGTGTTGGGCTGGTGGATGTATATGTGTGACGGGGATAGGTAAGGCTGCAGAGTTTTGAGTGGTGAGGTATGAGGTTCTATGGGGCTTAGTGGTGAAGCCAGGTGAATCTGGCCCATGCCTTTCATTATCGTGGTCCGACACCACTTGGTTCAATGGACCGGGTGTGCACTGGGACACATCATCAGTAATGCATCCTCGGATCATGGGGTGTTTCGGGTCTTTCATCATTAAACACCCTCGCATTAGGGTTAGGGTTAGGGTTAGGGTTAGGATGAGAGTATGCGGGCAGTGGGCAAATCAGCCCTCTTGTGCTTTTTGATCTCCTCACTTGAGATTCAATTTCACGCGACCCTGCCACTTTGATCTGGCCCACGCCTTCATTAACCAGGTCCAACACTTGCCTTTCTTAGATCTTGCCCCTCCTGACAAAGGTAATCAGGTTTGTGGGGGAGTGGCCAGGGTTAGTCGGGGAGTGACTAGGGTTTGTGGGGGTGTGGTATGATCACTGGGATGTGCCGAGGGTTTGTGGGGGTGTGTGCCCCCTTGGACTTTAGGATTAGGTTTGAGTGTTGGGCTGGTGGATGTATATGTGTGACTGGGAGAGGTAAGGCTGCAGAGTTTTGAGTGGTGAGGTATGAGGTGCTATGGGGCTTAGGCTTGTGTGGTGAAGCCAGGTGAATCTGGCCCATGCCTTTCATTATCATGGTCCGACACCACTTGGTTCAATGGACCGGGTGTGCACTGGGACACATCATCAGTAATGCATCCTCGGATCATCGGGTGTTTCGGGTCTTTCATCATTAAACACCCTCCCCGAGATGACCCAGCCGGAGTTGATCAAGCTCGGCTTGTGTTTTCCCATGGACCAGGATAATGAGAAGCATGTAACTATGAGGGTAATGTTGTTTTTAAACATCATTACCTGGCATCTGTGTGCCTGGGATTGCATGGGTTAAATTGGCAGTGTTTACTGGGCATTCGGTGTCTCTGCACCTGAATTTAGTGGTGACTGGTTTTCTGTGGACCCAGCTTGGGTTTAACTTTCTGGTTCTCTCTCGCCGTTTGGGCATCTGGGCTTTATTCTTGGCATTCTGTCGACCGGGAGAATGAAGAGCGTGTCACTGTTAGGTTAGGTTGAGAGTATGCGGGCAGTGGGCAAATCAGCCCTCTTGTGCTTTTTGATCTCATCACTTGAGATTCAATTTCACGCGACCCTGCCACTTTGATCTGGCCCACGCCTTCATTAACCAGGTCCAACACTTGCCTTTCTTAGATCTTGCCCCTCCTGACAAAGGTAATCAGGTTTGTGGGGGAGTGGCCAGGGTTAGTCGGGGAGTGACTAGGGTTTGTGGGGGTGTGGTATGATCACTGGGATGTGCCGAGGGTTTGTGGGGGTGTGTGCCCCCTTGGACTTTAGGATTAGGTTTGAGTGTTGGGCTGGTGGATGTATATGTGTGACTGGGAGAGGTAAGGCTGCAGAGTTTTGAGTGGTGAGGTATGAGGTGCTATGGGGCTTAGGCTTGTGTGGTGAAGCCAGGTGAATCTGGCCCATGCCTTTCATTATCATGGTCCGACACCACTTGGTTCAATGGACCGGGTGTGCACTGGGACACATCATCAGTAATGCATCCTCGGATCATCGGGTGTTTCGGGTCTTTCATCATTAAACACCCTCCCCGAGATGACCCAGCCGGAGTTGATCAAGCTCGGCTTGTGTTTTCCCATGGACCAGGATAATGAGAGGCATGTAACTATGAGGGTAATGACGTTTTTAAACATCATTACCTGGCATCTGTGTGCCTGGGATTGCATGGGTTAAATTGGCAGTGTTTACTGGGCATTCGGTGTCTCTGCACCTGAGTTTAGTGGTGACTGGTTTTCTGTGGACCCAGCTTGGGTTTAACTTTCTGGTTCTCTCTCGCCGTTTGGGCATCTGGGCTTTATTCTTGGCATTTTGTCGACCGGGAGAATGAAGAGCGTGTCACTGTTAGGTTAGGTTGAGAGTATGCGGGCAGTGGGCAAATCAGCCCTCTTGTGCTTTTTGATCTCCTCACTCGAGATTCAATTTCACGCGACCCTGCCACTTTGATCTGGCCCACGCCTTCATTAACCAGGTCCAACACTTGCCTTTCTTGGTTCTTGCCCCTCCTGACAAAGGTAATCGGGTTTGTGGGGGTGTGGCCAGGATTAGTCGGGGTGTGCCTAGGGTTTGTGGGGGTGTGGCATGATCTCTGGGATGTGCCGAGGGTTTGTGGGGGTGTGTGCCCCCTTGGACTTTAGGATTAGGTTTGAGTGTTGGGCTGGTGGATGTATATGTGTGACTGGGATAGGTAAGGCTGCAGAGTTTTGAGTGGTGAGGTATGAGGTTCTATGGGGCTTAGTGGTGAAGCCAGGTGAATCTGGCCCATGCCTTTCATTATCGTGGTCCGACACCACTTGGTTCAATGGACCGGGTGTGCACTGGGACACATCATCAGTAATGCATCCTCGGATCATCGGGTGTTTCGGGTCTTTCATCATTAAACACCCTCCCCGAGATGACCCAGCCGGAGTTGATCAAGCTCGGCTTGTGTTTTCCCATGGACCAGGATAATGAGAGACATGTAACTATGATGGTAATGTTGTTTTTAAACATCATTACCTGGCATCTGTATGCCTGGGATTGCATGGGTTAAATTGACAGTGTTTACTGGGCATTCGGTGTCTCTGCACCTGAGTTTAGTGGTGACTGGTTTTCTGTGGACCCAGCTTGGGTTTAACTTTCTGGTTCTCTCTCGCCGTTTGGGCATCTGGGCTTTATTCTTGGCATTTTGTCGACCGGGAGAATGAAGAGCGTGTCACTGTTAGGTTAGGTTGAGAGTATGCGGGCAGTGGGCAAATCAGCCCTCTTGTGCTTTTTGATCTCCTCACTTGAGATTCAATTTCACGCGACCCTGCCACTTTGATCTGGCCCACGCCTTCATTAACCAGGTCCAACACTTGCCTTTCTTAGATCTTGCCCCTCCTGACAAAGGTAATCAGGTTTGTGGGGGAGTGGCCAGGGTTAGTCGGGGAGTGACTAGGGTTTGTGGGGGTGTGGTATGATCACTGGGATGTGCCGAGGGTTTGTGGGGGTGTGTGCCCCCTTGGACTTTAGGATTAGGTTTGAGTGTTGGGCTGGTGGATGTATATGTGTGACTGGGAGAGGTAAGGCTGCAGAGTTTTGAGTGGTGAGGTATGAGGTGCTATGGGGCTTAGGCTTGTGTGGTGAAGCCAGGTGAATCTGGCCCATGCCTTTCATTATCATGGTCCGACACCACTTGGTTCAATGGACCGGGTGTGCACTGGGACACATCATCAGTAATGCATCCTCGGATCATCGGGTGTTTCGGGTCTTTCATCATTAAACACCCTCCCCGAGATGACCCAGCCGGAGTTGATCAAGCTCGGCTTGTGTTTTCCCATGGACCAGGATAATGAGAGGCATGTAACTATGAGGGTAATGACGTTTTTAAACATCATTACCTGGCATCTGTGTGCCTGGGATTGCATGGGTTAAATTGGCAGTGTTTACTGGGCATTCGGTGTCTCTGCACCTGAGTTTAGTGGTGACTGGTTTTCTGTGGACCCAGCTTGGGTTTAACTTTCTGGTTCTCTCTCGCCGTTTGGGCATCTGGGCTTTATTCTTGGCATTTTGTCGACCGGGAGAATGAAGAGCGTGTCACTGTTAGGTTAGGTTGAGAGTATGCGGGCAGTGGGCAAATCAGCCCTCTTGTGCTTTTTGATCTCCTCACTCGAGATTCAATTTCACGCGACCCTGCCACTTTGATCTGGCCCACGCCTTCATTAACCAGGTCCAACACTTGCCTTTCTTGGTTCTTGCCCCTCCTGACAAAGGTAATCGGGTTTGTGGGGGTGTGGCCAGGATTAGTCGGGGTGTGCCTAGGGTTTGTGGGGGTGTGGCATGATCTCTGGGATGTGCCGAGGGTTTGTGGGGGTGTGTGCCCCCTTGGACTTTAGGATTAGGTTTGAGTGTTGGGCTGGTGGATGTATATGTGTGACTGGGATAGGTAAGGCTGCAGAGTTTTGAGTGGTGAGGTATGAGGTTCTATGGGGCTTAGTGGTGAAGCCAGGTGAATCTGGCCCATGCCTTTCATTATCGTGGTCCGACACCACTTGGTTCAATGGACCGGGTGTGCACTGGGACACATCATCAGTAATGCATCCTCGGATCATCGGGTGTTTCGGGTCTTTCATCATTAAACACCCTCCCCGAGATGACCCAGCCGGAGTTGATCAAGCTCGGCTTGTGTTTTCCCATGGACCAGGATAATGAGAGACATGTAACTATGATGGTAATGTTGTTTTTAAACATCATTACCTGGCATCTGTATGCCTGGGATTGCATGGGTTAAATTGACAGTGTTTACTGGGCATTCGGTGTCTCTGCACCTGAGTTTAGTGGTGACTGGTTTTCTGTGGACCCAGCTTGGGTTTAACTTTCTGGTTCTCTCTCGCCGTTTGGGCATCTGGGCTTTATTCTTGGCATTTTGTCGACCGGGAGAATGAAGAGCGTGTCACTGTTAGGTTAGGTTGAGAGTATGCGGGCAGTGGGCAAATCAGCCCTCTTGTGCTTTTTGATCTCCTCACTTGAGATTCAATTTCACGCGACCCTGCCACTTTGATCTGGCCCACGCCTTCATTAACCAGGTCCAACACTTGCCTTTCTTAGATCTTGCCCCTCCTGACAAAGGTAATCAGGTTTGTGGGGGAGTGGCCAGGGTTAGTCGGGGAGTGACTAGGGTTTGTGGGGGTGTGGTATGATCACTGGGATGTGCCGAGGGTTTGTGGGGGTGTGTGCCCCCTTGGACTTTAGGATTAGGTTTGAGTGTTGGGCTGGTGGATGTATATGTGTGACTGGGAGAGGTAAGGCTGCAGAGTTTTGAGTGGTGAGGTATGAGGTGCTATGGGGCTTAGGCTTGTGTGGTGAAGCCAGGTGAATCTGGCCCATGCCTTTCATTATCATGGTCCGACACCACTTGGTTCAATGGACCGGGTGTGCACTGGGACACATCATCAGTAATGCATCCTCGGATCATCGGGTGTTTCGGGTCTTTCATCATTAAACACCCTCCCCGAGATGACCCAGCCGGAGTTGATCAAGCTCGGCTTGTGTTTTCCCATGGACCAGGATAATGAGAGGCATGTAACTATGAGGGTAATGACGTTTTTAAACATCATTAGGGTTAGGGTTAGGGTTAGGTTGAGAGTATGCGGGCAGTGGGCAAATCAGCCCTCTTGTGCTTTTTGATCTCCTCACTTGAGATTCAATTTCACGCGACCCTGCCACTTTGATCTGGCCCACGCCTTCATTAACCAGGTCCAACACTTGCCTTTCTTGGATCTTGCCCCTCCTGACAAAGGTAATCGGGTTTGTGGGGGAGTGGCCAGGGTTAGTCGGGGTGTGCCTAGGGTTTGTGGGGGTGTGGCATGATCTCTGGGATGTGCCGAGGGTTTGTGGGGGTGTGTGCCCCCTTGGACTTTAGGATTAGGTTTGAGTGTTGGGCTGGTGGATGTATATGTGACTGGGATAGGTAAGGCTGCAGAGTTTTGAGTGGTGAGGTATGAGGTGCTATTGGGCTTAGGCTGGTGTGGTGAAGCCAGGTGAATCTGGCCCATGCCTTTCATTATCGTGGTCCGACACCACTTGGTTCAATGGACCGGGTGTGCACTGGGACACATCATCAGTAATGCATCCTCGGATCATGGGGTGTTTCGGGTCTTTCATCATTAAACACCCTCCCCGAGATGACCCAGCCGGAGTTGATCAAGCTCGGCTTGTGTTTTCCCATGGACCAGGATAATGAGAGACATGTAACTATGATGGTAATGTTGTTTTTAAACATCATTACCTGGCATCTGTATGCCTGGGATTGCATGGGTTAAATTGACAGTGTTTACTGGGCATTCGGTGTCTCTGCACCTGAGTTTAGTGGTGACTGGTTTTCTGTGGACCCAGCTTGGGTTTAACTTTCTGGTTCTCTCTCGCCGTTTGGGCATCTGGGCTTTATTCTTGGCATTTTGTCGACCGGGAGAATGAAGAGCGTGTCACTGTTAGGTTAGGTTGAGAGTATGCGGGCAGTGGGCAAATCAGCCCTCTTGTGCTTTTTGATCTCCTCACTTGAGATTCAATTTCACGCGACCCTGCCACTTTGATCTGGCCCACGCCTTCATTAACCAGGTCCAACACTTGCCTTTCTTGGATCTTGCCCCTCCTGACAAAGGTAATCGGGTTTGTGGGGGAGTGGCCAGGGTTAGTCGGGGTGTGCCTAGGGTTTGTGGGGGTGTGGCATGATCTCTGGGATGTGCCGAGGGTTTGTGGGGGTGTGTGCCCCCTTGGACTTTAGGATTAGGTTTGAGTGTTGGGCTGGTGGATGTATATGTGACTGGGATAGGTAAGGCTGCAGAGTTTTGAGTGGTGAGGTATGAGGTGCTATTGGGCTTAGGCTGGTGTGGTGAAGCCAGGTGAATCTGGCCCATGCCTTTCATTATCGTGGTCCGACACCACTTGGTTCAATGGACCGGGTGTGCACTGGGACACATCATCAGTAATGCATCCTCGGATCATGGGGTGTTTCGGGTCTTTCATCATTAAACACCCTCCCCGAGATGACCCAGCCGGAGTTGATCAAGCTCGGCTTGTGTTTTCCCATGGACCAGGATAATGAGAGACATGTAACTATGATGGTAATGTTGTTTTTAAACATCATTACCTGGCATCTGTATGCCTGGGATTGCATGGGTTAAATTGACAGTGTTTACTGGGCATTCGGTGTCTCTGCACCTGAGTTTAGTGGTGACTGGTTTTCTGTGGACCCAGCTTGGGTTTAACTTTCTGGTTCTCTCTCGCCGTTTGGGCATCTGGGCTTTATTCTTGGCATTTTGTCGACCGGGAGAATGAAGAGCGTGTCACTGTTAGGTTAGGTTGAGAGTATGCGGGCAGTGGGCAAATCAGCCCTCTTGTGCTTTTTGATCTCCTCACTTGAGATTCAATTTCACGCGACCCTGCCACTTTGATCTGGCCCACGCCTTCATTAACCAGGTCCAACACTTGCCTTTCTTGGATCTTGCCCCTCCTGACAAAGGTAATCGGGTTTGTGGGGGAGTGGCCAGGGTTAGTCGGGGTGTGCCTAGGGTTTGTGGGGGTGTGGCATGATCTCTGGGATGTGCCGAGGGTTTGTGGGGGTGTGTGCCCCCTTGGACTTTAGGATTAGGTTTGAGTGTTGGGCTGGTGGATGTATATGTGACTGGGATAGGTAAGGCTGCAGAGTTTTGAGTGGTGAGGTATGAGGTGCTATTGGGCTTAGGCTGGTGTGGTGAAGCCAGGTGAATCTGGCCCATGCCTTTCATTATCGTGGTCCGACACCACTTGGTTCAATGGACCGGGTGTGCACTGGGACACATCATCAGTAATGCATCCTCGGATCATGGGGTGTTTCGGGTCTTTCATCATTAAACACCCTCCCCGAGATGACCCAGCCGGAGTTGATCAAGCTCGGCTTGTGTTTTCCCATGGACCAGGATAATGAGAGACATGTAACTATGATGGTAATGTTGTTTTTAAACATCATTACCTGGCATCTGTATGCCTGGGATTGCATGGGTTAAATTGACAGTGTTTACTGGGCATTCGGTGTCTCTGCACCTGAGTTTAGTGGTGACTGGTTTTCTGTGGACCCAGCTTGGGTTTAACTTTCTGGTTCTCTCTCGCCGTTTGGGCATCTGGGCTTTATTCTTGGCATTTTGTCGACCGGGAGAATGAAGAGCGTGTCACTGTTAGGTTAGGTTGAGAGTATGCGGGCAGTGGGCAAATCAGCCCTCTTGTGCTTTTTGATCTCCTCACTTGAGATTCAATTTCACGCGACCCTGCCACTTTGATCTGGCCCACGCCTTCATTAACCAGGTCCAACACTTGCCTTTCTTGGATCTTGCCCCTCCTGACAAAGGTAATCGGGTTTGTGGGGGAGTGGCCAGGGTTAGTCGGGGTGTGCCTAGGGTTTGTGGGGGTGTGGCATGATCTCTGGGATGTGCCGAGGGTTTGTGGGGGTGTGTGCCCCCTTGGACTTTAGGATTAGGTTTGAGTGTTGGGCTGGTGGATGTATATGTGACTGGGATAGGTAAGGCTGCAGAGTTTTGAGTGGTGAGGTATGAGGTGCTATTGGGCTTAGGCTGGTGTGGTGAAGCCAGGTGAATCTGGCCCATGCCTTTCATTATCGTGGTCCGACACCACTTGGTTCAATGGACCGGGTGTGCACTGGGACACATCATCAGTAATGCATCCTCGGATCATGGGGTGTTTCGGGTCTTTCATCATTAAACACCCTCCCCGAGATGACCCAGCCGGAGTTGATCAAGCTCGGCTTGTGTTTTCCCATGGACCAGGATAATGAGAGACATGTAACTATGATGGTAATGTTGTTTTTAAACATCATTACCTGGCATCTGTATGCCTGGGATTGCATGGGTTAAATTGACAGTGTTTACTGGGCATTCGGTGTCTCTGCACCTGAGTTTAGTGGTGACTGGTTTTCTGTGGACCCAGCTTGGGTTTAACTTTCTGGTTCTCTCTCGCCGTTTGGGCATCTGGGCTTTATTCTTGGCATTTTGTCGACCGGGAGAATGAAGAGCGTGTCACTGTTAGGTTAGGTTGAGAGTATGCGGGCAGTGGGCAAATCAGCCCTCTTGTGCTTTTTGATCTCCTCACTTGAGATTCAATTTCACGCGACCCTGCCACTTTGATCTGGCCCACGCCTTCATTAACCAGGTCCAACACTTGCCTTTCTTGGATCTTGCCCCTCCTGACAAAGGTAATCGGGTTTGTGGGGGAGTGGCCAGGGTTAGTCGGGGTGTGCCTAGGGTTTGTGGGGGTGTGGCATGATCTCTGGGATGTGCCGAGGGTTTGTGGGGGTGTGTGCCCCCTTGGACTTTAGGATTAGGTTTGAGTGTTGGGCTGGTGGATGTATATGTGACTGGGATAGGTAAGGCTGCAGAGTTTTGAGTGGTGAGGTATGAGGTGCTATTGGGCTTAGGCTGGTGTGGTGAAGCCAGGTGAATCTGGCCCATGCCTTTCATTATCGTGGTCCGACACCACTTGGTTCAATGGACCGGGTGTGCACTGGGACACATCATCAGTAATGCATCCTCGGATCATGGGGTGTTTCGGGTCTTTCATCATTAAACACCCTCCCCGAGATGACCCAGCCGGAGTTGATCAAGCTCGGCTTGTGTTTTCCCATGGACCAGGATAATGAGAGACATGTAACTATGATGGTAATGTTGTTTTTAAACATCCTTACCTGGCATCTGTATGCCTGGGATTGCATGGGTTAAATTGACAGTGTTTACTGGGCATTCGGTGTCTCTGCACCTGAGTTTAGTGGTGACTGGTTTTCTGTGGACCCAGCTTGGGTTTAACTTTCTGGTTCTCTCTCGCCGTTTGGGCATCTGGGCTTTATTCTTGGCATTTTGTCGACCGGGAGAATGAAGAGCGTGTCACTGTTAGGTTAGGTTGAGAGTATGCGGGCAGTGGGCAAATCAGCCCTCTTGTGCTTTTTGATCTCCTCACTTGAGATTCAATTTCACGCGACCCTGCCACTTTGATCTGGCCCACGCCTTCATTAACCAGGTCCAACACTTGCCTTTCTTGGATCTTGCCCCTCCTGACAAAGGTAATCGGGTTTGTGGGGGAGTGGCCAGGGTTAGTCGGGGTGTGCCTAGGGTTTGTGGGGGTGTGGCATGATCTCTGGGATGTGCCGAGGGTTTGTGGGGGTGTGTGCCCCCTTGGACTTTAGGATTAGGTTTGAGTGTTGGGCTGGTGGATGTATATGTGACTGGGATAGGTAAGGCTGCAGAGTTTTGAGTGGTGAGGTATGAGGTGCTATTGGGCTTAGGCTGGTGTGGTGAAGCCAGGTGAATCTGGCCCATGCCTTTCATTATCGTGGTCCGACACCACTTGGTTCAATGGACCGGGTGTGCACTGGGACACATCATCAGTAATGCATCCTCGGATCATGGGGTGTTTCGGGTCTTTCATCATTAAACACCCTCCCCGAGATGACCCAGCCGGAGTTGATCAAGCTCGGCTTGTGTTTTCCCATGGACCAGGATAATGAGAGACATGTAACTATGATGGTAATGTTGTTTTTAAACATCATTACCTGGCATCTGTATGCCTGGGATTGCATGGGTTAAATTGACAGTGTTTACTGGGCATTCGGTGTCTCTGCACCTGAGTTTAGTGGTGACTGGTTTTCTGTGGACCCAGCTTGGGTTTAACTTTCTGGTTCTCTCTCGCCGTTTGGGCATCTGGGCTTTATTCTTGGCATTTTGTCGACCGGGAGAATGAAGAGCGTGTCACTGTTAGGTTAGGTTGAGAGTATGCGGGCAGTGGGCAAATCAGCCCTCTTGTGCTTTTTGATCTCCTCACTTGAGATTCAATTTCACGCGACCCTGCCACTTTGATCTGGCCCACGCCTTCATTAACCAGGTCCAACACTTGCCTTTCTTGGATCTTGCCCCTCCTGACAAAGGTAATCGGGTTTGTGGGGGAGTGGCCAGGGTTAGTCGGGGTGTGCCTAGGGTTTGTGGGGGTGTGGCATGATCTCTGGGATGTGCCGAGGGTTTGTGGGGGTGTGTGCCCCCTTGGACTTTAGGATTAGGTTTGAGTGTTGGGCTGGTGGATGTATATGTGACTGGGATAGGTAAGGCTGCAGAGTTTTGAGTGGTGAGGTATGAGGTGCTATTGGGCTTAGGCTGGTGTGGTGAAGCCAGGTGAATCTGGCCCATGCCTTTCATTATCGTGGTCCGACACCACTTGGTTCAATGGACCGGGTGTGCACTGGGACACATCATCAGTAATGCATCCTCGGATCATGGGGTGTTTCGGGTCTTTCATCATTAAACACCCTCCCCGAGATGACCCAGCCGGAGTTGATCAAGCTCGGCTTGTGTTTTCCCATGGACCAGGATAATGAGAGACATGTAACTATGATGGTAATGTTGTTTTTAAACATCATTACCTGGCATCTGTATGCCTGGGATTGCATGGGTTAAATTGACAGTGTTTACTGGGCATTCGGTGTCTCTGCACCTGAGTTTAGTGGTGACTGGTTTTCTGTGGACCCAGCTTGGGTTTAACTTTCTGGTTCTCTCTCGCCGTTTGGGCATCTGGGCTTTATTCTTGGCATTTTGTCGACCGGGAGAATGAAGAGCGTGTCACTGTTAGGTTAGGTTGAGAGTATGCGGGCAGTGGGCAAATCAGCCCTCTTGTGCTTTTTGATCTCCTCACTTGAGATTCAATTTCACGCGACCCTGCCACTTTGATCTGGCCCACGCCTTCATTAACCAGGTCCAACACTTGCCTTTCTTGGATCTTGCCCCTCCTGACAAAGGTAATCGGGTTTGTGGGGGAGTGGCCAGGGTTAGTCGGGGTGTGCCTAGGGTTTGTGGGGGTGTGGCATGATCTCTGGGATGTGCCGAGGGTTTGTGGGGGTGTGTGCCCCCTTGGACTTTAGGATTAGGTTTGAGTGTTGGGCTGGTGGATGTATATGTGACTGGGATAGGTAAGGCTGCAGAGTTTTGAGTGGTGAGGTATGAGGTGCTATTGGGCTTAGGCTGGTGTGGTGAAGCCAGGTGAATCTGGCCCATGCCTTTCATTATCGTGGTCCGACACCACTTGGTTCAATGGACCGGGTGTGCACTGGGACACATCATCAGTAATGCATCCTCGGATCATGGGGTGTTTCGGGTCTTTCATCATTAAACACCCTCCCCGAGATGACCCAGCCGGAGTTGATCAAGCTCGGCTTGTGTTTTCCCATGGACCAGGATAATGAGAGACATGTAACTATGATGGTAATGTTGTTTTTAAACATCATTACCTGGCATCTGTATGCCTGGGATTGCATGGGTTAAATTGACAGTGTTTACTGGGCATTCGGTGTCTCTGCACCTGAGTTTAGTGGTGACTGGTTTTCTGTGGACCCAGCTTGGGTTTAACTTTCTGGTTCTCTCTCGCCGTTTGGGCATCTGGGCTTTATTCTTGGCATTTTGTCGACCGGGAGAATGAAGAGCGTGTCACTGTTAGGTTAGGTTGAGAGTATGCGGGCAGTGGGCAAATCAGCCCTCTTGTGCTTTTTGATCTCCTCACTTGAGATTCAATTTCACGCGACCCTGCCACTTTGATCTGGCCCACGCCTTCATTAACCAGGTCCAACACTTGCCTTTCTTGGATCTTGCCCCTCCTGACAAAGGTAATCGGGTTTGTGGGGGAGTGGCCAGGGTTAGTCGGGGTGTGCCTAGGGTTTGTGGGGGTGTGGCATGATCTCTGGGATGTGCCGAGGGTTTGTGGGGGTGTGTGCCCCCTTGGACTTTAGGATTAGGTTTGAGTGTTGGGCTGGTGGATGTATATGTGACTGGGATAGGTAAGGCTGCAGAGTTTTGAGTGGTGAGGTATGAGGTGCTATTGGGCTTAGGCTGGTGTGGTGAAGCCAGGTGAATCTGGCCCATGCCTTTCATTATCGTGGTCCGACACCACTTGGTTCAATGGACCGGGTGTGCACTGGGACACATCATCAGTAATGCATCCTCGGATCATGGGGTGTTTCGGGTCTTTCATCATTAAACACCCTCCCCGAGATGACCCAGCCGGAGTTGATCAAGCTCGGCTTGTGTTTTCCCATGGACCAGGATAATGAGAGACATGTAACTATGATGGTAATGTTGTTTTTAAACATCATTACCTGGCATCTGTATGCCTGGGATTGCATGGGTTAAATTGACAGTGTTTACTGGGCATTCGGTGTCTCTGCACCTGAGTTTAGTGGTGACTGGTTTTCTGTGGACCCAGCTTGGGTTTAACTTTCTGGTTCTCTCTCGCCGTTTGGGCATCTGGGCTTTATTCTTGGCATTTTGTCGACCGGGAGAATGAAGAGCGTGTCACTGTTAGGTTAGGTTGAGAGTATGCGGGCAGTGGGCAAATCAGCCCTCTTGTGCTTTTTGATCTCCTCACTTGAGATTCAATTTCACGCGACCCTGCCACTTTGATCTGGCCCACGCCTTCATTAACCAGGTCCAACACTTGCCTTTCTTGGATCTTGCCCCTCCTGACAAAGGTAATCGGGTTTGTGGGGGAGTGGCCAGGGTTAGTCGGGGTGTGCCTAGGGTTTGTGGGGGTGTGGCATGATCTCTGGGATGTGCCGAGGGTTTGTGGGGGTGTGTGCCCCCTTGGACTTTAGGATTAGGTTTGAGTGTTGGGCTGGTGGATGTATATGTGACTGGGATAGGTAAGGCTGCAGAGTTTTGAGTGGTGAGGTATGAGGTGCTATTGGGCTTAGGCTGGTGTGGTGAAGCCAGGTGAATCTGGCCCATGCCTTTCATTATCGTGGTCCGACACCACTTGGTTCAATGGACCGGGTGTGCACTGGGACACATCATCAGTAATGCATCCTCGGATCATGGGGTGTTTCGGGTCTTTCATCATTAAACACCCTCCCCGAGATGACCCAGCCGGAGTTGATCAAGCTCGGCTTGTGTTTTCCCATGGACCAGGATAATGAGAGACATGTAACTATGATGGTAATGTTGTTTTTAAACATCATTACCTGGCATCTGTATGCCTGGGATTGCATGGGTTAAATTGACAGTGTTTACTGGGCATTCGGTGTCTCTGCACCTGAGTTTAGTGGTGACTGGTTTTCTGTGGACCCAGCTTGGGTTTAACTTTCTGGTTCTCTCTCGCCGTTTGGGCATCTGGGCTTTATTCTTGGCATTTTGTCGACCGGGAGAATGAAGAGCGTGTCACTGTTAGGTTAGGTTGAGAGTATGCGGGCAGTGGGCAAATCAGCCCTCTTGTGCTTTTTGATCTCCTCACTTGAGATTCAATTTCACGCGACCCTGCCACTTTGATCTGGCCCACGCCTTCATTAACCAGGTCCAACACTTGCCTTTCTTGGATCTTGCCCCTCCTGACAAAGGTAATCGGGTTTGTGGGGGAGTGGCCAGGGTTAGTCGGGGTGTGCCTAGGGTTTGTGGGGGTGTGGCATGATCTCTGGGATGTGCCGAGGGTTTGTGGGGGTGTGTGCCCCCTTGGACTTTAGGATTAGGTTTGAGTGTTGGGCTGGTGGATGTATATGTGACTGGGATAGGTAAGGCTGCAGAGTTTTGAGTGGTGAGGTATGAGGTGCTATTGGGCTTAGGCTGGTGTGGTGAAGCCAGGTGAATCTGGCCCATGCCTTTCATTATCGTGGTCCGACACCACTTGGTTCAATGGACCGGGTGTGCACTGGGACACATCATCAGTAATGCATCCTCGGATCATGGGGTGTTTCGGGTCTTTCATCATTAAACACCCTCCCCGAGATGACCCAGCCGGAGTTGATCAAGCTCGGCTTGTGTTTTCCCATGGACCAGGATAATGAGAGACATGTAACTATGATGGTAATGTTGTTTTTAAACATCATTACCTGGCATCTGTATGCCTGGGATTGCATGGGTTAAATTGACAGTGTTTACTGGGCATTCGGTGTCTCTGCACCTGAGTTTAGTGGTGACTGGTTTTCTGTGGACCCAGCTTGGGTTTAACTTTCTGGTTCTCTCTCGCCGTTTGGGCATCTGGGCTTTATTCTTGGCATTTTGTCGACCGGGAGAATGAAGAGCGTGTCACTGTTAGGTTAGGTTGAGAGTATGCGGGCAGTGGGCAAATCAGCCCTCTTGTGCTTTTTGATCTCCTCACTTGAGATTCAATTTCACGCGACCCTGCCACTTTGATCTGGCCCACGCCTTCATTAACCAGGTCCAACACTTGCCTTTCTTGGATCTTGCCCCTCCTGACAAAGGTAATCGGGTTTGTGGGGGAGTGGCCAGGGTTAGTCGGGGTGTGCCTAGGGTTTGTGGGGGTGTGGCATGATCTCTGGGATGTGCCGAGGGTTTGTGGGGGTGTGTGCCCCCTTGGACTTTAGGATTAGGTTTGAGTGTTGGGCTGGTGGATGTATATGTGACTGGGATAGGTAAGGCTGCAGAGTTTTGAGTGGTGAGGTATGAGGTGCTATTGGGCTTAGGCTGGTGTGGTGAAGCCAGGTGAATCTGGCCCATGCCTTTCATTATCGTGGTCCGACACCACTTGGTTCAATGGACCGGGTGTGCACTGGGACACATCATCAGTAATGCATCCTCGGATCATGGGGTGTTTCGGGTCTTTCATCATTAAACACCCTCCCCGAGATGACCCAGCCGGAGTTGATCAAGCTCGGCTTGTGTTTTCCCATGGACCAGGATAATGAGAGACATGTAACTATGATGGTAATGTTGTTTTTAAACATCATTACCTGGCATCTGTATGCCTGGGATTGCATGGGTTAAATTGACAGTGTTTACTGGGCATTCGGTGTCTCTGCACCTGAGTTTAGTGGTGACTGGTTTTCTGTGGACCCAGCTTGGGTTTAACTTTCTGGTTCTCTCTCGCCGTTTGGGCATCTGGGCTTTATTCTTGGCATTTTGTCGACCGGGAGAATGAAGAGCGTGTCACTGTTAGGTTAGGTTGAGAGTATGCGGGCAGTGGGCAAATCAGCCCTCTTGTGCTTTTTGATCTCCTCACTTGAGATTCAATTTCACGCGACCCTGCCACTTTGATCTGGCCCACGCCTTCATTAACCAGGTCCAACACTTGCCTTTCTTGGATCTTGCCCCTCCTGACAAAGGTAATCGGGTTTGTGGGGGAGTGGCCAGGGTTAGTCGGGGTGTGCCTAGGGTTTGTGGGGGTGTGGCATGATCTCTGGGATGTGCCGAGGGTTTGTGGGGGTGTGTGCCCCCTTGGACTTTAGGATTAGGTTTGAGTGTTGGGCTGGTGGATGTATATGTGACTGGGATAGGTAAGGCTGCAGAGTTTTGAGTGGTGAGGTATGAGGTGCTATTGGGCTTAGGCTGGTGTGGTGAAGCCAGGTGAATCTGGCCCATGCCTTTCATTATCGTGGTCCGACACCACTTGGTTCAATGGACCGGGTGTGCACTGGGACACATCATCAGTAATGCATCCTCGGATCATGGGGTGTTTCGGGTCTTTCATCATTAAACACCCTCCCCGAGATGACCCAGCCGGAGTTGATCAAGCTCGGCTTGTGTTTTCCCATGGACCAGGATAATGAGAGACATGTAACTATGATGGTAATGTTGTTTTTAAACATCATTACCTGGCATCTGTATGCCTGGGATTGCATGGGTTAAATTGACAGTGTTTACTGGGCATTCGGTGTCTCTGCACCTGAGTTTAGTGGTGACTGGTTTTCTGTGGACCCAGCTTGGGTTTAACTTTCTGGTTCTCTCTCGCCGTTTGGGCATCTGGGCTTTATTCTTGGCATTTTGTCGACCGGGAGAATGAAGAGCGTGTCACTGTTAGGTTAGGTTGAGAGTATGCGGGCAGTGGGCAAATCAGCCCTCTTGTGCTTTTTGATCTCCTCACTTGAGATTCAATTTCACGCGACCCTGCCACTTTGATCTGGCCCACGCCTTCATTAACCAGGTCCAACACTTGCCTTTCTTGGATCTTGCCCCTCCTGACAAAGGTAATCGGGTTTGTGGGGGAGTGGCCAGGGTTAGTCGGGGTGTGCCTAGGGTTTGTGGGGGTGTGGCATGATCTCTGGGATGTGCCGAGGGTTTGTGGGGGTGTGTGCCCCCTTGGACTTTAGGATTAGGTTTGAGTGTTGGGCTGGTGGATGTATATGTGACTGGGATAGGTAAGGCTGCAGAGTTTTGAGTGGTGAGGTATGAGGTGCTATTGGGCTTAGGCTGGTGTGGTGAAGCCAGGTGAATCTGGCCCATGCCTTTCATTATCGTGGTCCGACACCACTTGGTTCAATGGACCGGGTGTGCACTGGGACACATCATCAGTAATGCATCCTCGGATCATGGGGTGTTTCGGGTCTTTCATCATTAAACACCCTCCCCGAGATGACCCAGCCGGAGTTGATCAAGCTCGGCTTGTGTTTTCCCATGGACCAGGATAATGAGAGACATGTAACTATGATGGTAATGTTGTTTTTAAACATCATTACCTGGCATCTGTATGCCTGGGATTGCATGGGTTAAATTGACAGTGTTTACTGGGCATTCGGTGTCTCTGCACCTGAGTTTAGTGGTGACTGGTTTTCTGTGGACCCAGCTTGGGTTTAACTTTCTGGTTCTCTCTCGCCGTTTGGGCATCTGGGCTTTATTCTTGGCATTTTGTCGACCGGGAGAATGAAGAGCGTGTCACTGTTAGGTTAGGTTGAGAGTATGCGGGCAGTGGGCAAATCAGCCCTCTTGTGCTTTTTGATCTCCTCACTTGAGATTCAATTTCACGCGACCCTGCCACTTTGATCTGGCCCACGCCTTCATTAACCAGGTCCAACACTTGCCTTTCTTGGATCTTGCCCCTCCTGACAAAGGTAATCGGGTTTGTGGGGGAGTGGCCAGGGTTAGTCGGGGTGTGCCTAGGGTTTGTGGGGGTGTGGCATGATCTCTGGGATGTGCCGAGGGTTTGTGGGGGTGTGTGCCCCCTTGGACTTTAGGATTAGGTTTGAGTGTTGGGCTGGTGGATGTATATGTGACTGGGATAGGTAAGGCTGCAGAGTTTTGAGTGGTGAGGTATGAGGTGCTATTGGGCTTAGGCTGGTGTGGTGAAGCCAGGTGAATCTGGCCCATGCCTTTCATTATCGTGGTCCGACACCACTTGGTTCAATGGACCGGGTGTGCACTGGGACACATCATCAGTAATGCATCCTCGGATCATGGGGTGTTTCGGGTCTTTCATCATTAAACACCCTCCCCGAGATGACCCAGCCGGAGTTGATCAAGCTCGGCTTGTGTTTTCCCATGGACCAGGATAATGAGAGACATGTAACTATGATGGTAATGTTGTTTTTAAACATCATTACCTGGCATCTGTATGCCTGGGATTGCATGGGTTAAATTGACAGTGTTTACTGGGCATTCGGTGTCTCTGCACCTGAGTTTAGTGGTGACTGGTTTTCTGTGGACCCAGCTTGGGTTTAACTTTCTGGTTCTCTCTCGCCGTTTGGGCATCTGGGCTTTATTCTTGGCATTTTGTCGACCGGGAGAATGAAGAGCGTGTCACTGTTAGGTTAGGTTGAGAGTATGCGGGCAGTGGGCAAATCAGCCCTCTTGTGCTTTTTGATCTCCTCACTTGAGATTCAATTTCACGCGACCCTGCCACTTTGATCTGGCCCACGCCTTCATTAACCAGGTCCAACACTTGCCTTTCTTGGATCTTGCCCCTCCTGACAAAGGTAATCGGGTTTGTGGGGGAGTGGCCAGGGTTAGTCGGGGTGTGCCTAGGGTTTGTGGGGGTGTGGCATGATCTCTGGGATGTGCCGAGGGTTTGTGGGGGTGTGTGCCCCCTTGGACTTTAGGATTAGGTTTGAGTGTTGGGCTGGTGGATGTATATGTGACTGGGATAGGTAAGGCTGCAGAGTTTTGAGTGGTGAGGTATGAGGTGCTATTGGGCTTAGGCTGGTGTGGTGAAGCCAGGTGAATCTGGCCCATGCCTTTCATTATCGTGGTCCGACACCACTTGGTTCAATGGACCGGGTGTGCACTGGGACACATCATCAGTAATGCATCCTCGGATCATGGGGTGTTTCGGGTCTTTCATCATTAAACACCCTCCCGAGATGACCCAGCCGGAGTTGATCAAGCTCGGCTTGTGTTTTCCCATGGACCAGGATAATGAGAGACATGTAACTATGATGGTAATGTTGTTTTTAAACATCATTACCTGGCATCTGTATGCCTGGGATTGCATGGGTTAAATTGACAGTGTTTACTGGGCATTCGGTGTCTCTGCACCTGAGTTTAGTGGTGACTGGTTTTCTGTGGACCCAGCTTGGGTTTAACTTTCTGGTTCTCTCTCGCCGTTTGGGCATCTGGGCTTTATTCTTGGCATTTTGTCGACCGGGAGAATGAAGAGCGTGTCACTGTTAGGTTAGGTTGAGAGTATGCGGGCAGTGGGCAAATCAGCCCTCTTGTGCTTTTTGATCTCCTCACTTGAGATTCAATTTCACGCGACCCTGCCACTTTGATCTGGCCCACGCCTTCATTAACCAGGTCCAACACTTGCCTTTCTTGGATCTTGCCCCTCCTGACAAAGGTAATCGGGTTTGTGGGGGAGTGGCCAGGGTTAGTCGGGGTGTGCCTAGGGTTTGTGGGGGTGTGGCATGATCTCTGGGATGTGCCGAGGGTTTGTGGGGGTGTGTGCCCCCTTGGACTTTAGGATTAGGTTTGAGTGTTGGGCTGGTGGATGTATATGTGACTGGGATAGGTAAGGCTGCAGAGTTTTGAGTGGTGAGGTATGAGGTGCTATTGGGCTTAGGCTGGTGTGGTGAAGCCAGGTGAATCTGGCCCATGCCTTTCATTATCGTGGTCCGACACCACTTGGTTCAATGGACCGGGTGTGTGCACTGGGACACATCATCAGTAATGCATCCTCGGATCATGGGGTGTTTCGGGTCTTTCATCATTAAACACCCTCCCCGAGATGACCCAGCCGGAGTTGATCAAGCTCGGCTTGTGTTTTCCCATGGACCAGGATAATGAGAGACATGTAACTATGATGGTAATGTTGTTTTTAAACATCATTACCTGGCATCTGTATGCCTGGGATTGCATGGGTTAAATTGACAGTGTTTACTGGGCATTCGGTGTCTCTGCACCTGAGTTTAGTGGTGACTGGTTTTCTGTGGACCCAGCTTGGGTTTAACTTTCTGGTTCTCTCTCGCCGTTTGGGCATCTGGGCTTTATTCTTGGCATTTTGTCGACCGGGAGAATGAAGAGCGTGTCACTGTTAGGTTAGGTTGAGAGTATGCGGGCAGTGGGCAAATCAGCCCTCTTGTGCTTTTTGATCTCCTCACTTGAGATTCAATTTCACGCGACCCTGCCACTTTGATCTGGCCCACGCCTTCATTAACCAGGTCCAACACTTGCCTTTCTTGGATCTTGCCCCTCCTGACAAAGGTAATCGGGTTTGTGGGGGAGTGGCCAGGGTTAGTCGGGGTGTGCCTAGGGTTTGTGGGGGTGTGGCATGATCTCTGGGATGTGCCGAGGGTTTGTGGGGGTGTGTGCCCCCTTGGACTTTAGGATTAGGTTTGAGTGTTGGGCTGGTGGATGTATATGTGACTGGGATAGGTAAGGCTGCAGAGTTTTGAGTGGTGAGGTATGAGGTGCTATTGGGCTTAGGCTGGTGTGGTGAAGCCAGGTGAATCTGGCCCATGCCTTTCATTATCGTGGTCCGACACCACTTGGTTCAATGGACCGGGTGTGCACTGGGACACATCATCAGTAATGCATCCTCGGATCATGGGGTGTTTCGGGTCTTTCATCATTAAACACCCTCCCCGAGATGACCCAGCCGGAGTTGATCAAGCTCGGCTTGTGTTTTCCCATGGACCAGGATAATGAGAGACATGTAACTATGATGGTAATGTTGTTTTTAAACATCATTACCTGGCATCTGTATGCCTGGGATTGCATGGGTTAAATTGACAGTGTTTACTGGGCATTCGGTGTCTCTGCACCTGAGTTTAGTGGTGACTGGTTTTCTGTGGACCCAGCTTGGGTTTAACTTTCTGGTTCTCTCTCGCCGTTTGGGCATCTGGGCTTTATTCTTGGCATTTTGTCGACCGGGAGAATGAAGAGCGTGTCACTGTTAGGTTAGGTTGAGAGTATGCGGGCAGTGGGCAAATCAGCCCTCTTGTGCTTTTTGATCTCCTCACTTGAGATTCAATTTCACGCGACCCTGCCACTTTGATCTGGCCCACGCCTTCATTAACCAGGTCCAACACTTGCCTTTCTTGGATCTTGCCCCTCCTGACAAAGGTAATCGGGTTTGTGGGGGAGTGGCCAGGGTTAGTCGGGGTGTGCCTAGGGTTTGTGGGGGTGTGGCATGATCTCTGGGATGTGCCGAGGGTTTGTGGGGGTGTGTGCCCCCTTGGACTTTAGGATTAGGTTTGAGTGTTGGGCTGGTGGATGTATATGTGACTGGGATAGGTAAGGCTGCAGAGTTTTGAGTGGTGAGGTATGAGGTGCTATTGGGCTTAGGCTGGTGTGGTGAAGCCAGGTGAATCTGGCCCATGCCTTTCATTATCGTGGTCCGACACCACTTGGTTCAATGGACCGGGTGTGCACTGGGACACATCATCAGTAATGCATCCTCGGATCATGGGGTGTTTCGGGTCTTTCATCATTAAACACCCTCCCCGAGATGACCCAGCCGGAGTTGATCAAGCTCGGCTTGTGTTTTCCCATGGACCAGGATAATGAGAGACATGTAACTATGATGGTAATGTTGTTTTTAAACATCATTACCTGGCATCTGTATGCCTGGGATTGCATGGGTTAAATTGACAGTGTTTACTGGGCATTCGGTGTCTCTGCACCTGAGTTTAGTGGTGACTGGTTTTCTGTGGACCCAGCTTGGGTTTAACTTTCTGGTTCTCTCTCGCCGTTTGGGCATCTGGGCTTTATTCTTGGCATTTTGTCGACCGGGAGAATGAAGAGCGTGTCACTGTTAGGTTAGGTTGAGAGTATGCGGGCAGTGGGCAAATCAGCCCTCTTGTGCTTTTTGATCTCCTCACTTGAGATTCAATTTCACGCGACCCTGCCACTTTGATCTGGCCCACGCCTTCATTAACCAGGTCCAACACTTGCCTTTCTTGGATCTTGCCCCTCCTGACAAAGGTAATCGGGTTTGTGGGGGAGTGGCCAGGGTTAGTCGGGGTGTGCCTAGGGTTTGTGGGGGTGTGGCATGATCTCTGGGATGTGCCGAGGGTTTGTGGGGGTGTGTGCCCCCTTGGACTTTAGGATTAGGTTTGAGTGTTGGGCTGGTGGATGTATATGTGACTGGGATAGGTAAGGCTGCAGAGTTTTGAGTGGTGAGGTATGAGGTGCTATTGGGCTTAGGCTGGTGTGGTGAAGCCAGGTGAATCTGGCCCATGCCTTTCATTATCGTGGTCCGACACCACTTGGTTCAATGGACCGGGTGTGCACTGGGACACATCATCAGTAATGCATCCTCGGATCATGGGGTGTTTCGGGTCTTTCATCATTAAACACCCTCCCCGAGATGACCCAGCCGGAGTTGATCAAGCTCGGCTTGTGTTTTCCCATGGACCAGGATAATGAGAGACATGTAACTATGATGGTAATGTTGTTTTTAAACATCATTACCTGGCATCTGTATGCCTGGGATTGCATGGGTTAAATTGACAGTGTTTACTGGGCATTCGGTGTCTCTGCACCTGAGTTTAGTGGTGACTGGTTTTCTGTGGACCCAGCTTGGGTTTAACTTTCTGGTTCTCTCTCGCCGTTTGGGCATCTGGGCTTTATTCTTGGCATTTTGTCGACCGGGAGAATGAAGAGCGTGTCACTGTTAGGTTAGGTTGAGAGTATGCGGGCAGTGGGCAAATCAGCCCTCTTGTGCTTTTTGATCTCCTCACTTGAGATTCAATTTCACGCGACCCTGCCACTTTGATCTGGCCCACGCCTTCATTAACCAGGTCCAACACTTGCCTTTCTTGGATCTTGCCCCTCCTGACAAAGGTAATCGGGTTTGTGGGGGAGTGGCCAGGGTTAGTCGGGGTGTGCCTAGGGTTTGTGGGGGTGTGGCATGATCTCTGGGATGTGCCGAGGGTTTGTGGGGGTGTGTGCCCCCTTGGACTTTAGGATTAGGTTTGAGTGTTGGGCTGGTGGATGTATATGTGACTGGGATAGGTAAGGCTGCAGAGTTTTGAGTGGTGAGGTATGAGGTGCTATTGGGCTTAGGCTGGTGTGGTGAAGCCAGGTGAATCTGGCCCATGCCTTTCATTATCGTGGTCCGACACCACTTGGTTCAATGGACCGGGTGTGCACTGGGACACATCATCAGTAATGCATCCTCGGATCATGGGGTGTTTCGGGTCTTTCATCATTAAACACCCTCCCCGAGATGACCCAGCCGGAGTTGATCAAGCTCGGCTTGTGTTTTCCCATGGACCAGGATAATGAGAGACATGTAACTATGATGGTAATGTTGTTTTTAAACATCATTACCTGGCATCTGTATGCCTGGGATTGCATGGGTTAAATTGACAGTGTTTACTGGGCATTCGGTGTCTCTGCACCTGAGTTTAGTGGTGACTGGTTTTCTGTGGACCCAGCTTGGGTTTAACTTTCTGGTTCTCTCTCGCCGTTTGGGCATCTGGGCTTTATTCTTGGCATTTTGTCGACCGGGAGAATGAAGAGCGTGTCACTGTTAGGTTAGGTTGAGAGTATGCGGGCAGTGGGCAAATCAGCCCTCTTGTGCTTTTTGATCTCCTCACTTGAGATTCAATTTCACGCGACCCTGCCACTTTGATCTGGCCCACGCCTTCATTAACCAGGTCCAACACTTGCCTTTCTTGGATCTTGCCCCTCCTGACAAAGGTAATCGGGTTTGTGGGGGAGTGGCCAGGGTTAGTCGGGGTGTGCCTAGGGTTTGTGGGGGTGTGGCATGATCTCTGGGATGTGCCGAGGGTTTGTGGGGGTGTGTGCCCCCTTGGACTTTAGGATTAGGTTTGAGTGTTGGGCTGGTGGATGTATATGTGACTGGGATAGGTAAGGCTGCAGAGTTTTGAGTGGTGAGGTATGAGGTGCTATTGGGCTTAGGCTGGTGTGGTGAAGCCAGGTGAATCTGGCCCATGCCTTTCATTATCGTGGTCCGACACCACTTGGTTCAATGGACCGGGTGTGCACTGGGACACATCATCAGTAATGCATCCTCGGATCATGGGGTGTTTCGGGTCTTTCATCATTAAACACCCTCCCCGAGATGACCCAGCCGGAGTTGATCAAGCTCGGCTTGTGTTTTCCCATGGACCAGGATAATGAGAGACATGTAACTATGATGGTAATGTTGTTTTTAAACATCATTACCTGGCATCTGTATGCCTGGGATTGCATGGGTTAAATTGACAGTGTTTACTGGGCATTCGGTGTCTCTGCACCTGAGTTTAGTGGTGACTGGTTTTCTGTGGACCCAGCTTGGGTTTAACTTTCTGGTTCTCTCTCGCCGTTTGGGCATCTGGGCTTTATTCTTGGCATTTTGTCGACCGGGAGAATGAAGAGCGTGTCACTGTTAGGTTAGGTTGAGAGTATGCGGGCAGTGGGCAAATCAGCCCTCTTGTGCTTTTTGATCTCCTCACTTGAGATTCAATTTCACGCGACCCTGCCACTTTGATCTGGCCCACGCCTTCATTAACCAGGTCCAACACTTGCCTTTCTTGGATCTTGCCCCTCCTGACAAAGGTAATCGGGTTTGTGGGGGAGTGGCCAGGGTTAGTCGGGGTGTGCCTAGGGTTTGTGGGGGTGTGGCATGATCTCTGGGATGTGCCGAGGGTTTGTGGGGGTGTGTGCCCCCTTGGACTTTAGGATTAGGTTTGAGTGTTGGGCTGGTGGATGTATATGTGACTGGGATAGGTAAGGCTGCAGAGTTTTGAGTGGTGAGGTATGAGGTGCTATTGGGCTTAGGCTGGTGTGGTGAAGCCAGGTGAATCTGGCCCATGCCTTTCATTATCGTGGTCCGACACCACTTGGTTCAATGGACCGGGTGTGCACTGGGACACATCATCAGTAATGCATCCTCGGATCATGGGGTGTTTCGGGTCTTTCATCATTAAACACCCTCCCCGAGATGACCCAGCCGGAGTTGATCAAGCTCGGCTTGTGTTTTCCCATGGACCAGGATAATGAGAGACATGTAACTATGATGGTAATGTTGTTTTTAAACATCATTACCTGGCATCTGTATGCCTGGGATTGCATGGGTTAAATTGACAGTGTTTACTGGGCATTCGGTGTCTCTGCACCTGAGTTTAGTGGTGACTGGTTTTCTGTGGACCCAGCTTGGGTTTAACTTTCTGGTTCTCTCTCGCCGTTTGGGCATCTGGGCTTTATTCTTGGCATTTTGTCGACCGGGAGAATGAAGAGCGTGTCACTGTTAGGTTAGGTTGAGAGTATGCGGGCAGTGGGCAAATCAGCCCTCTTGTGCTTTTTGATCTCCTCACTTGAGATTCAATTTCACGCGACCCTGCCACTTTGATCTGGCCCACGCCTTCATTAACCAGGTCCAACACTTGCCTTTCTTGGATCTTGCCCCTCCTGACAAAGGTAATCGGGTTTGTGGGGGAGTGGCCAGGGTTAGTCGGGGTGTGCCTAGGGTTTGTGGGGGTGTGGCATGATCTCTGGGATGTGCCGAGGGTTTGTGGGGGTGTGTGCCCCCTTGGACTTTAGGATTAGGTTTGAGTGTTGGGCTGGTGGATGTATATGTGACTGGGATAGGTAAGGCTGCAGAGTTTTGAGTGGTGAGGTATGAGGTGCTATTGGGCTTAGGCTGGTGTGGTGAAGCCAGGTGAATCTGGCCCATGCCTTTCATTATCGTGGTCCGACACCACTTGGTTCAATGGACCGGGTGTGCACTGGGACACATCATCAGTAATGCATCCTCGGATCATGGGGTGTTTCGGGTCTTTCATCATTAAACACCCTCCCCGAGATGACCCAGCCGGAGTTGATCAAGCTCGGCTTGTGTTTTCCCATGGACCAGGATAATGAGAGACATGTAACTATGATGGTAATGTTGTTTTTAAACATCATTACCTGGCATCTGTATGCCTGGGATTGCATGGGTTAAATTGACAGTGTTTACTGGGCATTCGGTGTCTCTGCACCTGAGTTTAGTGGTGACTGGTTTTCTGTGGACCCAGCTTGGGTTTAACTTTCTGGTTCTCTCTCGCCGTTTGGGCATCTGGGCTTTATTCTTGGCATTTTGTCGACCGGGAGAATGAAGAGCGTGTCACTGTTAGGTTAGGTTGAGAGTATGCGGGCAGTGGGCAAATCAGCCCTCTTGTGCTTTTTGATCTCCTCACTTGAGATTCAATTTCACGCGACCCTGCCACTTTGATCTGGCCCACGCCTTCATTAACCAGGTCCAACACTTGCCTTTCTTGGATCTTGCCCCTCCTGACAAAGGTAATCGGGTTTGTGGGGGAGTGGCCAGGGTTAGTCGGGGTGTGCCTAGGGTTTGTGGGGGTGTGGCATGATCTCTGGGATGTGCCGAGGGTTTGTGGGGGTGTGTGCCCCCTTGGACTTTAGGATTAGGTTTGAGTGTTGGGCTGGTGGATGTATATGTGACTGGGATAGGTAAGGCTGCAGAGTTTTGAGTGGTGAGGTATGAGGTGCTATTGGGCTTAGGCTGGTGTGGTGAAGCCAGGTGAATCTGGCCCATGCCTTTCATTATCGTGGTCCGACACCACTTGGTTCAATGGACCGGGTGTGCACTGGGACACATCATCAGTAATGCATCCTCGGATCATGGGGTGTTTCGGGTCTTTCATCATTAAACACCCTCCCCGAGATGACCCAGCCGGAGTTGATCAAGCTCGGCTTGTGTTTTCCCATGGACCAGGATAATGAGAGACATGTAACTATGATGGTAATGTTG
Organism: Mobula birostris; assembly: GCF_030028105.1. Lineage (NCBI taxonomy): Eukaryota > Metazoa > Chordata > Chondrichthyes > Myliobatiformes > Myliobatidae > Mobula > Mobula birostris. The sequence continues at coordinate 37,492 of NC_092383.1, read as the reverse complement.
TTTTTAAACATCATTACCTGGCATCTGTATGCCTGGGATTGCATGGGTTAAATTGACAGTGTTTACTGGGCATTCGGTGTCTCTGCACCTGAGTTTAGTGGTGACTGGTTTTCTGTGGACCCAGCTTGGGTTTAACTTTCTGGTTCTCTCTCGCCGTTTGGGCATCTGGGCTTTATTCTTGGCATTTTGTCGACCGGGAGAATGAAGAGCGTGTCACTGTTAGGTTAGGTTGAGAGTATGCGGGCAGTGGGCAAATCAGCCCTCTTGTGCTTTTTGATCTCCTCACTTGAGATTCAATTTCACGCGACCCTGCCACTTTGATCTGGCCCACGCCTTCATTAACCAGGTCCAACACTTGCCTTTCTTGGATCTTGCCCCTCCTGACAAAGGTAATCGGGTTTGTGGGGGAGTGGCCAGGGTTAGTCGGGGTGTGCCTAGGGTTTGTGGGGGTGTGGCATGATCTCTGGGATGTGCCGAGGGTTTGTGGGGGTGTGTGCCCCCTTGGACTTTAGGATTAGGTTTGAGTGTTGGGCTGGTGGATGTATATGTGACTGGGATAGGTAAGGCTGCAGAGTTTTGAGTGGTGAGGTATGAGGTGCTATTGGGCTTAGGCTGGTGTGGTGAAGCCAGGTGAATCTGGCCCATGCCTTTCATTATCGTGGTCCGACACCACTTGGTTCAATGGACCGGGTGTGCACTGGGACACATCATCAGTAATGCATCCTCGGATCATGGGGTGTTTCGGGTCTTTCATCATTAAACACCCTCCCCGAGATGACCCAGCCGGAGTTGATCAAGCTCGGCTTGTGTTTTCCCATGGACCAGGATAATGAGAGACATGTAACTATGATGGTAATGTTGTTTTTAAACATCATTACCTGGCATCTGTATGCCTGGGATTGCATGGGTTAAATTGACAGTGTTTACTGGGCATTCGGTGTCTCTGCACCTGAGTTTAGTGGTGACTGGTTTTCTGTGGACCCAGCTTGGGTTTAACTTTCTGGTTCTCTCTCGCCGTTTGGGCATCTGGGCTTTATTCTTGGCATTTTGTCGACCGGGAGAATGAAGAGCGTGTCACTGTTAGGTTAGGTTGAGAGTATGCGGGCAGTGGGCAAATCAGCCCTCTTGTGCTTTTTGATCTCCTCACTTGAGATTCAATTTCACGCGACCCTGCCACTTTGATCTGGCCCACGCCTTCATTAACCAGGTCCAACACTTGCCTTTCTTGGATCTTGCCCCTCCTGACAAAGGTAATCGGGTTTGTGGGGGAGTGGCCAGGGTTAGTCGGGGTGTGCCTAGGGTTTGTGGGGGTGTGGCATGATCTCTGGGATGTGCCGAGGGTTTGTGGGGGTGTGTGCCCCCTTGGACTTTAGGATTAGGTTTGAGTGTTGGGCTGGTGGATGTATATGTGACTGGGATAGGTAAGGCTGCAGAGTTTTGAGTGGTGAGGTATGAGGTGCTATTGGGCTTAGGCTGGTGTGGTGAAGCCAGGTGAATCTGGCCCATGCCTTTCATTATCGTGGTCCGACACCACTTGGTTCAATGGACCGGGTGTGCACTGGGACACATCATCAGTAATGCATCCTCGGATCATGGGGTGTTTCGGGTCTTTCATCATTAAACACCCTCCCCGAGATGACCCAGCCGGAGTTGATCAAGCTCGGCTTGTGTTTTCCCATGGACCAGGATAATGAGAGACATGTAACTATGATGGTAATGTTGTTTTTAAACATCATTACCTGGCATCTGTATGCCTGGGATTGCATGGGTTAAATTGACAGTGTTTACTGGGCATTCGGTGTCTCTGCACCTGAGTTTAGTGGTGACTGGTTTTCTGTGGACCCAGCTTGGGTTTAACTTTCTGGTTCTCTCTCGCCGTTTGGGCATCTGGGCTTTATTCTTGGCATTTTGTCGACCGGGAGAATGAAGAGCGTGTCACTGTTAGGTTAGGTTGAGAGTATGCGGGCAGTGGGCAAATCAGCCCTCTTGTGCTTTTTGATCTCCTCACTTGAGATTCAATTTCACGCGACCCTGCCACTTTGATCTGGCCCACGCCTTCATTAACCAGGTCCAACACTTGCCTTTCTTGGATCTTGCCCCTCCTGACAAAGGTAATCGGGTTTGTGGGGGAGTGGCCAGGGTTAGTCGGGGTGTGCCTAGGGTTTGTGGGGGTGTGGCATGATCTCTGGGATGTGCCGAGGGTTTGTGGGGGTGTGTGCCCCCTTGGACTTTAGGATTAGGTTTGAGTGTTGGGCTGGTGGATGTATATGTGACTGGGATAGGTAAGGCTGCAGAGTTTTGAGTGGTGAGGTATGAGGTGCTATTGGGCTTAGGCTGGTGTGGTGAAGCCAGGTGAATCTGGCCCATGCCTTTCATTATCGTGGTCCGACACCACTTGGTTCAATGGACCGGGTGTGCACTGGGACACATCATCAGTAATGCATCCTCGGATCATGGGGTGTTTCGGGTCTTTCATCATTAAACACCCTCCCCGAGATGACCCAGCCGGAGTTGATCAAGCTCGGCTTGTGTTTTCCCATGGACCAGGATAATGAGAGACATGTAACTATGATGGTAATGTTGTTTTTAAACATCATTACCTGGCATCTGTATGCCTGGGATTGCATGGGTTAAATTGACAGTGTTTACTGGGCATTCGGTGTCTCTGCACCTGAGTTTAGTGGTGACTGGTTTTCTGTGGACCCAGCTTGGGTTTAACTTTCTGGTTCTCTCTCGCCGTTTGGGCATCTGGGCTTTATTCTTGGCATTTTGTCGACCGGGAGAATGAAGAGCGTGTCACTGTTAGGTTAGGTTGAGAGTATGCGGGCAGTGGGCAAATCAGCCCTCTTGTGCTTTTTGATCTCCTCACTTGAGATTCAATTTCACGCGACCCTGCCACTTTGATCTGGCCCACGCCTTCATTAACCAGGTCCAACACTTGCCTTTCTTGGATCTTGCCCCTCCTGACAAAGGTAATCGGGTTTGTGGGGGAGTGGCCAGGGTTAGTCGGGGTGTGCCTAGGGTTTGTGGGGGTGTGGCATGATCTCTGGGATGTGCCGAGGGTTTGTGGGGGTGTGTGCCCCCTTGGACTTTAGGATTAGGTTTGAGTGTTGGGCTGGTGGATGTATATGTGACTGGGATAGGTAAGGCTGCAGAGTTTTGAGTGGTGAGGTATGAGGTGCTATTGGGCTTAGGCTGGTGTGGTGAAGCCAGGTGAATCTGGCCCATGCCTTTCATTATCGTGGTCCGACACCACTTGGTTCAATGGACCGGGTGTGCACTGGGACACATCATCAGTAATGCATCCTCGGATCATGGGGTGTTTCGGGTCTTTCATCATTAAACACCCTCCCCGAGATGACCCAGCCGGAGTTGATCAAGCTCGGCTTGTGTTTTCCCATGGACCAGGATAATGAGAGACATGTAACTATGATGGTAATGTTGTTTTTAAACATCATTACCTGGCATCTGTATGCCTGGGATTGCATGGGTTAAATTGACAGTGTTTACTGGGCATTCGGTGTCTCTGCACCTGAGTTTAGTGGTGACTGGTTTTCTGTGGACCCAGCTTGGGTTTAACTTTCTGGTTCTCTCTCGCCGTTTGGGCATCTGGGCTTTATTCTTGGCATTTTGTCGACCGGGAGAATGAAGAGCGTGTCACTGTTAGGTTAGGTTGAGAGTATGCGGGCAGTGGGCAAATCAGCCCTCTTGTGCTTTTTGATCTCCTCACTTGAGATTCAATTTCACGCGACCCTGCCACTTTGATCTGGCCCACGCCTTCATTAACCAGGTCCAACACTTGCCTTTCTTGGATCTTGCCCCTCCTGACAAAGGTAATCGGGTTTGTGGGGGAGTGGCCAGGGTTAGTCGGGGTGTGCCTAGGGTTTGTGGGGGTGTGGCATGATCTCTGGGATGTGCCGAGGGTTTGTGGGGGTGTGTGCCCCCTTGGACTTTAGGATTAGGTTTGAGTGTTGGGCTGGTGGATGTATATGTGACTGGGATAGGTAAGGCTGCAGAGTTTTGAGTGGTGAGGTATGAGGTGCTATTGGGCTTAGGCTGGTGTGGTGAAGCCAGGTGAATCTGGCCCATGCCTTTCATTATCGTGGTCCGACACCACTTGGTTCAATGGACCGGGTGTGCACTGGGACACATCATCAGTAATGCATCCTCGGATCATGGGGTGTTTCGGGTCTTTCATCATTAAACACCCTCCCCGAGATGACCCAGCCGGAGTTGATCAAGCTCGGCTTGTGTTTTCCCATGGACCAGGATAATGAGAGACATGTAACTATGATGGTAATGTTGTTTTTAAACATCATTACCTGGCATCTGTATGCCTGGGATTGCATGGGTTAAATTGACAGTGTTTACTGGGCATTCGGTGTCTCTGCACCTGAGTTTAGTGGTGACTGGTTTTCTGTGGACCCAGCTTGGGTTTAACTTTCTGGTTCTCTCTCGCCGTTTGGGCATCTGGGCTTTATTCTTGGCATTTTGTCGACCGGGAGAATGAAGAGCGTGTCACTGTTAGGTTAGGTTGAGAGTATGCGGGCAGTGGGCAAATCAGCCCTCTTGTGCTTTTTGATCTCCTCACTTGAGATTCAATTTCACGCGACCCTGCCACTTTGATCTGGCCCACGCCTTCATTAACCAGGTCCAACACTTGCCTTTCTTGGATCTTGCCCCTCCTGACAAAGGTAATCGGGTTTGTGGGGGAGTGGCCAGGGTTAGTCGGGGTGTGCCTAGGGTTTGTGGGGGTGTGGCATGATCTCTGGGATGTGCCGAGGGTTTGTGGGGGTGTGTGCCCCCTTGGACTTTAGGATTAGGTTTGAGTGTTGGGCTGGTGGATGTATATGTGACTGGGATAGGTAAGGCTGCAGAGTTTTGAGTGGTGAGGTATGAGGTGCTATTGGGCTTAGGCTGGTGTGGTGAAGCCAGGTGAATCTGGCCCATGCCTTTCATTATCGTGGTCCGACACCACTTGGTTCAATGGACCGGGTGTGCACTGGGACACATCATCAGTAATGCATCCTCGGATCATGGGGTGTTTCGGGTCTTTCATCATTAAACACCCTCCCCGAGATGACCCAGCCGGAGTTGATCAAGCTCGGCTTGTGTTTTCCCATGGACCAGGATAATGAGAGACATGTAACTATGATGGTAATGTTGTTTTTAAACATCATTACCTGGCATCTGTATGCCTGGGATTGCATGGGTTAAATTGACAGTGTTTACTGGGCATTCGGTGTCTCTGCACCTGAGTTTAGTGGTGACTGGTTTTCTGTGGACCCAGCTTGGGTTTAACTTTCTGGTTCTCTCTCGCCGTTTGGGCATCTGGGCTTTATTCTTGGCATTTTGTCGACCGGGAGAATGAAGAGCGTGTCACTGTTAGGTTAGGTTGAGAGTATGCGGGCAGTGGGCAAATCAGCCCTCTTGTGCTTTTTGATCTCCTCACTTGAGATTCAATTTCACGCGACCCTGCCACTTTGATCTGGCCCACGCCTTCATTAACCAGGTCCAACACTTGCCTTTCTTGGATCTTGCCCCTCCTGACAAAGGTAATCGGGTTTGTGGGGGAGTGGCCAGGGTTAGTCGGGGTGTGCCTAGGGTTTGTGGGGGTGTGGCATGATCTCTGGGATGTGCCGAGGGTTTGTGGGGGTGTGTGCCCCCTTGGACTTTAGGATTAGGTTTGAGTGTTGGGCTGGTGGATGTATATGTGACTGGGATAGGTAAGGCTGCAGAGTTTTGAGTGGTGAGGTATGAGGTGCTATTGGGCTTAGGCTGGTGTGGTGAAGCCAGGTGAATCTGGCCCATGCCTTTCATTATCGTGGTCCGACACCACTTGGTTCAATGGACCGGGTGTGCACTGGGACACATCATCAGTAATGCATCCTCGGATCATGGGGTGTTTCGGGTCTTTCATCATTAAACACCCTCCCCGAGATGACCCAGCCGGAGTTGATCAAGCTCGGCTTGTGTTTTCCCATGGACCAGGATAATGAGAGACATGTAACTATGATGGTAATGTTGTTTTTAAACATCATTACCTGGCATCTGTATGCCTGGGATTGCATGGGTTAAATTGACAGTGTTTACTGGGCATTCGGTGTCTCTGCACCTGAGTTTAGTGGTGACTGGTTTTCTGTGGACCCAGCTTGGGTTTAACTTTCTGGTTCTCTCTCGCCGTTTGGGCATCTGGGCTTTATTCTTGGCATTTTGTCGACCGGGAGAATGAAGAGCGTGTCACTGTTAGGTTAGGTTGAGAGTATGCGGGCAGTGGGCAAATCAGCCCTCTTGTGCTTTTTGATCTCCTCACTTGAGATTCAATTTCACGCGACCCTGCCACTTTGATCTGGCCCACGCCTTCATTAACCAGGTCCAACACTTGCCTTTCTTGGATCTTGCCCCTCCTGACAAAGGTAATCGGGTTTGTGGGGGAGTGGCCAGGGTTAGTCGGGGTGTGCCTAGGGTTTGTGGGGGTGTGGCATGATCTCTGGGATGTGCCGAGGGTTTGTGGGGGTGTGTGCCCCCTTGGACTTTAGGATTAGGTTTGAGTGTTGGGCTGGTGGATGTATATGTGACTGGGATAGGTAAGGCTGCAGAGTTTTGAGTGGTGAGGTATGAGGTGCTATTGGGCTTAGGCTGGTGTGGTGAAGCCAGGTGAATCTGGCCCATGCCTTTCATTATCGTGGTCCGACACCACTTGGTTCAATGGACCGGGTGTGCACTGGGACACATCATCAGTAATGCATCCTCGGATCATGGGGTGTTTCGGGTCTTTCATCATTAAACACCCTCCCCGAGATGACCCAGCCGGAGTTGATCAAGCTCGGCTTGTGTTTTCCCATGGACCAGGATAATGAGAGACATGTAACTATGATGGTAATGTTGTTTTTAAACATCATTACCTGGCATCTGTATGCCTGGGATTGCATGGGTTAAATTGACAGTGTTTACTGGGCATTCGGTGTCTCTGCACCTGAGTTTAGTGGTGACTGGTTTTCTGTGGACCCAGCTTGGGTTTAACTTTCTGGTTCTCTCTCGCCGTTTGGGCATCTGGGCTTTATTCTTGGCATTTTGTCGACCGGGAGAATGAAGAGCGTGTCACTGTTAGGTTAGGTTGAGAGTATGCGGGCAGTGGGCAAATCAGCCCTCTTGTGCTTTTTGATCTCCTCACTTGAGATTCAATTTCACGCGACCCTGCCACTTTGATCTGGCCCACGCCTTCATTAACCAGGTCCAACACTTGCCTTTCTTGGATCTTGCCCCTCCTGACAAAGGTAATCGGGTTTGTGGGGGAGTGGCCAGGGTTAGTCGGGGTGTGCCTAGGGTTTGTGGGGGTGTGGCATGATCTCTGGGATGTGCCGAGGGTTTGTGGGGGTGTGTGCCCCCTTGGACTTTAGGATTAGGTTTGAGTGTTGGGCTGGTGGATGTATATGTGTGACTGGGATAGGTAAGGCTGCAGAGTTTTGAGTGGTGAGGTATGAGGTGCTATTGGGCTTAGGCTTGTGTGGTGAAGCTAGGTGAATCTGGCCCATGCCTTTCATTATCATGGTCCGACACCACTTGGTTCAATGGACCGGGTGTGCACTGGGACACATCATCAGTAATGCATCCTCGGATCATGGGGTGTTTCGGGTCTTTCATCATTAAACACCCTCCCCGAGATGACCCAGCCGGAGTTGATCAAGCTCGGCTTGTGTTTTCCCATGGACCAGGTTAATGAGAGGCATGTAACTATGAGGGTAATGTTGTTTATAAACATCATTACCTGGCATCTGTATGCCTGGGATTGCATGGGTTAAATTGACAGTGTTTACTGGGCATTCGGTGTCTCTGCACCTGAGTTTAGTGGTGACTGGTTTTCTGTGGACCCAGCTTGGGTTTAACTTTCTGGTTCCCTCTCGCCGTTTGGGCATCTGGGCTTTATTCTTGGCATTTTGTCGACCGGGAGAATGAAGAGCGTGTCACTGTTAGGTTAGGTTGAGAGTATGCGGGCAGTGGGCAAATCAGCCCTCTTGTGCTTTTTGATCTCCTCACTCGAGATTCAATTTCACGCGACCCTGCCACTTTGATCTGGCCCACGCCTTCATTAACCAGGTCCAACACTTGCCTTTCTTGGATCTTGCCCCTCCTGACAAAGGTAACCGGGTTTGTGGGGGAGTGGCCAGGGTTAGTCGGGGTGTGCCTAGGGTTTGTGGGGGTGTGGCATGATCTCTGGGATGTGCCGAGGGTTTGTGGGGGTGTGGGTTAGGGTTAGGTTGAGAGTATGCGGGCAGTGGGCAAATCAGCCCTCTTGTGCTTTTTGATCTCCTCACTTGAGATTCAATTTCACGCGACCCTCGCATTAGGGTTAGGTTGAGAGTATGCGGGCAGTGGGCAAATCAGCCCTCTTGTGCTTTTTGATCTCCTCACTTGAGATTCAATTTCACGCGACCCTGCCACTTTGATCTGGCCCACGCCTTCATTAACCAGGTCCAACACTTGCCTTTCTTGGATCTTGCCCCTCCTGACAAAGGTAATCGGGTTTGTGGGGGAGTGGCCAGGGTTAGTCGGGGTGTGCCTAGGGTTTGTGGGGGTGTGGCATGATCTCTGGGATGTGCCGAGGGTTTGTGGGGGTGTGTGCCCCCTTGGACTTTAGGATTAGGTTTGAGTGTTGGGCTGGTGGATGTATATGTGTGGCTGGGATAGGTAAGGTTGCAGAGTTTGGAGTGGTGAGGTATGAGGTGCTGTGGCGCATAGGCTCATGTGGTGAAGCCAGGTGAATCTGGCCCATGCCTTTCATTATCGTGGTCCGACACCACTTGGTTCAATGGACCGGGTGTGCACTGGGACACATCATCAGTAATGCATCCTCGGATCATGGGGTGTTTCGGGTCTTTCATCATTAAACACCCTCCCCGAGATGACCCAGCCGGAGTTGATCAAGCTCGGCTTGTGTTTTCCCATGGACCAGGATAATGAGAGGCATGTAACTATGAGGGTAATGTTGTTTTTAAACATCATTACCCGGCATCTGTATGCCTGGGATTGCATGGGTTAAATTGACAGTGTTTACTGGGCATTCGGTGTCTCTGCACCTGAGTTTAGTGGTGACTGGTTTTCTGTGGACCCAGCTTGGGTTTAACTTTCTGGTTCTCTCTCGCCGTTTGGGCATCTGGGCTTTATTCTTGGCATTTTGTCGACCGGGAGAATGAAGAGCGTGTCACTGTTAGGTTAGGTTGAGAGTATGCGGGCAGTGGGCAAATCAGCCCTCTTGTGCTTTTTGATCTCCTCACTTGAGATTCAATTTCACGCGACCCTGCCACTTTGATCTGGCCCACGCCTTCATTAACCAGGTCCAACACTTGCCTTTCTTGGATCTTGCCCCTCCTGACAAAGGTAATCGGGTTTGTGGGGGAGTGGCCAGGGTTAGTCGGGGTGTGCCTAGGGTTTGTGGGGGTGTGGCATGATCTCTGGGATGTGCCGAGGGTTTGTGGGGGTGTGTGCCCCCTTGGACTTTAGGATTAGGTTTGAGTGTTGGGCTGGTGGATGTATATGTGTGACTGGGATAGGGTTAGGGTTAGGTTGAGAGTATGCGGGCAGTGGGCAAATCAGCCCTCTTGTGCTTTTTGATCTCCTCACTTGAGATTCAATTTCACGCGACCCTGCCACTTTGATCTGGCCCACGCCTTCATTAACCAGGTCCAACACTTGCCTTTCTTGGATCTTGCCCCTCCTGACAAAGGTAATCGGGTTTGTGGGGGAGTGGCCAGGGTTAGTCGGGGTGTGCCTAGGGTTTGTGGGGGTGTGGCATGATCTCTGGGATGTGCCGAGGGTTTGTGGGGGTGTGTGCCCCCTTGGACTTTAGGATTAGGTTTGAGTGTTGGGCTGGTGGATGTATATGTGTGACTGGGAGAGGTAAGGCTGCAGAGTTTGGAGTGGTGAGGTATGAGGTGCTGTGGCGCATCGGCTCGTGTGGTGAAGCCAGGTGAATCTGGCCCATGCCTTTCATTATCGTGGTCCGACACCACTTGGTTCAATGGACCGGGTGTGCACTGGGACACATCATCAGTAATGCATCCTCGGATCATGGGGTGTTTCGGGTCTTTCATCATTAAACACCCTCCCCGAGATGACCCAGCCGGAGTTGATCAAGCTCGGCTTGTGTTTTCCCATGGACCAGGATAATGAGAGGCATGTAACTATGAGGGTAATGACGTTTTTAAACATCATTACCTGGCATCTGTATGCCTGGGGATGCATGGGTTAAATTGACAGTGTTTACTGGGCATTCGGTGTCTCTGCACCTGAGTTTAGTGGTGACTTGTTTTCTGTGGACCCAGCTTGGGATTAACTTTCTGGTTCTCTCTTGCCGTTTGGGCATCTGGGCTTTGTTCTTGGCATTTTGTCGACCGGGAGAATGAAGAGCGTGTCACTGTTAGGTTAGGTTGAGAGTATGCGGGCAGTGGGCAAATCAGCCCTCTTGTGCTTTTTGATCTCCTCACTTGAGATTCAATTTCACGCGACCCTGCCACTTTGATCTGGCCCACGCCTTCATTAACCAGGTCCAACACTTGCCTTTCTTGGATCTTGCCCCTCCTGACAAAGGTAATCGGGTTTGTGGGGGAGTGGCCAGGGTTAGTCGGGGTGTGCCTAGGGTTTGTGGGGGTGTGGCATGATCTCTGGGATGTGCCGAGGGTTTGTGGGGGTGTGTGCCCCCTTGGACTTTAGGATTAGGTTTGAGTGTTGGGCTGGTGGATGTATATGTGTGACTGGGAGAGGTAAGGCTGCAGAGTTTGGAGTGGTGAGGTATGAGGTGCTGTGGCGCATCGGCTCGTGTGGTGAAGCCAGGTGAATCTGGCCCATGCCTTTCATTATCGTGGTCCGACACCACTTGGTTCAATGGACCGGGTGTGCACTGGGACACATCATCAGTAATGCATCCTCGGATCATGGGGTGTTTCGGGTCTTTCATCATTAAACACCCTCCCCGAGATGACCCAGCCGGAGTTGATCAAGCTCGGCTTGTGTTTTCCCATGGACCAGGATAATGAGAGGCATGTAACTATGAGGGTAATGACGTTTTTAAACATCATTACCTGGCATCTGTATGCCTGGGGATGCATGGGTTAAATTGACAGTGTTTACTGGGCATTCGGTGTCTCTGCACCTGAGTTTAGTGGTGACTTGTTTTCTGTGGACCCAGCTTGGGATTAACTTTCTGGTTCTCTCTTGCCGTTTGGGCATCTGGGCTTTGTTCTTGGCATTTTGTCGACCGGGAGAATGAAGAGCGTGTCACTGTTAGGTTAGGTTGAGAGTATGCGGGCAGTGGGCAAATCAGCCCTCTTGTGCTTTTTGATCTCCTCACTTGAGATTCAATTTCACGCGACCCTGCCACTTTGATCTGGCCCACGCCTTCATTAACCAGGTCCAACACTTGCCTTTCTTGGATCTTGCCCCTCCTGACAAAGGTAATCGGGTTTGTGGGGGAGTGGCCAGGGTTAGTCGGGGTGTGCCTAGGGTTTGTGGGGGTGTGGCATGATCTCTGGGATGTGCCGAGGGTTTGTGGGGGTGTGTGCCCCCTTGGACTTTAGGATTAGGTTTGAGTGTTGGGCTGGTGGATGTATATGTGTGACTGGGAGAGGTAAGGCTGCAGAGTTTGGAGTGGTGAGGTATGAGGTGCTGTGGCGCATCGGCTCGTGTGGTGAAGCCAGGTGAATCTGGCCCATGCCTTTCATTATCGTGGTCCGACACCACTTGGTTCAATGGACCGGGTGTGCACTGGGACACATCATCAGTAATGCATCCTCGGATCATGGGGTGTTTCGGGTCTTTCATCATTAAACACCCTCCCCGAGATGACCCAGCCGGAGTTGATCAAGCTCGGCTTGTGTTTTCCCATGGACCAGGATAATGAGAGGCATGTAACTATGAGGGTAATGACGTTTTTAAACATCATTACCTGGCATCTGTATGCCTGGGGATGCATGGGTTAAATTGACAGTGTTTACTGGGCATTCGGTGTCTCTGCACCTGAGTTTAGTGGTGACTTGTTTTCTGTGGACCCAGCTTGGGATTAACTTTCTGGTTCTCTCTTGCCGTTTGGGCATCTGGGCTTTGTTCTTGGCATTTTGTCGACCGGGAGAATGAAGAGCGTGTCACTGTTAGGTTAGGTTGAGAGTATGCGGGCAGTGGGCAAATCAGCCCTCTTGTGCTTTTTGATCTCCTCACTTGAGATTCAATTTCACGCGACCCTGCCACTTTGATCTGGCCCACGCCTTCATTAACCAGGTCCAACACTTGCCTTTCTTGGATCTTGCCCCTCCTGACAAAGGTAATCGGGTTTGTGGGGGAGTGGCCAGGGTTAGTCGGGGTGTGCCTAGGGTTTGTGGGGGTGTGGCATGATCTCTGGGATGTGCCGAGGGTTTGTGGGGGTGTGTGCCCCCTTGGACTTTAGGATTAGGTTTGAGTGTTGGGCTGGTGGATGTATATGTGTGACTGGGAGAGGTAAGGCTGCAGAGTTTGGAGTGGTGAGGTATGAGGTGCTGTGGCGCATCGGCTCGTGTGGTGAAGCCAGGTGAATCTGGCCCATGCCTTTCATTATCGTGGTCCGACACCACTTGGTTCAATGGACCGGGTGTGCACTGGGACACATCATCAGTAATGCATCCTCGGATCATGGGGTGTTTCGGGTCTTTCATCATTAAACACCCTCCCCGAGATGACCCAGCCGGAGTTGATCAAGCTCGGCTTGTGTTTTCCCATGGACCAGGATAATGAGAGGCATGTAACTATGAGGGTAATGACGTTTTTAAACATCATTACCTGGCATCTGTATGCCTGGGGATGCATGGGTTAAATTGACAGTGTTTACTGGGCATTCGGTGTCTCTGCACCTGAGTTTAGTGGTGACTTGTTTTCTGTGGACCCAGCTTGGGATTAACTTTCTGGTTCTCTCTTGCCGTTTGGGCATCTGGGCTTTGTTCTTGGCATTTTGTCGACCGGGAGAATGAAGAGCGTGTCACTGTTAGGTTAGGTTGAGAGTATGCGGGCAGTGGGCAAATCAGCCCTCTTGTGCTTTTTGATCTCCTCACTTGAGATTCAATTTCACGCGACCCTGCCACTTTGATCTGGCCCACGCCTTCATTAACCAGGTCCAACACTTGCCTTTCTTGGATCTTGCCCCTCCTGACAAAGGTAATCGGGTTTGTGGGGGAGTGGCCAGGGTTAGTCGGGGTGTGCCTAGGGTTTGTGGGGGTGTGGCATGATCTCTGGGATGTGCCGAGGGTTTGTGGGGGTGTGTGCCCCCTTGGACTTTAGGATTAGGTTTGAGTGTTGGGCTGGTGGATGTATATGTGTGACTGGGAGAGGTAAGGCTGCAGAGTTTGGAGTGGTGAGGTATGAGGTGCTGTGGCGCATCGGCTCGTGTGGTGAAGCCAGGTGAATCTGGCCCATGCCTTTCATTATCGTGGTCCGACACCACTTGGTTCAATGGACCGGGTGTGCACTGGGACACATCATCAGTAATGCATCCTCGGATCATGGGGTGTTTCGGGTCTTTCATCATTAAACACCCTCCCCGAGATGACCCAGCCGGAGTTGATCAAGCTCGGCTTGTGTTTTCCCATGGACCAGGATAATGAGAGGCATGTAACTATGAGGGTAATGACGTTTTTAAACATCATTACCTGGCATCTGTATGCCTGGGGATGCATGGGTTAAATTGACAGTGTTTACTGGGCATTCGGTGTCTCTGCACCTGAGTTTAGTGGTGACTTGTTTTCTGTGGACCCAGCTTGGGATTAACTTTCTGGTTCTCTCTTGCCGTTTGGGCATCTGGGCTTTGTTCTTGGCATTTTGTCGACCGGGAGAATGAAGAGCGTGTCACTGTTAGGTTAGGTTGAGAGTATGCGGGCAGTGGGCAAATCAGCCCTCTTGTGCTTTTTGATCTCCTCACTTGAGATTCAATTTCACGCGACCCTGCCACTTTGATCTGGCCCACGCCTTCATTAACCAGGTCCAACACTTGCCTTTCTTGGATCTTGCCCCTCCTGACAAAGGTAATCGGGTTTGTGGGGGAGTGGCCAGGGTTAGTCGGGGTGTGCCTAGGGTTTGTGGGGGTGTGGCATGATCTCTGGGATGTGCCGAGGGTTTGTGGGGGTGTGTGCCCCCTTGGACTTTAGGATTAGGTTTGAGTGTTGGGCTGGTGGATGTATATGTGTGACTGGGAGAGGTAAGGCTGCAGAGTTTGGAGTGGTGAGGTATGAGGTGCTGTGGCGCATCGGCTCGTGTGGTGAAGCCAGGTGAATCTGGCCCATGCCTTTCATTATCGTGGTCCGACACCACTTGGTTCAATGGACCGGGTGTGCACTGGGACACATCATCAGTAATGCATCCTCGGATCATGGGGTGTTTCGGGTCTTTCATCATTAAACACCCTCCCCGAGATGACCCAGCCGGAGTTGATCAAGCTCGGCTTGTGTTTTCCCATGGACCAGGATAATGAGAGGCATGTAACTATGAGGGTAATGACGTTTTTAAACATCATTACCTGGCATCTGTATGCCTGGGGATGCATGGGTTAAATTGACAGTGTTTACTGGGCATTCGGTGTCTCTGCACCTGAGTTTAGTGGTGACTTGTTTTCTGTGGACCCAGCTTGGGATTAACTTTCTGGTTCTCTCTTGCCGTTTGGGCATCTGGGCTTTGTTCTTGGCATTTTGTCGACCGGGAGAATGAAGAGCGTGTCACTGTTAGGTTAGGTTGAGAGTATGCGGGCAGTGGGCAAATCAGCCCTCTTGTGCTTTTTGATCTCCTCACTTGAGATTCAATTTCACGCGACCCTGCCACTTTGATCTGGCCCACGCCTTCATTAACCAGGTCCAACACTTGCCTTTCTTGGATCTTGCCCCTCCTGACAAAGGTAATCGGGTTTGTGGGGGAGTGGCCAGGGTTAGTCGGGGTGTGCCTAGGGTTTGTGGGGGTGTGGCATGATCTCTGGGATGTGCCGAGGGTTTGTGGGGGTGTGTGCCCCCTTGGACTTTAGGATTAGGTTTGAGTGTTGGGCTGGTGGATGTATATGTGTGACTGGGAGAGGTAAGGCTGCAGAGTTTGGAGTGGTGAGGTATGAGGTGCTGTGGCGCATCGGCTCGTGTGGTGAAGCCAGGTGAATCTGGCCCATGCCTTTCATTATCGTGGTCCGACACCACTTGGTTCAATGGACCGGGTGTGCACTGGGACACATCATCAGTAATGCATCCTCGGATCATGGGGTGTTTCGGGTCTTTCATCATTAAACACCCTCCCCGAGATGACCCAGCCGGAGTTGATCAAGCTCGGCTTGTGTTTTCCCATGGACCAGGATAATGAGAGGCATGTAACTATGAGGGTAATGACGTTTTTAAACATCATTACCTGGCATCTGTATGCCTGGGGATGCATGGGTTAAATTGACAGTGTTTACTGGGCATTCGGTGTCTCTGCACCTGAGTTTAGTGGTGACTTGTTTTCTGTGGACCCAGCTTGGGATTAACTTTCTGGTTCTCTCTTGCCGTTTGGGCATCTGGGCTTTGTTCTTGGCATTTTGTCGACCGGGAGAATGAAGAGCGTGTCACTGTTAGGTTAGGTTGAGAGTATGCGGGCAGTGGGCAAATCAGCCCTCTTGTGCTTTTTGATCTCCTCACTTGAGATTCAATTTCACGCGACCCTGCCACTTTGATCTGGCCCACGCCTTCATTAACCAGGTCCAACACTTGCCTTTCTTGGATCTTGCCCCTCCTGACAAAGGTAATCGGGTTTGTGGGGGAGTGGCCAGGGTTAGTCGGGGTGTGCCTAGGGTTTGTGGGGGTGTGGCATGATCTCTGGGATGTGCCGAGGGTTTGTGGGGGTGTGTGCCCCCTTGGACTTTAGGATTAGGTTTGAGTGTTGGGCTGGTGGATGTATATGTGTGGCTGGGATAGGTAAGGTTGCAGAGTTTGGAGTGGTGAGGTATGAGGTGCTATGGGACTTAGGCTCGTGTGGTGAAGCCAGGTGAATCTGGCCCATGCCTTTCATTATCGTGGTCCGACACCACTTGGTTCAATGGACCGGGTGTGCACTGGGACACATCATCAGTAATGCATCCTCGGATCATGGGGTGTTTCGGGTCTTTCATCATTAAACACCCTCCCCGAGATGACCCAGCCGGAGTTGATCAAGCTCGGCTTGTGTTTTCCCATGGACCAGGATAATGAGAGGCATGTAACTATGAGGGTAATGTTGTTTTTAAACATCATTACCCGGCATCTGTATGCCTGGGATTGCATGGGTTAAATTGACAGTGTTTACTGGGCATTCGGTGTCTCTGCACCTGAGTTTAGTGGTGACTGGTTTTCTGTGGACCCAGCTTGGGTTTAACTTTCTGGTTCTCTCTCGCCGTTTGGGCATCTGGGCTTTATTCTTGGCATTTTGTCGACCGGGAGAATGAAGAGCGTGTCACTGTTAGGTTAGGTTGAGAGTATGCGGGCAGTGGGCAAATCAGCCCTCTTGTGCTTTTTGATCTCCTCACTTGAGATTCAATTTCACGCGACCCTGCCACTTTGATCTGGCCCACGCCTTCATTAACCAGGTCCAACACTTGCCTTTCTTGGATCTTGCCCCTCCTGACAAAGGTAATCGGGTTTGTGGGGGAGTGGCCAGGGTTAGTCGGGGTGTGCCTAGGGTTTGTGGGGGTGTGGCATGATCTCTGGGATGTGCCGAGGGTTTGTGGGGGTGTGTGCCCCCTTGGACTTTAGGATTAGGTTTGAGTGTTGGGCTGGTGGATGTATATGTGTGACTGGGATAGGGTTAGGGTTAGGGTTAGGGTTAGGGTTAGGGTTAGGTTGAGAGTATGCGGGCAGTGGGCAAATCAGCCCTCTTGTGCTTTTTGATCTCCTCACTTGAGATTCAATTTCACGCGACCCTGCCACTTTGATCTGGCCCACGCCTTCATTAACCAGGTCCAACACTTGCCTTTCTTGGATCTTGCCCCTCCTGACAAAGGTAATCGGGTTTGTGGGGGAGTGGCCAGGGTTAGTCGGGGTGTGCCTAGGGTTTGTGGGGGTGTGGCATGATCTCTGGGATGTGCCGAGGGTTTGTGGGGGTGTGTGCCCCCTTGGACTTTAGGATTAGGTTTGAGTGTTGGGCTGGTGGATGTATATGTGTGACTGGGAGAGGTAAGGCTGCAGAGTTTTGAGTGGTGAGGTATGAGGTGCTATGGGACTTAGGCTCGTGTGGTGAAGCCAGGTGAATCTGGCCCATGCCTTTCATTATCGTGGTCCGACACCACTTGGTTCAATGGACCGGGTGTGCACTGGGACACATCATCAGTAATGCATCCTCGGATCATGGGGTGTTTCGGGTCTTTCATCATTAAACACCCTCCCCGAGATGACCCAGCCGGAGTTGATCAAGCTCGGCTTGTGTTTTCCCATGGACCAGGATAATGAGAGGCATGTAACTATGAGGGTAATGTTGTTTTTAAACATCATTACCTGGCATCTGTATGCCTGGGATTGCATGGGTTAAATTGACAGTGTTTACTGGGCATTCGGTGTCTCTGCACCTGAGTTTAGTGGTGACTGGTTTTCTGTGGACCCAGCTTGGGTTTAACTTTCTGGTTCTCTCTCGCCTTTTGGGCATCTGGGCTTTCTTGTTGGCATTTTGTCGACCGGGAGAATGAAGAGCGTGTCACTGTTAGGTTAGGTTGAGAGTATGCGGGCAGTGGGCAAATCAGCCCTCTTGTGCTTTTTGATCTCCTCACTTGAGATTCAATTTCACGCGACCCTGCCACTTTGATCTGGCCCACGCCTTCATTAACCAGGTCCAACACTTGCCTTTCTTGGATCTTGCCCCTCCTGACAAAGGTAATCGGGTTTGTGGGGGAGTGGCCAGGGTTAGTCGGGGTGTGCCTAGGGTTTGTGGGGGTGTGGCATGATCTCTGGGATGTGCCGAGGGTTTGTGGGGGTGTGTGCCCCCTTGGACTTTAGGATTAGGTTTGAGTGTTGGGCTGGTGGATGTATATGTGTGACTGGGAGAGGTAAGGCTGCAGAGTTTTGAGTGGTGAGGTATGAGGTGCTATGGGACTTAGGCTCGTGTGGTGAAGCCAGGTGAATCTGGCCCATGCCTTTCATTATCGTGGTCCGACACCACTTGGTTCAATGGACCGGGTGTGCACTGGGACACATCATCAGTAATGCATCCTCGGATCATGGGGTGTTTCGGGTCTTTCATCATTAAACACCCTCCCCGAGATGACCCAGCCGGAGTTGATCAAGCTCGGCTTGTGTTTTCCCATGGACCAGGATAATGAGAGGCATGTAACTATGAGGGTAATGTTGTTTTTAAACATCATTACCTGGCATCTGTATGCCTGGGATTGCATGGGTTAAATTGACAGTGTTTACTGGGCATTCGGTGTCTCTGCACCTGAGTTTAGTGGTGACTGGTTTTCTGTGGACCCAGCTTGGGTTTAACTTTCTGGTTCTCTCTCGCCTTTTGGGCATCTGGGCTTTCTTGTTGGCATTTTGTCGACCGGGAGAATGAAGAGCGTGTCACTGTTAGGTTAGGTTGAGAGTATGCGGGCAGTGGGCAAATCAGCCCTCTTGTGCTTTTTGATCTCCTCACTTGAGATTCAATTTCACGCGACCCTGCCACTTTGATCTGGCCCACGCCTTCACTAACCAGGTCCAACACTTGCCTTTCTTGGATCTTGCCCCTCCTGACAAAGGTAATTGGGTTTGTGGGGGAGTGGCCAGGGTTAGTCGGGGTGTGCCTAGGGTTTGTGGGGGTGTGGCATGATCTCTGGGATGTGCCGAGGGTTTGTGGGGGTGTGTGCCCCCTTGGACTTTAGGATTAGGTTTGAGTGTTGGGCTGGTGGATGTATATGTGTGACTGGGAGAGGTAAGGCTGCAGAGTTTTGAGTGGTGAGGTATGAGGTGCTATGGGACTTAGGCTCGTGTGGTGAAGCCAGGTGAATCTGGCCCATGCCTTTCATTATCGTGGTCCGACACCACTTGGTTCAATGGACCGGGTGTGCACTGGGACACATCATCAGTAATGCATCCTCGGATCATGGGGTGTTTCGGGTCTTTCATCATTAAACACCCTCCCCGAGATGACCCAGCCGGAGTTGATCAAGCTCGGCTTGTGTTTTCCCATGGACCAGGATAATGAGAGGCATGTAACTATGAGGGTAATGTTGTTTTTAAACATCATTACCTGGCATCTGTATGCCTGGGATTGCATGGGTTAAATTGACAGTGTTTACTGGGCATTCGGTGTCTCTGCACCTGAGTTTAGTGGTGACTGGTTTTCTGTGGACCCAGCTTGGGTTTAACTTTCTGGTTCTCTCTCGCCTTTTGGGCATCTGGGCTTTCTTGTTGGCATTTTGTCGACCGGGAGAATGAAGAGCGTGTCACTGTTAGGTTAGGTTGAGAGTATGCGGGCAGTGGGCAAATCAGCCCTCTTGTGCTTTTTGATCTCCTCACTTGAGATTCAATTTCACGCGACCCTGCCACTTTGATCTGGCCCACGCCTTCATTAACCAGGTCCAACACTTGCCTTTCTTGGATCTTGCCCCTCCTGACAAAGGTAATCGGGTTTGTGGGGGAGTGGCCAGGGTTAGTCGGGGTGTGCCTAGGGTTTGTGGGGGTGTGGCATGATCTCTGGGATGTGCCGAGGGTTTGTGGGGGTGTGTGCCCCCTTGGACTTTAGGATTAGGTTTGAGTGTTGGGCTGGTGGATGTATATGTGTGACTGGGAGAGGTAAGGCTGCAGAGTTTTGAGTGGTGAGGTATGAGGTGCTATGGGACTTAGGCTCGTGTGGTGAAGCCAGGTGAATCTGGCCCATGCCTTTCATTATCGTGGTCCGACACCACTTGGTTCAATGGACCGGGTGTGCACTGGGACACATCATCAGTAATGCATCCTCGGATCATGGGGTGTTTCGGGTCTTTCATCATTAAACACCCTCCCCGAGATGACCCAGCCGGAGTTGATCAAGCTCGGCTTGTGTTTTCCCATGGACCAGGATAATGAGAGGCATGTAACTATGAGGGTAATGTTGTTTTTAAACATCATTACCTGGCATCTGTATGCCTGGGATTGCATGGGTTAAATTGACAGTGTTTACTGGGCATTCGGTGTCTCTGCACCTGAGTTTAGTGGTGACTGGTTTTCTGTGGACCCAGCTTGGGTTTAACTTTCTGGTTCTCTCTCGCCTTTTGGGCATCTGGGCTTTCTTGTTGGCATTTTGTCGACCGGGAGAATGAAGAGCGTGTCACTGTTAGGTTAGGTTGAGAGTATGCGGGCAGTGGGCAAATCAGCCCTCTTGTGCTTTTTGATCTCCTCACTTGAGATTCAATTTCACGCGACCCTGCCACTTTGATCTGGCCCACGCCTTCATTAACCAGGTCCAACACTTGCCTTTCTTGGATCTTGCCCCTCCTGACAAAGGTAATCGGGTTTGTGGGGGAGTGGCCAGGGTTAGTCGGGGTGTGCCTAGGGTTTGTGGGGGTGTGGCATGATCTCTGGGATGTGCCGAGGGTTTGTGGGGGTGTGTGCCCCCTTGGACTTTAGGATTAGGTTTGAGTGTTGGGCTGGTGGATGTATATGTGTGACTGGGAGAGGTAAGGCTGCAGAGTTTTGAGTGGTGAGGTATGAGGTGCTATGGGACTTAGGCTCGTGTGGTGAAGCCAGGTGAATCTGGCCCATGCCTTTCATTATCGTGGTCCGACACCACTTGGTTCAATGGACCGGGTGTGCACTGGGACACATCATCAGTAATGCATCCTCGGATCATGGGGTGTTTCGGGTCTTTCATCATTAAACACCCTCCCCGAGATGACCCAGCCGGAGTTGATCAAGCTCGGCTTGTGTTTTCCCATGGACCAGGATAATGAGAGACATGTAACTATGATGGTAATGTTGTTTTTAAACATCATTACCTGGCATCTGTATGCCTGGGATTGCATGGGTTAAATTGACAGTGTTTACTGGGCATTCGGTGTCTCTGCACCTGAGTTTAGTGGTGACTGGTTTTCTGTGGACCCAGCTTGGGTTTAACTTTCTGGTTCTCTCTCGCCGTTTGGGCATCTGGGCTTTATTCTTGGCATTTTGTCGACCGGGAGAATGAAGAGCGTGTCACTGTTAGGTTAGGTTGAGAGTATGCGGGCAGTGGGCAAATCAGCCCTCTTGTGCTTTTTGATCTCCTCACTTGAGATTCAATTTCACGCGACCCTGCCACTTTGATCTGGCCCACGCCTTCATTAACCAGGTCCAACACTTGCCTTTCTTGGATCTTGCCCCTCCTGACAAAGGTAATCGGGTTTGTGGGGGAGTGGCCAGGGTTAGTCGGGGTGTGCCTAGGGTTTGTGGGGGTGTGGCATGATCTCTGGGATGTGCCGAGGGTTTGTGGGGGTGTGTGCCCCCTTGGACTTTAGGATTAGGTTTGAGTGTTGGGCTGGTGGATGTATATGTGACTGGGATAGGTAAGGCTGCAGAGTTTTGAGTGGTGAGGTATGAGGTGCTATTGGGCTTAGGCTGGTGTGGTGAAGCCAGGTGAATCTGGCCCATGCCTTTCATTATCGTGGTCCGACACCACTTGGTTCAATGGACCGGGTGTGCACTGGGACACATCATCAGTAATGCATCCTCGGATCATGGGGTGTTTCGGGTCTTTCATCATTAAACACCCTCCCCGAGATGACCCAGCCGGAGTTGATCAAGCTCGGCTTGTGTTTTCCCATGGACCAGGATAATGAGAGACATGTAACTATGATGGTAATGTTGTTTTTAAACATCATTACCTGGCATCTGTATGCCTGGGATTGCATGGGTTAAATTGACAGTGTTTACTGGGCATTCGGTGTCTCTGCACCTGAGTTTAGTGGTGACTGGTTTTCTGTGGACCCAGCTTGGGTTTAACTTTCTGGTTCTCTCTCGCCGTTTGGGCATCTGGGCTTTATTCTTGGCATTTTGTCGACCGGGAGAATGAAGAGCGTGTCACTGTTAGGTTAGGTTGAGAGTATGCGGGCAGTGGGCAAATCAGCCCTCTTGTGCTTTTTGATCTCCTCACTTGAGATTCAATTTCACGCGACCCTGCCACTTTGATCTGGCCCACGCCTTCATTAACCAGGTCCAACACTTGCCTTTCTTGGATCTTGCCCCTCCTGACAAAGGTAATCGGGTTTGTGGGGGAGTGGCCAGGGTTAGTCGGGGTGTGCCTAGGGTTTGTGGGGGTGTGGCATGATCTCTGGGATGTGCCGAGGGTTTGTGGGGGTGTGTGCCCCCTTGGACTTTAGGATTAGGTTTGAGTGTTGGGCTGGTGGATGTATATGTGACTGGGATAGGTAAGGCTGCAGAGTTTTGAGTGGTGAGGTATGAGGTGCTATTGGGCTTAGGCTGGTGTGGTGAAGCCAGGTGAATCTGGCCCATGCCTTTCATTATCGTGGTCCGACACCACTTGGTTCAATGGACCGGGTGTGCACTGGGACACATCATCAGTAATGCATCCTCGGATCATGGGGTGTTTCGGGTCTTTCATCATTAAACACCCTCCCCGAGATGACCCAGCCGGAGTTGATCAAGCTCGGCTTGTGTTTTCCCATGGACCAGGATAATGAGAGACATGTAACTATGATGGTAATGTTGTTTTTAAACATCATTACCTGGCATCTGTATGCCTGGGATTGCATGGGTTAAATTGACAGTGTTTACTGGGCATTCGGTGTCTCTGCACCTGAGTTTAGTGGTGACTGGTTTTCTGTGGACCCAGCTTGGGTTTAACTTTCTGGTTCTCTCTCGCCGTTTGGGCATCTGGGCTTTATTCTTGGCATTTTGTCGACCGGGAGAATGAAGAGCGTGTCACTGTTAGGTTAGGTTGAGAGTATGCGGGCAGTGGGCAAATCAGCCCTCTTGTGCTTTTTGATCTCCTCACTTGAGATTCAATTTCACGCGACCCTGCCACTTTGATCTGGCCCACGCCTTCATTAACCAGGTCCAACACTTGCCTTTCTTGGATCTTGCCCCTCCTGACAAAGGTAATCGGGTTTGTGGGGGAGTGGCCAGGGTTAGTCGGGGTGTGCCTAGGGTTTGTGGGGGTGTGGCATGATCTCTGGGATGTGCCGAGGGTTTGTGGGGGTGTGTGCCCCCTTGGACTTTAGGATTAGGTTTGAGTGTTGGGCTGGTGGATGTATATGTGACTGGGATAGGTAAGGCTGCAGAGTTTTGAGTGGTGAGGTATGAGGTGCTATTGGGCTTAGGCTGGTGTGGTGAAGCCAGGTGAATCTGGCCCATGCCTTTCATTATCGTGGTCCGACACCACTTGGTTCAATGGACCGGGTGTGCACTGGGACACATCATCAGTAATGCATCCTCGGATCATGGGGTGTTTCGGGTCTTTCATCATTAAACACCCCCCCCGAGATGACCCAGCCGGAGTTGATCAAGCTCGGCTTGTGTTTTCCCATGGACCAGGATAATGAGAGACATGTAACTATGATGGTAATGTTGTTTTTAAACATCATTACCTGGCATCTGTATGCCTGGGATTGCATGGGTTAAATTGACAGTGTTTACTGGGCATTCGGTGTCTCTGCACCTGAGTTTAGTGGTGACTGGTTTTCTGTGGACCCAGCTTGGGTTTAACTTTCTGGTTCTCTCTCGCCGTTTGGGCATCTGGGCTTTATTCTTGGCATTTTGTCGACCGGGAGAATGAAGAGCGTGTCACTGTTAGGTTAGGTTGAGAGTATGCGGGCAGTGGGCAAATCAGCCCTCTTGTGCTTTTTGATCTCCTCACTTGAGATTCAATTTCACGCGACCCTGCCACTTTGATCTGGCCCACGCCTTCATTAACCAGGTCCAACACTTGCCTTTCTTGGATCTTGCCCCTCCTGACAAAGGTAATCGGGTTTGTGGGGGAGTGGCCAGGGTTAGTCGGGGTGTGCCTAGGGTTTGTGGGGGTGTGGCATGATCTCTGGGATGTGCCGAGGGTTTGTGGGGGTGTGTGCCCCCTTGGACTTTAGGATTAGGTTTGAGTGTTGGGCTGGTGGATGTATATGTGACTGGGATAGGTAAGGCTGCAGAGTTTTGAGTGGTGAGGTATGAGGTGCTATTGGGCTTAGGCTGGTGTGGTGAAGCCAGGTGAATCTGGCCCATGCCTTTCATTATCGTGGTCCGACACCACTTGGTTCAATGGACCGGGTGTGCACTGGGACACATCATCAGTAATGCATCCTCGGATCATGGGGTGTTTCGGGTCTTTCATCATTAAACACCCTCCCCGAGATGACCCAGCCGGAGTTGATCAAGCTCGGCTTGTGTTTTCCCATGGACCAGGATAATGAGAGACATGTAACTATGATGGTAATGTTGTTTTTAAACATCATTACCTGGCATCTGTATGCCTGGGATTGCATGGGTTAAATTGACAGTGTTTACTGGGCATTCGGTGTCTCTGCACCTGAGTTTAGTGGTGACTGGTTTTCTGTGGACCCAGCTTGGGTTTAACTTTCTGGTTCTCTCTCGCCGTTTGGGCATCTGGGCTTTATTCTTGGCATTTTGTCGACCGGGAGAATGAAGAGCGTGTCACTGTTAGGTTAGGTTGAGAGTATGCGGGCAGTGGGCAAATCAGCCCTCTTGTGCTTTTTGATCTCCTCACTTGAGATTCAATTTCACGCGACCCTGCCACTTTGATCTGGCCCACGCCTTCATTAACCAGGTCCAACACTTGCCTTTCTTGGATCTTGCCCCTCCTGACAAAGGTAATCGGGTTTGTGGGGGAGTGGCCAGGGTTAGTCGGGGTGTGCCTAGGGTTTGTGGGGGTGTGGCATGATCTCTGGGATGTGCCGAGGGTTTGTGGGGGTGTGTGCCCCCTTGGACTTTAGGATTAGGTTTGAGTGTTGGGCTGGTGGATGTATATGTGACTGGGATAGGTAAGGCTGCAGAGTTTTGAGTGGTGAGGTATGAGGTGCTATTGGGCTTAGGCT
This sequence comes from Mobula birostris, assembly GCF_030028105.1. Taxonomy (NCBI): domain Eukaryota; kingdom Metazoa; phylum Chordata; class Chondrichthyes; order Myliobatiformes; family Myliobatidae; genus Mobula; species Mobula birostris. The sequence continues at coordinate 12,510 of NC_092383.1, read as the reverse complement.
GGTGTGGTGAAGCCAGGTGAATCTGGCCCATGCCTTTCATTATCGTGGTCCGACACCACTTGGTTCAATGGACCGGGTGTGCACTGGGACACATCATCAGTAATGCATCCTCGGATCATGGGGTGTTTCGGGTCTTTCATCATTAAACACCCTCCCCGAGATGACCCAGCCGGAGTTGATCAAGCTCGGCTTGTGTTTTCCCATGGACCAGGATAATGAGAGACATGTAACTATGATGGTAATGTTGTTTTTAAACATCATTACCTGGCATCTGTATGCCTGGGATTGCATGGGTTAAATTGACAGTGTTTACTGGGCATTCGGTGTCTCTGCACCTGAGTTTAGTGGTGACTGGTTTTCTGTGGACCCAGCTTGGGTTTAACTTTCTGGTTCTCTCTCGCCGTTTGGGCATCTGGGCTTTATTCTTGGCATTTTGTCGACCGGGAGAATGAAGAGCGTGTCACTGTTAGGTTAGGTTGAGAGTATGCGGGCAGTGGGCAAATCAGCCCTCTTGTGCTTTTTGATCTCCTCACTTGAGATTCAATTTCACGCGACCCTGCCACTTTGATCTGGCCCACGCCTTCATTAACCAGGTCCAACACTTGCCTTTCTTGGATCTTGCCCCTCCTGACAAAGGTAATCGGGTTTGTGGGGGAGTGGCCAGGGTTAGTCGGGGTGTGCCTAGGGTTTGTGGGGGTGTGGCATGATCTCTGGGATGTGCCGAGGGTTTGTGGGGGTGTGTGCCCCCTTGGACTTTAGGATTAGGTTTGAGTGTTGGGCTGGTGGATGTATATGTGACTGGGATAGGTAAGGCTGCAGAGTTTTGAGTGGTGAGGTATGAGGTGCTATTGGGCTTAGGCTGGTGTGGTGAAGCCAGGTGAATCTGGCCCATGCCTTTCATTATCGTGGTCCGACACCACTTGGTTCAATGGACCGGGTGTGCACTGGGACACATCATCAGTAATGCATCCTCGGATCATGGGGTGTTTCGGGTCTTTCATCATTAAACACCCTCCCCGAGATGACCCAGCCGGAGTTGATCAAGCTCGGCTTGTGTTTTCCCATGGACCAGGATAATGAGAGACATGTAACTATGATGGTAATGTTGTTTTTAAACATCATTACCTGGCATCTGTATGCCTGGGATTGCATGGGTTAAATTGACAGTGTTTACTGGGCATTCGGTGTCTCTGCACCTGAGTTTAGTGGTGACTGGTTTTCTGTGGACCCAGCTTGGGTTTAACTTTCTGGTTCTCTCTCGCCGTTTGGGCATCTGGGCTTTATTCTTGGCATTTTGTCGACCGGGAGAATGAAGAGCGTGTCACTGTTAGGTTAGGTTGAGAGTATGCGGGCAGTGGGCAAATCAGCCCTCTTGTGCTTTTTGATCTCCTCACTTGAGATTCAATTTCACGCGACCCTGCCACTTTGATCTGGCCCACGCCTTCATTAACCAGGTCCAACACTTGCCTTTCTTGGATCTTGCCCCTCCTGACAAAGGTAATCGGGTTTGTGGGGGAGTGGCCAGGGTTAGTCGGGGTGTGCCTAGGGTTTGTGGGGGTGTGGCATGATCTCTGGGATGTGCCGAGGGTTTGTGGGGGTGTGTGCCCCCTTGGACTTTAGGATTAGGTTTGAGTGTTGGGCTGGTGGATGTATATGTGACTGGGATAGGTAAGGCTGCAGAGTTTTGAGTGGTGAGGTATGAGGTGCTATTGGGCTTAGGCTGGTGTGGTGAAGCCAGGTGAATCTGGCCCATGCCTTTCATTATCGTGGTCCGACACCACTTGGTTCAATGGACCGGGTGTGCACTGGGACACATCATCAGTAATGCATCCTCGGATCATGGGGTGTTTCGGGTCTTTCATCATTAAACACCCTCCCCGAGATGACCCAGCCGGAGTTGATCAAGCTCGGCTTGTGTTTTCCCATGGACCAGGATAATGAGAGACATGTAACTATGATGGTAATGTTGTTTTTAAACATCATTACCTGGCATCTGTATGCCTGGGATTGCATGGGTTAAATTGACAGTGTTTACTGGGCATTCGGTGTCTCTGCACCTGAGTTTAGTGGTGACTGGTTTTCTGTGGACCCAGCTTGGGTTTAACTTTCTGGTTCTCTCTCGCCGTTTGGGCATCTGGGCTTTATTCTTGGCATTTTGTCGACCGGGAGAATGAAGAGCGTGTCACTGTTAGGTTAGGTTGAGAGTATGCGGGCAGTGGGCAAATCAGCCCTCTTGTGCTTTTTGATCTCCTCACTTGAGATTCAATTTCACGCGACCCTGCCACTTTGATCTGGCCCACGCCTTCATTAACCAGGTCCAACACTTGCCTTTCTTGGATCTTGCCCCTCCTGACAAAGGTAATCGGGTTTGTGGGGGAGTGGCCAGGGTTAGTCGGGGTGTGCCTAGGGTTTGTGGGGGTGTGGCATGATCTCTGGGATGTGCCGAGGGTTTGTGGGGGTGTGTGCCCCCTTGGACTTTAGGATTAGGTTTGAGTGTTGGGCTGGTGGATGTATATGTGACTGGGATAGGTAAGGCTGCAGAGTTTTGAGTGGTGAGGTATGAGGTGCTATTGGGCTTAGGCTGGTGTGGTGAAGCCAGGTGAATCTGGCCCATGCCTTTCATTATCGTGGTCCGACACCACTTGGTTCAATGGACCGGGTGTGCACTGGGACACATCATCAGTAATGCATCCTCGGATCATGGGGTGTTTCGGGTCTTTCATCATTAAACACCCTCCCCGAGATGACCCAGCCGGAGTTGATCAAGCTCGGCTTGTGTTTTCCCATGGACCAGGATAATGAGAGACATGTAACTATGATGGTAATGTTGTTTTTAAACATCATTACCTGGCATCTGTATGCCTGGGATTGCATGGGTTAAATTGACAGTGTTTACTGGGCATTCGGTGTCTCTGCACCTGAGTTTAGTGGTGACTGGTTTTCTGTGGACCCAGCTTGGGTTTAACTTTCTGGTTCTCTCTCGCCGTTTGGGCATCTGGGCTTTATTCTTGGCATTTTGTCGACCGGGAGAATGAAGAGCGTGTCACTGTTAGGTTAGGTTGAGAGTATGCGGGCAGTGGGCAAATCAGCCCTCTTGTGCTTTTTGATCTCCTCACTTGAGATTCAATTTCACGCGACCCTGCCACTTTGATCTGGCCCACGCCTTCATTAACCAGGTCCAACACTTGCCTTTCTTGGATCTTGCCCCTCCTGACAAAGGTAATCGGGTTTGTGGGGGAGTGGCCAGGGTTAGTCGGGGTGTGCCTAGGGTTTGTGGGGGTGTGGCATGATCTCTGGGATGTGCCGAGGGTTTGTGCGGGTGTGTGCCCCCTTGGACTTTAGGATTAGGTTTGAGTGTTGGGCTGGTGGATGTATATGTGACTGGGATAGGTAAGGCTGCAGAGTTTTGAGTGGTGAGGTATGAGGTGCTATTGGGCTTAGGCTGGTGTGGTGAAGCCAGGTGAATCTGGCCCATGCCTTTCATTATCGTGGTCCGACACCACTTGGTTCAATGGACCGGGTGTGCACTGGGACACATCATCAGTAATGCATCCTCGGATCATGGGGTGTTTCGGGTCTTTCATCATTAAACACCCTCCCCGAGATGACCCAGCCGGAGTTGATCAAGCTCGGCTTGTGTTTTCCCATGGACCAGGATAATGAGAGACATGTAACTATGATGGTAATGTTGTTTTTAAACATCATTACCTGGCATCTGTATGCCTGGGATTGCATGGGTTAAATTGACAGTGTTTACTGGGCATTCGGTGTCTCTGCACCTGAGTTTAGTGGTGACTGGTTTTCTGTGGACCCAGCTTGGGTTTAACTTTCTGGTTCTCTCTCGCCGTTTGGGCATCTGGGCTTTATTCTTGGCATTTTGTCGACCGGGAGAATGAAGAGCGTGTCACTGTTAGGTTAGGTTGAGAGTATGCGGGCAGTGGGCAAATCAGCCCTCTTGTGCTTTTTGATCTCCTCACTTGAGATTCAATTTCACGCGACCCTGCCACTTTGATCTGGCCCACGCCTTCATTAACCAGGTCCAACACTTGCCTTTCTTGGATCTTGCCCCTCCTGACAAAGGTAATCGGGTTTGTGGGGGAGTGGCCAGGGTTAGTCGGGGTGTGCCTAGGGTTTGTGGGGGTGTGGCATGATCTCTGGGATGTGCCGAGGGTTTGTGGGGGTGTGTGCCCCCTTGGACTTTAGGATTAGGTTTGAGTGTTGGGCTGGTGGATGTATATGTGACTGGGATAGGTAAGGCTGCAGAGTTTTGAGTGGTGAGGTATGAGGTGCTATTGGGCTTAGGCTGGTGTGGTGAAGCCAGGTGAATCTGGCCCATGCCTTTCATTATCGTGGTCCGACACCACTTGGTTCAATGGACCGGGTGTGCACTGGGACACATCATCAGTAATGCATCCTCGGATCATGGGGTGTTTCGGGTCTTTCATCATTAAACACCCTCCCCGAGATGACCCAGCCGGAGTTGATCAAGCTCGGCTTGTGTTTTCCCATGGACCAGGATAATGAGAGACATGTAACTATGATGGTAATGTTGTTTTTAAACATCATTACCTGGCATCTGTATGCCTGGGATTGCATGGGTTAAATTGACAGTGTTTACTGGGCATTCGGTGTCTCTGCACCTGAGTTTAGTGGTGACTGGTTTTCTGTGGACCCAGCTTGGGTTTAACTTTCTGGTTCTCTCTCGCCGTTTGGGCATCTGGGCTTTATTCTTGGCATTTTGTCGACCGGGAGAATGAAGAGCGTGTCACTGTTAGGTTAGGTTGAGAGTATGCGGGCAGTGGGCAAATCAGCCCTCTTGTGCTTTTTGATCTCCTCACTTGAGATTCAATTTCACGCGACCCTGCCACTTTGATCTGGCCCACGCCTTCATTAACCAGGTCCAACACTTGCCTTTCTTGGATCTTGCCCCTCCTGACAAAGGTAATCGGGTTTGTGGGGGAGTGGCCAGGGTTAGTCGGGGTGTGCCTAGGGTTTGTGGGGGTGTGGCATGATCTCTGGGATGTGCCGAGGGTTTGTGGGGGTGTGTGCCCCCTTGGACTTTAGGATTAGGTTTGAGTGTTGGGCTGGTGGATGTATATGTGACTGGGATAGGTAAGGCTGCAGAGTTTTGAGTGGTGAGGTATGAGGTGCTATTGGGCTTAGGCTGGTGTGGTGAAGCCAGGTGAATCTGGCCCATGCCTTTCATTATCGTGGTCCGACACCACTTGGTTCAATGGACCGGGTGTGCACTGGGACACATCATCAGTAATGCATCCTCGGATCATGGGGTGTTTCGGGTCTTTCATCATTAAACACCCTCCCCGAGATGACCCAGCCGGAGTTGATCAAGCTCGGCTTGTGTTTTCCCATGGACCAGGATAATGAGAGACATGTAACTATGATGGTAATGTTGTTTTTAAACATCATTACCTGGCATCTGTATGCCTGGGATTGCATGGGTTAAATTGACAGTGTTTACTGGGCATTCGGTGTCTCTGCACCTGAGTTTAGTGGTGACTGGTTTTCTGTGGACCCAGCTTGGGTTTAACTTTCTGGTTCTCTCTCGCCGTTTGGGCATCTGGGCTTTATTCTTGGCATTTTGTCGACCGGGAGAATGAAGAGCGTGTCACTGTTAGGTTAGGTTGAGAGTATGCGGGCAGTGGGCAAATCAGCCCTCTTGTGCTTTTTGATCTCCTCACTTGAGATTCAATTTCACGCGACCCTGCCACTTTGATCTGGCCCACGCCTTCATTAACCAGGTCCAACACTTGCCTTTCTTGGATCTTGCCCCTCCTGACAAAGGTAATCGGGTTTGTGGGGGAGTGGCCAGGGTTAGTCGGGGTGTGCCTAGGGTTTGTGGGGGTGTGGCATGATCTCTGGGATGTGCCGAGGGTTTGTGGGGGTGTGTGCCCCCTTGGACTTTAGGATTAGGTTTGAGTGTTGGGCTGGTGGATGTATATGTGACTGGGATAGGTAAGGCTGCAGAGTTTTGAGTGGTGAGGTATGAGGTGCTATTGGGCTTAGGCTGGTGTGGTGAAGCCAGGTGAATCTGGCCCATGCCTTTCATTATCGTGGTCCGACACCACTTGGTTCAATGGACCGGGTGTGCACTGGGACACATCATCAGTAATGCATCCTCGGATCATGGGGTGTTTCGGGTCTTTCATCATTAAACACCCTCCCCGAGATGACCCAGCCGGAGTTGATCAAGCTCGGCTTGTGTTTTCCCATGGACCAGGATAATGAGAGACATGTAACTATGATGGTAATGTTGTTTTTAAACATCATTACCTGGCATCTGTATGCCTGGGATTGCATGGGTTAAATTGACAGTGTTTACTGGGCATTCGGTGTCTCTGCACCTGAGTTTAGTGGTGACTGGTTTTCTGTGGACCCAGCTTGGGTTTAACTTTCTGGTTCTCTCTCGCCGTTTGGGCATCTGGGCTTTATTCTTGGCATTTTGTCGACCGGGAGAATGAAGAGCGTGTCACTGTTAGGTTAGGTTGAGAGTATGCGGGCAGTGGGCAAATCAGCCCTCTTGTGCTTTTTGATCTCCTCACTTGAGATTCAATTTCACGCGACCCTGCCACTTTGATCTGGCCCACGCCTTCATTAACCAGGTCCAACACTTGCCTTTCTTGGATCTTGCCCCTCCTGACAAAGGTAATCGGGTTTGTGGGGGAGTGGCCAGGGTTAGTCGGGGTGTGCCTAGGGTTTGTGGGGGTGTGGCATGATCTCTGGGATGTGCCGAGGGTTTGTGGGGGTGTGTGCCCCCTTGGACTTTAGGATTAGGTTTGAGTGTTGGGCTGGTGGATGTATATGTGACTGGGATAGGTAAGGCTGCAGAGTTTTGAGTGGTGAGGTATGAGGTGCTATTGGGCTTAGGCTGGTGTGGTGAAGCCAGGTGAATCTGGCCCATGCCTTTCATTATCGTGGTCCGACACCACTTGGTTCAATGGACCGGGTGTGCACTGGGACACATCATCAGTAATGCATCCTCGGATCATGGGGTGTTTCGGGTCTTTCATCATTAAACACCCTCCCCGAGATGACCCAGCCGGAGTTGATCAAGCTCGGCTTGTGTTTTCCCATGGACCAGGATAATGAGAGACATGTAACTATGATGGTAATGTTGTTTTTAAACATCATTACCTGGCATCTGTATGCCTGGGATTGCATGGGTTAAATTGACAGTGTTTACTGGGCATTCGGTGTCTCTGCACCTGAGTTTAGTGGTGACTGGTTTTCTGTGGACCCAGCTTGGGTTTAACTTTCTGGTTCTCTCTCGCCGTTTGGGCATCTGGGCTTTATTCTTGGCATTTTGTCGACCGGGAGAATGAAGAGCGTGTCACTGTTAGGTTAGGTTGAGAGTATGCGGGCAGTGGGCAAATCAGCCCTCTTGTGCTTTTTGATCTCCTCACTTGAGATTCAATTTCACGCGACCCTGCCACTTTGATCTGGCCCACGCCTTCATTAACCAGGTCCAACACTTGCCTTTCTTGGATCTTGCCCCTCCTGACAAAGGTAATCGGGTTTGTGGGGGAGTGGCCAGGGTTAGTCGGGGTGTGCCTAGGGTTTGTGGGGGTGTGGCATGATCTCTGGGATGTGCCGAGGGTTTGTGGGGGTGTGTGCCCCCTTGGACTTTAGGATTAGGTTTGAGTGTTGGGCTGGTGGATGTATATGTGACTGGGATAGGTAAGGCTGCAGAGTTTTGAGTGGTGAGGTATGAGGTGCTATTGGGCTTAGGCTGGTGTGGTGAAGCCAGGTGAATCTGGCCCATGCCTTTCATTATCGTGGTCCGACACCACTTGGTTCAATGGACCGGGTGTGCACTGGGACACATCATCAGTAATGCATCCTCGGATCATGGGGTGTTTCGGGTCTTTCATCATTAAACACCCTCCCCGAGATGACCCAGCCGGAGTTGATCAAGCTCGGCTTGTGTTTTCCCATGGACCAGGATAATGAGAGACATGTAACTATGATGGTAATGTTGTTTTTAAACATCATTACCTGGCATCTGTATGCCTGGGATTGCATGGGTTAAATTGACAGTGTTTACTGGGCATTCGGTGTCTCTGCACCTGAGTTTAGTGGTGACTGGTTTTCTGTGGACCCAGCTTGGGTTTAACTTTCTGGTTCTCTCTCGCCGTTTGGGCATCTGGGCTTTATTCTTGGCATTTTGTCGACCGGGAGAATGAAGAGCGTGTCACTGTTAGGTTAGGTTGAGAGTATGCGGGCAGTGGGCAAATCAGCCCTCTTGTGCTTTTTGATCTCCTGACTTGAGATTCAATTTCACGCGACCCTGCCACTTTGATCTGGCCCACGCCTTCATTAACCAGGTCCAACACTTGCCTTTCTTGGATCTTGCCCCTCCTGACAAAGGTAATCGGGTTTGTGGGGGAGTGGCCAGGGTTAGTCGGGGTGTGCCTAGGGTTTGTGGGGGTGTGGCATGATCTCTGGGATGTGCCGAGGGTTTGTGGGGGGTGTGTGCCCCCTTGGACTTTAGGATTAGGTTTGAGTGTTGGGCTGGTGGATGTATATGTGACTGGGATAGGTAAGGCTGCAGAGTTTTGAGTGGTGAGGTATGAGGTGCTATTGGGCTTAGGCTGGTGTGGTGAAGCCAGGTGAATCTGGCCCATGCCTTTCATTATCGTGGTCCGACACCACTTGGTTCAATGGACCGGGTGTGCACTGGGACACATCATCAGTAATGCATCCTCGGATCATGGGGTGTTTCGGGTCTTTCATCATTAAACACCCTCCCCGAGATGACCCAGCCGGAGTTGATCAAGCTCGGCTTGTGTTTTCCCATGGACCAGGATAATGAGAGACATGTAACTATGATGGTAATGTTGTTTTTAAACATCATTACCTGGCATCTGTATGCCTGGGATTGCATGGGTTAAATTGACAGTGTTTACTGGGCATTCGGTGTCTCTGCACCTGAGTTTAGTGGTGACTGGTTTTCTGTGGACCCAGCTTGGGTTTAACTTTCTGGTTCTCTCTCGCCGTTTGGGCATCTGGGCTTTATTCTTGGCATTTTGTCGACCGGGAGAATGAAGAGCGTGTCACTGTTAGGTTAGGTTGAGAGTATGCGGGCAGTGGGCAAATCAGCCCTCTTGTGCTTTTTGATCTCCTCACTTGAGATTCAATTTCACGCGACCCTGCCACTTTGATCTGGCCCACGCCTTCATTAACCAGGTCCAACACTTGCCTTTCTTGGATCTTGCCCCTCCTGACAAAGGTAATCGGGTTAGGGTTAGGGTTAGGGTTAGGGTTAGGGTTAGGGTTAGGTTGAGAGTATGCGGGCAGTGGGCAAATCAGCCCTCTTGTGCTTTTTGATCTCCTGACTTGAGATTCAATTTCACGCGACCCTGCCACTTTGATCTGGCCCACGCCTTCATTAACCAGGTCCAACACTTGCCTTTCTTGGATCTTGCCCCTCCTGACAAAGGTAATCGTGTTTGTGGGGGAGTGGCCAGGGTTAGTCGGGGTGTGCCTAGGGTTTGTGGGGGTGTGGGATGATCTCTGGGATGTGCCGAGGGTTTGTGGGGGTGAGTGCCCCCTTGGACTTTAGGATTAGGTTTGAGTGTTGGGCTGGTGGATGTATATGTGTGACTGGGATAGGTAAGGCTGCAGAGTTTTGAGTGGTGAGGTATGAGGTTCTATGGGGCTTAGTGGTGAAGCCAGGTGAATCTGGCCCATGCCTTTCATTACCGTGGTCCGACACCACTTGGTTCAGTGAACCGGGTGTGCACTGGCACACATCATCAGTAATGCATCCTCGGATCATGGGGTGTTTCGGGTCTTTCATCATTAAACACCCTCCCCGAGATGACCCAGCCGGAGTTGATCAAGCTCGGCTTGTGTTTTCCCATGGAACAGGATAATGAGAGGCATGTAACTATGAGGGTAATGCCGTTTTTAAACATCATTACCTGGCATCTGTATGCCTGGGGATGCATGGGTTAAATTGACAGTGTTTACTGGGCATTCGGTGTCTCTGCACCTGAGTTTAGTGGTGGCTTGTTTTCTGTGGACCCAGCTTGGGTTTAACTTTCTGGTTCTCTGTTGCCGTTTGGGCATCTGGGCTTTGTTCTTGGCATTTTGTCGACCGGGAGAATGAAGAGCGTGTCACTGTTAGGTTAGGTTGAGAGTATGCGGGCAGTGGGCAAATCAGCCCTCTTGTGCTTTTTGATCTCCTGACTTGAGATTCAATTTCACGCGACCCTGCCACTTTGATCTGGCCCACGCCTTCATTAACCAGGTCCAACACTTGCCTTTCTTGGATCTTGCCCCTCCTGACAAAGGTAATCGTGTTTGTGGGGGAGTGGCCAGGGTTAGTCGGGGTGTGCCTAGGGTTTGTGGGGGTGTGGGATGATCTCTGGGATGTGCCGAGGGTTTGTGGGGGTGAGTGCCCCCTTGGACTTTAGGATTAGGTTTGAGTGTTGGGCTGGTGGATGTATATGTGTGACTGGGATAGGTAAGGCTGCAGAGTTTTGAGTGGTGAGGTATGAGGTTCTATGGGGCTTAGTGGTGAAGCCAGGTGAATCTGGCCCATGCCTTTCATTACCGTGGTCCGACACCACTTGGTTCAGTGAACCGGGTGTGCACTGGCACACATCATCAGTAATGCATCCTCGGATCATGGGGTGTTTCGGGTCTTTCATCATTAAACACCCTCCCCGAGATGACCCAGCCGGAGTTGATCAAGCTCGGCTTGTGTTTTCCCATGGAACAGGATAATGAGAGGCATGTAACTATGAGGGTAATGCCGTTTTTAAACATCATTACCTGGCATCTGTATGCCTGGGGATGCATGGGTTAAATTGACAGTGTTTACTGGGCATTCGGTGTCTCTGCACCTGAGTTTAGTGGTGGCTTGTTTTCTGTGGACCCAGCTTGGGTTTAACTTTCTGGTTCTCTGTTGCCGTTTGGGCATCTGGGCTTTGTTCTTGGCATTTTGTCGACCGGGAGAATGAAGAGCGTGTCACTGTTAGGTTAGGTTGAGAGTATGCGGGCAGTGGGCAAATCAGCCCTCTTGTGCTTTTTGATCTCCTGACTTGAGATTCAATTTCACGCGACCCTGCCACTTTGATCTGGCCCACGCCTTCATTAACCAGGTCCAACACTTGCCTTTCTTGGATCTTGCCCCTCCTGACAAAGGTAATCGTGTTTGTGGGGGAGTGGCCAGGGTTAGTCGGGGTGTGCCTAGGGTTTGTGGGGGTGTGGGATGATCTCTGGGATGTGCCGAGGGTTTGTGGGGGTGAGTGCCCCCTTGGACTTTAGGATTAGGTTTGAGTGTTGGGCTGGTGGATGTATATGTGTGACTGGGATAGGTAAGGCTGCAGAGTTTTGAGTGGTGAGGTATGAGGTTCTATGGGGCTTAGTGGTGAAGCCAGGTGAATCTGGCCCATGCCTTTCATTACCGTGGTCCGACACCACTTGGTTCAGTGAACCGGGTGTGCACTGGCACACATCATCAGTAATGCATCCTCGGATCATGGGGTGTTTCGGGTCTTTCATCATTAAACACCCTCCCCGAGATGACCCAGCCGGAGTTGATCAAGCTCGGCTTGTGTTTTCCCATGGAACAGGATAATGAGAGGCATGTAACTATGAGGGTAATGCCGTTTTTAAACATCATTACCTGGCATCTGTATGCCTGGGGATGCATGGGTTAAATTGACAGTGTTTACTGGGCATTCGGTGTCTCTGCACCTGAGTTTAGTGGTGGCTTGTTTTCTGTGGACCCAGCTTGGGTTTAACTTTCTGGTTCTCTGTTGCCGTTTGGGCATCTGGGCTTTGTTCTTGGCATTTTGTCGACCGGGAGAATGAAGAGCGTGTCACTGTTAGGTTAGGTTGAGAGTATGCGGGCAGTGGGCAAATCAGCCCTCTTGTGCTTTTTGATCTCCTGACTTGAGATTCAATTTCACGCGACCCTGCCACTTTGATCTGGCCCACGCCTTCATTAACCAGGTCCAACACTTGCCTTTCTTGGATCTTGCCCCTCCTGACAAAGGTAATCGTGTTTGTGGGGGAGTGGCCAGGGTTAGTCGGGGTGTGCCTAGGGTTTGTGGGGGGTGTGGGATGATCTCTGGGATGTGCCGAGGGTTTGTGGGGGTGAGTGCCCCCTTGGACTTTAGGATTAGGTTTGAGTGTTGGGCTGGTGGATGTATATGTGTGACTGGGATAGGTAAGGCTGCAGAGTTTTGAGTGGTGAGGTATGAGGTTCTATGGGGCTTAGTGGTGAAGCCAGGTGAATCTGGCCCATGCCTTTCATTACCGTGGTCCGACACCACTTGGTTCAGTGAACCGGGTGTGCACTGGCACACATCATCAGTAATGCATCCTCGGATCATGGGGTGTTTCGGGTCTTTCATCATTAAACACCCTCCCCGAGATGACCCAGCCGGAGTTGATCAAGCTCGGCTTGTGTTTTCCCATGGAACAGGATAATGAGAGGCATGTAACTATGAGGGTAATGCCGTTTTTTAAACATCATTA